>NC_135571.1:7055452-7175452 GCF_964340395.1 Glandiceps talaboti
CACGAGATGGCATGATTTACTATTTAGGTTGTTCGCACGACCTGTCTGACCTGAGCTGAGCTGTGAACGCCGCTCAAATATATTCTCTATAATCTATAGAAATACAAAAGAATGCAAAAGCAGAAAAGCAACTTTACAGTCGAGTGCAGGCACATTTACCTGCAGCATCACACCGTCTAGTATTAGCGCGCAATTGTAGTAGCAAAGTGTCTCGAGGTAAATCGCTGAACTTCGAGTATATAGGTTGGAAATTAATGTTCTTGAGAGAGAGGAAGAAACACATGCTAAAATGTAAGTATTTTATGTTTCATGAAACACATTAATCATGATCTTTTGATCACACCAAAGTGGCCCTGTACCCTTGCTGAGCCTCGAGCAAACTGTGGGAAAGTAAACGCAGTGAGTGATACCTTTTTATATTGGCCAAATTATCTGAACTTATCAGTACTTTGACGAGATAACAGATGAATGGAAAGTTTTAAATGCCACTTTTTGCTAAGCGCTCTGTATAAACTATAAAGCGGCACGTGCAACTTCATTGCATTGTTTATGTAGTGAATTCGTCGCCATAAATTCGTCAATACACCTCGAGGGAAATAGGTTTAAAGCCACAGTGATTTCTATTAAGGTAACTGTCATACCAGTTGAGAGCAGTGCACAACTGAACATTTACCTCTAGTATTGCTTTCACCACGACGATAGCCTTTACCAGTTTGTATGCAGATTTTTTTCTGCATTGTTCCTTTCAGTGAGAACAACAACAATGGACTTACTATACGAACATGAACAACAACATCACTGGACCATTCCCATATACATCTCTAAAGGTCAAACATACGTCACTTGACACCATTTGTCATCAACACATAACCTCTCAGACATCATTCTGTCATGACCAACCATAAAGTTATAAACAAGAATCATATATTTACAAAAATATGCCTGTAATGGTGGTGGTGGTGGTGGGGGGGGGGGGGGTCATTGGATTTCAAGTTAAAGTTCATTGAGCATCCTATACGCATGTCCAATAATTTTCATTCTTTTTTTCTTCGTTCTTTCATTGGGGTTTGGGAAGAAGTAGTTGCGGGGTCCACAGGTGTTCTAAAACATTAAGTGGAGAACCACTATAGTTATTACATTGTATCTGTGTCAAAAATATTTACGGAATGTTGTCTCAAGCCTTAGTCTACATATAATATGCAGTATATTGCAGGTTAGTGTTCACTGGTTGGTTATGTTTGATACAACCTCACGCAGAAAACAATACGAATCTGGACGTGCTACACTCAGGCTGTAAGATAGCAAGATTGAATGAATTAACGTGCCACTATGGAGACATCAAATGCAGACATCAAAACATTGGCACCCGCGTGTCAGGGTCAAGTTGCTGTACGTGTACAGGGTTTATTACATTCAGACTAAATGTAGCAAGGACGTGCAATCTGTAGATGACAAGATAACCTTTGCCAATACAACCTTGCATGACTCATGTAAACTTAATGAAGAAGAACAACGCATCACAATCCACCATCATCTTGAACAGGTTAAAGCCATTTCGACAGTGTCACTAGGTCTAGAGGACGTCCTAAATATTAAGAAAAATCGGATGGCAGTACGTGAAAAACTAAAACAACTATATCAGTTTCTTAGCATTGTCATACGAACTAATACATCCTTCCCTACCTACCTACTGAAGTTTTTACTGTCTTTAAAACAAAATTACCTCATGAAAGTGTCACCCACTTCTCCAACGGTTATAGACCAGATGTAAACACCCTTCTGTACGGGAAAATCCTACACATTTTTTTTGAATGCAAAATTCTCGGATATAGCTATCAGACATGATGTACCCCTATAAGCTTCATTGACAAATTAATTATACCAAACAAACTATAGGACACTTAAACTAATGGTATTGCCTAATTAACGACAAATGAATTATGCTTATAAATCATTAAGATTATATGAAATTTGAAGCTTGCATTTTTAAAATATGGCCTCGTAACCAAAATCATTAATCATAAAAATTATCAATTAAAACTAAAAACTACTGGATAAAATTATGAATTATGCAAATGACCCATTATTGATCATAGAATGTTTACCAAAAGTTAATTCTTACACTTAGTATAAGGAATATGTGTTGCAAGTTTCCTTAGAATTGATGCAGTGGTTTTTTGATATCGTGTTCACACACAGACAGACAGACAGGCAGGCAGACAGACAGACCACGCAACACAGACATAGATACATACATACATACATACATACATACATACTCGATCAGTACTTATTTGTCATGCACACGTATAATTGCTGCTGACAAAAAACATACATGATAATCTATTTATTGCATATTTATTCAATAATAAAATGTGACAACGCTCATATTCATTTTGCTATCTTGGTATTTCTTCCTTTCAGACTGAAATAAATATGCAATTTGACGACATTTTGAAATATTTGTTGGGTGAACTTGGAACGTACCAGAAGCGAGTTCTGTTTCTTCTGGGCGTGATGGTTATTCCGACAGGTTACTATACCATGCTACCCGTCTTCTTCTTTGCCCCGACTGATTCCTGGTGTAAAGTTCCGAACGTAGACGAAATAAGCCAACAGGTCTGTCTTACAAACTTCACCACTGCCAGCTGTTTGGAATTGGTTAAAAACATAACTATCCCAAGACAATCGGCAAATTTAGGATGTGGACCGGTGACCGCCTTTAGTCAGTGCCATAGATACAATACCAACCTAAGTGAGACAACATTCTACAAAGTGGAACAAAACAAGAACTATTACCAGAATAGTTCTACATTAAACTGTGATCATGGATGGGAATATGATAGATCTACGTACACATCTACTGTCACGCATCAGGTATGTCCAGAAAAAACGTCTTCTTTTCTTCATTTCACAAAACGCATACTCACTTATACTCACTTAGTGTATATGTGTCTGACTATGTGTCTCTTTGTCCCTCTACTTGCCTGTCTGTCTCTCTGTTTCTCTGGTAAAACCAATAGCCAATTTGCAATCAAAACTTAGCTTGCTGAGTTGCAATGAACAGTTATTAGTTATAGTTACATTGATACAAAATCCATCACGTTGTCTGTAGAAGAAACTCCCACCCTGCCCTGCCAGAATTTAAATAAACAAGAAGAGATTCCTTGTGATTAGAAAAAAAATTAGACTGTAAACAATAGTGACCAATTCGTCTTTGATACCACATCTCCCATGGTGCACCATCCAAGATGGCTGATTTGTAAGGTCTATACAGCATCATCCTAGCCAAATCTGTAGCTTTGTATTCATTAGTTCATTGTGTACTGAACATATGATTGATGTCATTTGCATATTCACAGTATACCTCGACAAGACTTAGTATGCCCAGGTGTATTGGTAATATTTTATAAAAGAATTTTGAAGTTGTTAAAAAAAATTAGTGTTTAATTACCTATAGTGTTTTTTTTTCTTGTTTAGTTTAACATGGTATTTGTATTGTTCTTTTTTTTCTTGTATAGTTTAACCTGGTATGTGATAGATCTTATCTGACGGCGTTGGCAAAATCTTCCTACATGGCTGGGTTTTTGGTTGGTTCTATCGTCTATGGAATCATATTAGACAGGTGAGATCTTTAAGGTCATAAAATTTAAACATTAGAAAACAAGATAGGGCACCTCTAAGTTCCTTTTATTTATTGGAAATGTACCAGGGAGCAGTTTTCATATGGCAGAGATATTTGAGAAAACAATGACACAAAGGCAGACCATAGATCTATGCAGACACTGAAATTTCACTAAAATTTCAAGATATTGCCTAATTACTGAAACATTAATATCCACATGTTTAAAATACCTATTCACTTCTAGCCATTACCTGAAAGAAGGTGTATACCAAATTTTTATTAAGCAAACCATTTTTGAGACGACGACGACGACGACGACATTGACATTGACACAGATACACACAGACACACGCACACAGAGACACACACACATGCGCGTGCATACATACACACACACACAGATTCAAGAACTTTGCTTTTCAGTGAAATTGGTGTCAGAGACACATTTTACTTTCAAAAATGAAAACTTGTTGTTTTCTTCACATGCAGGTTTGGTCGTGTTCCTGGCATGATTATCACTATTGCCTTTGGAACAATAGCTGGAACAGTAGAGGCCTTCGCACCAAATTTTGCTGTGTTTGCAGTTTGTCGATTTTTAGTGGCCGTTAATACTTATGGCACAATGTTAGCTGGGTTTGTTTTAGGTTAGTTATCTATGAGTTTTATTTTATAGAATGGCTGCGGTAGAAATGAAATGAAAATTGCATTTTTAACTTCTGTAAAGGAACATTGTTATGCATTGTTTGTCTGTCTGTCTGTCTGTCTGTCTGTCTGTCTGTCTGTCTGTCTGTCTGTCTGTCTGCCTGTCTGTCGGTATGTATGTATGTCTGTCGACGTACCAAACACTATCAGCCACATGGAGGCGTCACAAAATTACACATTAAGAACTTTCCGGGTGCTCTCTTTTTTTCTCTTTATGGTGGGGGTGACTACTTATGTGAAAAGAGACTGGCACAGGGTAAATAAAAGGGACTGAAATTTGTTGATGTTCCTTCCCCTAGCTACTGAAGTTGTTGGTCCAACCAAGCGAACTGCATGTGGCATGGTAATGATGGCATTCTTCTCCATAGGTTATATGTTGTTAGCACTGTTTGCATACCTTATTCGAACTTGGTGGATACTACAGTTAGTTCTCACTGTTCCAAGTATATTGTTTGTGTCATATTGGTGGTGAGTATTTTAAAAGTCCCTTTTTGTGTTGCACCATCTGTTGTTGAATAACATCATACGTGCAAATATGTAGTTATTCTTGCACTGAGGAACTTTTACATGCATTACTCTTACAAATCTGGGAAATACCCAAGTGTTCGTATGCTTGATAATGTCATTGTGTTCTTTCAATATCAAATATGCATGGTTACGTTGGTTTTTAGCATATGTGTGTGTGTGTGTGTGTGTGCGTGTGTGTGTGTGTGTGTGTGTGTGTATGTATGTATGTATGTATGTATGTATGTATGTATGTATGTATGTATGCGTGTGTGTGTTTGTGTCTGTGTCTGTCTGTGTGTCTGTATGTATGTATGTATGTATGTATGTATGTATGTATGTATGTATGTATGTATGTATGTATGTGTGTGTGTGTGTGTGTGCGTGTGTGCGTGCGTGCGTGCGTGTATGTATGTATGTATGTATGTATGTATGTATGTATGTATGTATGTATGTATGTACGTATGTACGTATGTACGTATGTATGTATGTATGTATGTATGTGTCTTCGGTGTCTTTGAACTAGTGAGTACATACGTGGTTTTAAGACCTGTCAGTCAGTCAGTCAGTCAGTCAGTCAGTCAGTCAGTCAGTCAGACAGACAGACAGACAGACATACAGACAGACAGACAGACAGACAGACAGACAGACACATCACATGCATGAACATCAAGATTGCATAATTGTTACAACTTCTCTTCCCGAGGGTTTTACCTGAGTCTCCAAGGTGGTTACTGTCTGTTGGCAAAAAGAAAGAAGCATTAACGGTCATAAGGAAAATGGCTAAAGTAAACAAAGTGTCCCTCCCTGATGATGTCATTAATGGATCATGGAAACCAAGTATTGAAGATGAACCCAAGGTAATATGTTCTTTGATCTTGATGAATATGAAATAATAAATATTTATAGACATCCACAAGTATTCTATGACCAACGTTATTGCAAGTCCCTTTTGCTGTAAATTCCTTCTTTGTATCCAGTTTATTTCTTACCTCCCTTAAATGTGATGGCGTTTGTGGTTAATCTGTCAGTCAGTCTGTCTATCTGTCTGTCTGTCTGTCTGTCTGTCTCACTGTTTGCATCATCGTCATCTGTTTCGTTGTCTTACTGACTGACTCACATTCCCAAAATGGCAACCTCAATTTAAATGAAATTAAGTACATGTTTTCTTTGTTGTAATCTCTAGAACTGAATAGTATGTGGACATGATCCATGTGTGGAAATTACAACATTACAAATTGTCCACATCATTATAGTAAGCCATCATCATGTGTTTGTTTTACAGTGACGTAAAGTTCATTAAAAGAGACGGAGATCTCGAGGAGTTATCATCTTCTTTCAGGATAACGGCTTTTCATTTCATCTGACATTTAGAATTTAACATAAGGGGTTATATATGTGAATATTATACACCTTTCTCTAGAAATCAGAAGAAGTTGTTGAAATTCGTAGCAGGTTCTTGATTTTCGAAATCTTCCGATTATCAAACATGAGAAAGAAGACTCTAATCCTTATGTACAATTGGTGAGTAATAATAACATTGCATGCTTAACTGTTCGGATTGAAGAACTTGTGTTGTCAGCTCACAGAAAATATCACACATGGACACAAAATCAGTGTATTGTTCACTGTAAACGGGCAGGATAACAGTCTGACTGTCTAGTTGTTAAATATATGTGTCAAAACTGTCACTATCATTTAATTTTCACTTTAAAAGTCGTCATTGCGATAACACAATATCATTATGCTGTGTCTGCAACGGAGACTTGTTTCTTTTCTGTTTAAGTGGTGACATTTTTTTTTTTTATAGGGCAATAATGTTTCTTCTGTTTTAGGACTGTCAATACCTTGGTATACTATGGGTTGTCTTTCAACACCTCCAGCCTAGGTGGCGATGATTTCGTGAACTGTTTCTTGGCTGGGGCTGTTGAAATCCCTTCCTATATCCTCAGTCTAGCAATTATGGAATATCGTCTGCTTGGACGCCGCTGGTCAATGTTTTATACGATGGTCATTGGAGGTATTGCGTGTATTTCTGCATCGTTTGTGCCACAATGTAAGTAGCGACATTGTTCATAGTTGTTGGTGAAAAGTGTCACACCGTGACAAGAAAAGGTGTTTGATTTTGCTGTTCATCTTTATCATTCTTTGACGTCCAGGTAGTCAAAGCTCTAAATTAGCAACCCCCCCCCCCCAAACGCTTAACCTTATTGGCTGACATCGGTGGCTCAATGCCCAACTAGCTTCCCTATTGTATTTGTCAGTTTCATCGACGACAAGTCCCTTGGTCTTTCCGATTTTAAGGAGGTGGAGAGCTGGAGATAGACAAACAAGGGTCGGGTAAGGGCTCATACAGCTTCTGTTAATTAAGACTAGCCTCCATTTGAAATTTTCAGGTGGCGAATATGTGTGGCTTGGAATAACCGTTACCATGATCAGCAAATTTTCCATCTCCTGTTCATTTAGTATGCTATACGTGTATACAGCAGAATTATTCCCAACCCCTGTCAGGTAAGGGACTGTATTGTTGTGGCTCCATGTTTTATTAACTCTGTTTGTTTAAATGTGTTTGTTTGTTTGTTTGCTTGTTTGCCTGCTAGATATCTCAAAACCCAATTGATGGATTTAAATGCAACAGAAGAAAGTAAAGTGTGCAGTCACAAAAGTCAGAACGGATACGATAATTATTGTTTCTCGTTTGTGTATCTTGCAGAGGGTGGCACATAGACATTGTAATATAACTATTTGGCGTGTCTATATGATATATGCTGCACGTAGTGTACAATCATTACATGATGCATGTTTTTTGTTTCGTCAGCCAAACTTGTGACAGAGACTCGAGCTGTTTACTTGTCTTGCAGTTGTTCAGTATAATATCACTGTCTGCAAGAGCCAAACACGGGCAACAATTGCATAACAATGTACAGGAATCATCCTCATTGCAGGAGAGGAGACACAAGCAACGATGTATACGTTCTGACTTTTATTTGTTCCTGCGCATGCCCAGTGTGCTTTCTTGCATTGTATTTTGTTGAAAATTATACTAAGTCAAGAAAGAGAGCTATTTAGATTTTGACTAAGATCCAATACTGATTCGTGATTTCGTTGAGAGTTTAGGGAAGCCATGGTAAATTGACTAATCTAAAATGAAATCAAAGCGAAGATACGTTTATGTTGCAATAGTTTGATATAATCAATTAAAAATTCATTTGATTGAAATTAATTGATTTGATATAAATATATGCACATACAGAAACGTGCATTCCTAGGATTGTACCCCTCCCCGCCATCCAGAAGTAGAGAGCGTATATAAGGCCATATGGCCGTTATTCGTATATACCCAGCAGTTTGAGGAATATGATTTTGGCACAGAAAAATTGTATTATTTTTGTTTAATAGATCAGTAGGTATCGGTCTGTGTTCAATGTTTGCCCGTATTGGAGGCATCCTAGCCCCACAGTTGTTGCTAATGGCAACAATCTGGAAAAGCCTTCCAGCTATGATATTTGGTATTGCTGCAATTATTGCCGGTATACTGATTCTACCACTGCCAGAAACTAGGGGAAAGAAATTACCTGAAACTATGGAGGAAGGAGAACGATTTGGAAAGTAATTAAGTCTCGTTTTTTCCCCTTTTCATACTTGAAAAGTAGAGTCAGTACATATAGAGTACTGTGATAACTGATGACAGCAGCGATACAACCGCCACTACGTAACAACAACAACAACACCACAAACAACAGCAACAACAAATTCGGCCACCTCACTCAATATCAACTACTGCAACTTCAAAAGCAACATGTACAACAACAACAACAACAACAACAACAACAACAACACATACAACCGCAAATACAACACCAACGACTTAAACAACTTCAAATATCTCAAAAATAACTTCAACCAACCAACCAACAACAACAACAACAACAACAACAACAACAACAACAACAACAACAAACATCAGCAGTAAAACATTGTCTATAGTCAGAACGATAACATGTAGTTACAGAATTATACATCCTTTTAACAATTTAACACTATAAATACTATCTAATTTATATTTCTTCCTAGACAATGGGATGGGAAATTAAAATCTATATACACCCTAGTATACAATGCCAGTGTACGTCTGATAACCCTATTGTTATTTACATTAGTAATTAAATTTTGTACATAATTTTAATAATATCACTTCTTTAAAGGAAACAAAAGCAGAAACATACAGGCATCGACCGTCCTACAAGTTGGAAGATGTACAAAGCAGAAGATGATGAAAATGGTGTTGCTATGGAAACATTTTAAGACGTTGACGTAGGAGATGCGGTTCACTATATGCTTCGACTGTATCAATGCTTTCGGAAAGAGAGTCTCAAGGAATTACGTAGCAAACGTCTATCATGTAGACATACTTCTAAGGTTGCATACATTTAGCTTTGTTAATACACAACAACCGTTTTATTATATTTCATTAAAATAGAGGATTTTTAGAGGATTCCCACTAATTTTCTAAACGAGGAGCAACCGAGAAAAAGGTATAATCTAAGCACACTGTACATATCTCCCTTTCTTCATCAATTTAACCTTTTAATGAAAACTAAGGCTGGTGTACTTATTATGAATCAAGCTTTATTCTTTCTGCATGCCTTTAAAATCAAAGATGAATTGTAATAATTTGTAAACTTATTAATTATTTAATTATTAATTAATCTTGTGTGACTAACATGTATACTTTGAATTGTTAATTAACCGTATCACATTATATAGAAAGACAGTGAAGAATCTCTTGTAGCACTGTTTTGGAGCATTTGGCCTAAATTATGCAGAAAATAAGCATAGTATTAGTATTAGTGTTAAAAGAAATGGATCATTTTGAGGTCAAACGTAATAAAATAACGTGAACTATTATAATCTGATTGTCTGGCTATGACTACGCAATTAGATGTTTATTTTGGATTTTTAATTCTTCAAATATACCCATTTGTCATCCATTCACATGGCCACTTTAAACCAATGAATTATTCTTATATAATCCTGTATACAGTGTTTTGTGTAATAGTGTGTATAATTCTAAAATCATATCACTTGTTATAACATGCACGAGACAAGTTGAACAACAAATACAGAATATATACTCTGGTTGTTCTACGTCACGACAACGTGTGTCTACGTCACTGGTTCTGCTGTGTTAGAAATATGCGTCAAAACGTTCAAAGTTGTCATTTTCCCCCCAAATTTTCTTTGATATAACTGGCACTGGAATAATTATGGTATTCATCAAAATGTTTCTTAATTAAGCCGGAAAATACTTGTGACCTAAGGGTTGTCACTACTCGTCTAAACTAAAAAAATGCTCTTGTCCGTATTGTTTGTATATAAACTATTTCAAACCAATTTGATGGGACCCTATTAGACTCGATAGCTTGTTTTAAAGGGAACACCACTCCTGGAAATAAAGGTATTCCATAAAATGCGAGTTCTGGAGAGTCATTTCATGATTTTGCATCACATAAATTTCGCACAATTGTAAAACTATTCTTCACCTCTATTATTCTTTCAGTTGCTAGTGAGTCACATAGGAAATAAGCATTTAGAAGTTATGAATATGCATTGTGCATCTAATAAATGTTCATTTATGATAAGATCATGAGCAACACCATGTATGTAAGAAAGTTTCTAGTTTGTCAACAAAAAAAGTGTATAATTTCGTGGAATGCAAATAATGTTTGGTCACGTGGTCATTATGCATATTTAAACAATGAGGATATTTATCGTGAGAGAACAATAGTTTCTATCACAACTTCTAAGGCTTTATCAAAACCGAAGAAATTACAGTGGAAAAAAAAAGATTTTGAAAAACAATTATTTGTGTACCAGAATAATATCTCTGTCGTTATTGAGAAGGAATCTCCCTTCCTTTCGCGTGGTCATTTCTGACTTAGATATGAAATTCATAACTTCATCGACTAATTCGGGTGGTGCTGTCTTACGGAAATGACAACAGTGGGTCAGTAGGTCCAGTACAAGATTTCCTTCGACAGAATCATCCTGAAAACATAACGTTATGTCGATAGTAGTTTGGAGAATATCTCATCACATCTCATCTCATCTCATCTCATCTCATCTCATCTCATCACATCTCATCTCATCTCATAACATCTCATCTCATCTCATCTCATCTCATCTCATCTCATCTCATCACATCTCATCTCATCTCATCTCATCTCATCACATCTCATCTCATCTCATCTCATCTCATCACATCTCATCTCATCTCATCTCATCTCATCTCATCTCATCACATCTCATCTCATCTCATCACATCTCATCTCATCTCATCACATCTCATCTCATCTCATCTCATCTCATCTCATCTCATAACATCTCATCTCATCTCATCTCATCTCATCTCATCTCATCTCATCTAATCTAATCTAATCTAATCTAATTTTCTTATATAGCGCATTTCATAAACTATCACAATGCGCTTTACAAAGCACAGAAAAACGAGTACAAAAACAGACTCAAGCACAAGTCTTATTTGAAGAAATAGTTCTTAAGACCTGATTTAAATGCCTGGAACTAGTGTAGTGACACTCTGCAGATACGATGGCAGCATTCCACAAGTGTGGAGCACAAATTGAGAATGTTCTGTCACCATAATAAGCAGTATTGCTGAGTGGTTGGTGTAAGTAAATTTCATTCCATGAGTTACTGCGTAAAGCACGGCTGGAGCTACGTTGGGTTATCAACTGATCAAGATAGCCAGATGCAAAACCGTGAAGGACTTTGAATGTTAGGCAGAGAATTTTAAATTCTAAACGCTGTTAATACTGGTAGCCAGTGCAACACTTTGAGAAAAGGGGTAATGTGGTTACACTTCTCTCTAATAACTAAACGAGCTGCAGAATTCTGAATCATTTGAAGTTTCCGAATCTCATATGCTGGGAAACCAAACAGTAAACTATTACAAAAATCAAGACATGAAGTGACAAAAGCATTAATACATTTTCTCAATGGAATTTTGATCAAGCAAATCCCTGATTTTACCAATCTTCTAGAGCACTGATATGAAGCCGATCCACACAAACTAGCCATGTGGGCTAACACCAATCTGATTAAAATCCGGCTAATCGTTCATTGCTATTTCATCTTCGTTATTTTGCCTGAATTGACCTTCTTGGTACATGTTTACATTTTTTAGCCTGATCGCGTAGAGGAGGCGATCAGGCTAAAAAAATGTAAACATGTACCAAGAAGGTCAATTCAGGCAAAATAATGAAGGTAAAATAGCAATGAACGATTAGCTGACATCTACATCGGATTTTAATCAGATTGGGCTAACACTAACTTCACAGTAATTGTTTTCACTCATACCCAAAAGGCTTGATGTTGTCAGTAAAAGGTTTTGTTCAATCTTAGCCAGTTATATTTATTTTCAAAATTCGTGCACCACCCCCGATACAAAATGGTTTAACCCTCACTATGCTCTGTCTTAATGTATGAGGCCTCGTTATCACATCAGTGCACACTATTAAATCATACCAGAGGGTGTAGGGGTGAACCCATAAAACTAAATATGGTGAGAGCAAAGAAATACATACTGGTAGACCACTTCGATGGGTTTCCAAAAGAGAGTGATTTTCAGGTGGTAGAAGAGGATCTACCAGATATAACAGAAGGAGGTGAGTTGACATGCCAATCAATTATTAACTGTAAGAAAGAGGTCACCATGATGGCCATGTTGATCGAAGCAGGGGTCTGGAACTGGAATCAAACGCTACAATTCCAGCTAAGGTTTGGTTTACTACGATATTGAAACATCGTTGACCTAGTTTCAACGCCACAAAGCTGGAACCACGTGTGAATTCGAACCGTGATCCTGATCGAACGACCTTGATGTGAAAATACGTTACCCTAGTACAGCTGAAGATATGAACACCATTTCAAAGCGACCTTGAAGCTGTGCTTAAAAAAGGTCAAAAGCCAAAGGTCAGGTCAGTTCAAAAGTACGTACAGACAACGCCACTCTCTTCTACGCATTAAAAGATACCAGAAAAATTGAAAATAAATTGCAATCCATGATAGGTTAAACCTAAACGCAAATAAATGTACATCGAATGTAAAAAAAAAGAAGACAAATTGTGTGGTCCTTTGTCCGAGGAGGAACCTGTACAGTATTTCAAAGAATTTGATTATCAAAGAAACCATATATAACTGGCGTACACTAGACGACGTAACAAAGGCAGTGTGAAACAATAAAACCGTAGAATAGGTCTACACTGTACTAGGACAGTAATGTAACAAGTGCAGTAGACAGTGGACAGGGCGTAGACATTATTTATCCTGCTTTTGCAAAAGCTTTTTGACAAAATATCACACAAATGACTTAAGTTGTTAGGAATGTACAATGCCATGGAATTGGCGAGAACCTTGTAAAAATTGGGTCCGAGAATAGGGAACTTGCAATCCAAACTGAGCATGCTCAGACGCAAAGGACTATGGGATTATCTGTGGTTATCGTAATACCTAATCTGGAGAGAGAGAGAGAGAGAGAGAGAGAGAGAGAGAGAGAGAGAGAGAGAGAGAGAGAGAGAGAGAGAGAGAGAGAGAGACATGTATTTATTGGGATTGTAAGGGGATTTTGATGTGATTTTCGATGTATGAAATGCCTCAATTGAAAGAAACTACTTTTCTCTTTTTTTTCTTTTTTGTTGATACTAGAGTTTTTATGCAAAGCTGTCTATTTGTCTGTGGATCCCTATATGAGGTATGTAAATCTCTCACCGTTTAGTTGAAAAGTATTCTGAATCGAAGGAACACAATGCAAATTTTTTCCCGGGTTATAAATACCAATTCAATTTAACTATAATCATGGTTTCTGTGTAGTGTCTTTTTATGCTATAGTTATACGTGAAGGCATTATTGTAAATCAAGATATCTGCTTTGACCAGGACATTACCTTTAAAAAAAATGAAGAATCCGATTTCATACTTGTTCTCGTTCTTCTATTTCAGACTCTTTAGTTCAAACATCATGAATAAAGGTGACACTATGATAGGTAGACAGATAGCAAGGTAAGTACCTGTATATTTTTGAATAATTTCTGCTATAATTTTAAAGGTGCACTTGCTGAATGGGAACATCAGTGAAAATATCCTGAATATTCACTCCACCT
The DNA here is from genome assembly GCF_964340395.1 of Glandiceps talaboti. Classification (NCBI taxonomy): domain Eukaryota; kingdom Metazoa; phylum Hemichordata; class Enteropneusta; family Spengelidae; genus Glandiceps; species Glandiceps talaboti. Next base: position 7,069,462 of record NC_135571.1, read on the forward strand.
ATCTCTGTATTTCTGCTTAATCACTATGTATATTATACTCGTTTAATACTTACATCTCCATGACATTTTGTTTTCTTGACCAAATATTCCATTTTTATGATAAAATGTAATAGTATCCTGACACAATGTTATCTTTTTGTCAGGGTAAGAGAAAGTAAGAATGCAGACTACCCTGTTGGTATCAATGTACTATCGCTCGCTGGTTGGAGGACCCATTTTATTTCAACTGGAAAGACAGAATCAAAACTTGACCATCTGCCTTCAGAGATTCCCTTATATCAAGCTCTGGGCGTTGTCGGTATGGTTGGGTAGGTTATTAACAAAATATTATCATTTCAATAACCAGATGTAAACTGAATGCCTTCCATAAGGGCAAAACCTTGAGATTTTTCTTTAACATGCAGTAATTGTTAGAACGCAAAAATCTGAGCTATAGCTGCCATACATGGTACACCGCTTTATTGGCAAATTAATAACAATGCCCTATAATGGAAGCTTACATACTTAAGATAGTGCCTAATTACCGAAATGTATTCATTATGCAAATCACACATTATAACTAAATAAATGCTTTATCAACAAGTTTTTTGGGACATATGCGCTTTGTTGTAGCTGATGCATGGACCAGATCACGTGGAATTTGAAGTATGTATTCTTGTGATATAGCAGCTAATTACTTAAAATCATTAATTATGCAAATTACGCACTAGCATTTAAAGCTTTACAAAACACATACGATCTGTTGACATCAATCAGTTCAGTTCTAGCCATAACCCTAAATAATATGTGTACTACAATTCGTTTGAATTGAGTCGGCCTTCTTTGAGAAAACTGTGACATAGACAAACAACAGGCAACAGACAGACAGACAAACATGCATGCATGCATACATACATACATACATACATACATACATACATACATACATACATACATATACATACATACATACATACATACATACATACATACATACATACACATACATACATACATACATACATACATACATACATACAGACAGACAGACAGACAGACAGACAGACAGACAGACAGACAATTGCCCGTACAATACAAAGGTCAGCTGTGAGAACAAAGAGGCGCTTGAAATATTGCTACATTTCATCTCCTTCAAAATAAACTTTCAATATGAATCGGAAAAAACACAAAAGACACTAAAGCTATAGACATGGTGACCATTTAAATTTTGTGATTTTTTTTTCGTTTTCAGAATGACCGCATACCTTGGCCTGCTCGACGTCTGTAAACCAAAAGAAGGGGAAACGTTAGTGGTCAATGGTGCAGCAGGGGCTGTAGGAAGCTTGGTAGGACAAATAGGAAAACTTAAGGTACAGTATATAATTTTAATTGGCTTTCTGGTAAATATATGTCTGAGTCAGAGATAAACTTTCAATATCCTTAAATTGAAGTTTTTGAAATAGCTGCAAAAGTTTGCGACAAAAAAATTGTCTCCTAATCGTCAAAATTGAATCTTTTATGTTCTCATATCAGTATTTGTGGTCTTACTTGATTTTAAAATGTGTTAATTTTTATGTAATTTTGAACTCTATGTCAAAAGTTCCTGAAACTAAAATTAAACATAGAAACGTTGAGATATAGACTGAGTCATGCCTTTCACTTTTGAATGCCATATTTTAGAAATTTAGTGTTCGAAACTGCATATTCAACACCAAGATAGCAAGATCCCGCTACATGTTGCTCTGTTATGATAACAGTTTGAGTAATGGATAGTCAACGAGTTCGAGAGGGTTATGTGCCAATAAACGAGGGGGCGTAGCCCCCGAGTTTTGGGCACATAACCCTACCGAAAGAGTTGTCTATCTTACTTATACTACGGCGTGATTGGCTCAAACGGATTTTTTTCAAAATTTTGTGTAATTTTTTGCATGCAAATTTAGTGCTGAGCGTAATATAGGTCACACCCCTAAGAAAGAGTGGGTTATGGCTCCATAACCAACCGAAATCAAGGCCTCTGATTGGCCAAGTTGGTCTAGCCGTATTATAATGTACTGCATCGAGACACAGACACACGGGTGCCAATGTTTTGATGGTGGAACTTTAGTAAATTTGAAATGTTACAAGAAACTCCGTTCATTCAATTTTGCTATCTTAAATGTGTAGCATGTGCAGTTTCTTATTGGTTTCTAAGTGATGTATCAAACAGGGTCGGTGAATGGCAACTTGAAACTGGGCGATTTTGTCGATGTTGATTAAATGCAGTATACAGTACAGCCATATACAAAAATAGTGTAGTATCTTGTCCATGTGTGTTGATGTAAATGTCGTGGACAACAAAACTTTAACATATTCTTCCTATCATTTCCATAACAGGGTTGTCGAGTTATTGGTTTTGCTGGAACGGATGCCAAAGTCAACTATGTGAAGTCACTTGGTTTTGATGAAGCGTTTAATTACAAGACAATTGATTTGGATGAAACTCTGAAGAAGGCGGCACCAAATGGTGTCGATTTGTACTTCGATAATGTAAGCATGTTGGAAAACATAATTACTCCAAAATCAGTTAGCTAGTAAAATACAGTTACCCTGAAGTGCTAAATTACAAACGAATGTGATACCGGTAGCACCAGTAGTGAGGATGTGTTGGAGGCGCTATACTCGGGAACGCCCCGCTGTACACTATATGATTAAAATCTGATGTAGTGAACTTAGGTTTCCATGGGCCCTTTTAACTTTTTACAAGTACCATTTCACCAGAATGTAATGTTTTCAATTTCTCGTTTGTTAATTTTGAATTCATACTTATCTCTCCTAGGTTGGTGGCATGTTTTCAGTAACTGTACGTAGACATATGAATACATTTGGTCGTATTTCTCAGTGTGGTGCTATCTCTCAATACAATGCTAAAGAGCCAGAACTCCGTGAGTACTTTACCAGGTGTTCTTACCCGGAAAAAAATATAATGTAAGAGAAAGACGTTGGTGGCGTTCCACAACTTATCGGGACCAATCTTTCACTGTGTAGATGGTTAAATATGGCTGATATCAATAAAAATGATAGTTTCATGTTTTACGTATTATGAAATGCTGTGCAATGAATATTTAGGCATATCTGGGACGCATAGATTACCAGTGTCCAATCATCAACTTTGACATATTTATTTTTACATATTTCTTTTTTAAATGTTTTTCTGTAAGCTTGCATAATAGGATTGTAGTTCAAATTATACCCCCCCCCCAAATTAATTATAAAAAATGTCCTGTTTCACACTTTCCTTTTCATTCTACAAAGATATGTAACATGAATGTGTACTTCCCTCACATGGACGATAATGTTTGTCCTATTTGCCATTCCTCCAAAACTAAACTCGCCGTGAGACTTGGCTATCTGACTTGATAGTGTCGTTTGCCCAAAGTCTTGACTGCCAAGCCAGTATGTTGACAGAGTCAGATGATAATTTAAAAGTCTTTAGGGTAAAGATGAACCCATTTTTGACTGCTTTGTTCCAGTTCCATGCACAGACCATATAACTGTAGTGAAAGAACTGAATATCCGTGGGTTTATTCAGTCATCATACGCAGCCGACAAACATGCAGAGGCGTTCAAGCAGATGGCTGAGTGGTATGTACAGGTAAGGGTGCAATTGTTATTGGCTGCATTAAGCAAATATGACACCAAATATGGTAGACATTTACCCAAATATGGAACACTGAATCTTAGCTGAATGGAGATATTTTGTCCAAATATGGAAAATTGAAAATTTTGCTGACTGGACAGACTATGGAGACGTTTGCAAGCTTTATCACCCACCTGCTACACACATACAGAGTAGAGTCTACGGTGTTGATAGACTACTGAATGATCACCACCCGTTGGGGGAGCTCTTATAATACATTTCCCTAATGGGTAGGGATGGTAAGGACTCCCGGCCCCGGTGACATATTTTAGTCTGCCATTTTGAAAACATTAATACATTCATTTTGTTTTCGGTTTTCTTTAGGGGAAATTGAAAATGGATACACACATTACTGAAGGATTTGAAAACATGCGACAGGCTTTCTTTGGACTGTTCACAGGTGAAAATACCGGGAAAGCATTGGTGAAAGCATAAATCTAGCAACCATACACATCTGAAAAAGATCTTGTACTGTTATACGTATAGAAGTGTAGACAAGCTGACCAGGCAGTGTTTTTTTTTTGTTGTTGACTCGGTAATACTGAGAGCAAGAGTATCACACCAAGTTATTGGTGTTCGTGGGTGTATGGACAATGCAAGTAAGGATGAAGACTGTTGATTTGTTTTCATATTTCCTCTTGGGGTTGCATGATGTTTGAGGGCGCCCCACCACGGCGTACCTGACAGACTAACAACGTCATTACTCTGGTAATTGAGCCTTCGGTTTTCTGAGATAGACACAAACTAAAACTATTGTCGCAACATGTTAATTCAACAAATGATGACGTGGTTGAATTATGCACACGTGATTGTGTAACACCTTTGCTGAAGCTTCGTGTCACTCAAAGCACAGGGCTCAGCATGCTGGCATGTAATTGATTGATCGATCGATTTATCGATTATTTGATTGATTGATCGATTGATTGATTAATTTTGGGGTTAAATAAAACGTATATTTTGTGATATTGATCAATTGACTGAATGATATTTGTTTTTTTCCTTCTCTCTTTATTGACTGAAATAAAGACACCTTGCTCATTCTTCTCCCCTTATCTAAATTAAAACACCCCTAATTTTATAATTGCCCTCAGAACATCCAGTAGAGATTTGAACGGATAACCTCAGTACAAGCTTCAGCAAAGAATATTCGCCCGTATGCGTTTAAAACGTAACATTTCTTTGTTATCGACAACTTTGTAACATAATTTCAAATAGCCATCAATCCGCGCATTGGAAATTTCGATTACGACCTCTAACAGGCTAGTATAGGCCGACCAATCAGTATGACGGACACAAAACTTTGTGACCCCGTTTTGGCACACAGCCAGCACATGCATGTCGAAAACAACATGCAGTTACGGCATTGACCTCCGAGCTCTCAGTCAACAAGGTATGAAATTCTGGATAATTTTCCAAAATTCCTTGAAAATGGAAAATATGATGACTGTTGTCAACGCCTATCCAAAAAATGACATAGTTTATGCATTGCGACACGGAATTATGTATGTTAGTGGGCCAAATTGAAGCAGACGACACCTGGGTTGCAGCAGACGTGACGGCCTGTACTTCTGGTGATACACGTGAAACCAGGTCGAATTCTTATGGATTGTTGATATTCCGGCGATAGGTATTTATAAAGTATCATCTTTATATATCTCACTTCTGTAAATTTTAGAATGACTTTGACAAGGAGGGGTAGTTTCAGAAATAATGAAACTGTAATTTATTCGCCATGATTTTAGTGACACGGCGTCGATTACGTGTTTCAAATTCGTTGTCAAATACACGTTCTTACCCCTGAAATTGATAGACCAAACATATTCATTCAATCTACAAAACTGTTATAAAGTTAAGTGTGATAGTTCGTGTTTTCCCAACAACCATGGCCTGTGGCGTCGCATACACGGTGCGTGACTAACGACGTCCAAGTGAAATCCTAATCTATCCAGAGATATGATTCGTTTTTTACCGTACACACATGTACACGCTATTTCTAAAGACAGTTATGGCCGCATGTACGTAGCGCGTAGGACATTAGTCTTGCTGCTAGACTTTCGGGCTTTCTTTCGATGCTATAACTATAAGCGAACGAAGTTCGCATGTGAGGGCTTGCCCGAACTCGGATGTTCCATCCTCGATAGCGTTGTTCGGCTGTGTGTCCTATTTTATCGGAAGAACATCCGAGGGCTAGCTGATAGACTAGTAGGACATGGACACGAACTATGTGCAACGTTGACGCTCACTTTTCAACTTGTCATGATACAATGTACGATGAAGCAAACTGAATCTTTACAACAACAACAACAACAACAACAACAACAACAACAAACAACAACGTCGTTAGAAGTGAAGCGATATAGAACAACTGGTTTAGGCCGAAAAAATACAAATATATGTATCGGCCAACGATATGTAACCGTTCCCTGCGTTAGGTCAGTAAATGGACCGTACTGTGCGTACACCCTTTACAAGCAGGACTGCGGCCAACGTACCTGCAATAATTGTAGCTTTTTTTAAATTTTCATTTACAATACTTTTTTATTTATTTATTTATTTTTTTACATATGTTATTATTTTGTGTGACTCACCATTTTTCGTTTTACTTTTTATTTTCTTACGGGGTTTGCTTCTAGTGGAGGACCGAGAGCGACGAAGCGAAAGCTCTACATTACTGCATCTAGCTACGGCCAACGATATGTAAACCCTACATCATCTCAGATTCACGCTTGCTCACGATTTAGACATCTTTTGAAAGTTGTGTAAATTCAGTGTACTAAGGCAATCATTTTCAAAGGTAACCAGTGCATGGTTTTCATAGGCAATGCACATCGAATAACATATACTAAATCATTGTTTGTAACTCAAAAAATTGCAAAAACTTTTAAGAAATATTTAATATATTTGTTAAATTTGTTCACATTTTTCAGCTTTGTGTAATTTATTCAGTTACAAACACAGACTTGGTCGAAGCAAGTATGTTAACATAGTAGAGTTGTTTTGTGAATTAAAAATCCAGCAGACAGACAGACAGTGGCAGCAAACACTGAGAAACAATTTGACATCCATATGGTGAGCAGTTTCTTATAGCTAGGTTTGTGTTACTATCAAACAGTAAGTGAACACCAACATGTTATGGTTAGTTGGTTTTACCTGTTTTTTTTTTTATGAAAGGGCTCTCTATTCATTGTAACTGTAACCATAGACCCTACATGGTTTGTGTAGTGTCTATGCTGTATATGTAACACTGAGCACAGACAATTAATTTTTCTTTGCACTGAGCAAGGTACACATATTATCAACAGTACTAAATACAACTTACTTACTAGTAAAGCTATTATTCTCGAAAACAAAATGGGAGCAAATGGCTATACAAAGCACAATATGTGGAATACAAGGGGCAGGTGGGAATGTAGTCCGTAAGGTATGCTATGACAGGGCACCCTCTCACATCGGTCAACCCCTTTCACAGAGCAGGCTAGTGAGGGAGGTATGCCACAATGTATAATAATAATATAAGTGAATTTATAATGTGCCTTTCCTCTGAGTCTGAGAGCTCAAGGCGCTCACAATTATTACCCCTAGCACAGGTCAATGGCAGTACAACAGCCCTTTATACTTCCTCAACTCCCTGGGGAGTATACAGTCCATTGCAGCCTCTATAAGTGCACAGGATTTAAGCATTCACATTGCAACTTCTATCCTACCAGGTCCCCAATTATACAGCTGGGTTGACTGAGGCACAATCATGGTTCAAATCTTGCCCAAAGACTTTAGCCACTCAGAAACAAATGACAGCGATGAAGCTCAAATCTGCCACCTGCAGATTCCAAACCGACCATGCTAACCATTCACCCATCATGACTCCATAATGTATCTTACTGCCTAGTGAGAATGGAGTTGGGCTATAAGATTTTTTCACAAAAGACACAATACATGCAATTATATGTTTTAACATATCATTTTATTCCATCACATCCGAGCATTTAGTATAATCTTTATATATTTATAACCAGTGGCAGTGTTTATTAGGTATTTGTATAACCATCTATCAGTATGTGCTATACAGGAGAAATTAAGTTGTATTTGTAACTGTTGTTTGGATGGATTAGGGACACTTGCACAAGCTCAATAAGCGAACATTGTTTGTTAAGGACAAAACCCTTTCCCCTATTAAATGAACATTCACAAGTGTGACATCACACATTTATATATGATGTAAACCATAATGCAAAATGTAGTGGTCACACCACTATGATCGATGCAATGTAAAAAGATGGTAAACATGAATTTCCATCCTTTCATATGAACCTGTTTACTGTTTAAAGTTTTCGAAATTTGGTTAGAAGTTCGAAAATGAAGTTCAGCAACTGCATTGACGTTCGCTTTTGAACTTGTATGACATTGTGCGATCATCCCTTAGCATGGTAGAAGGAACACATGGCTTTCTATACAAGTATTGCTGTGGTGGATAACTGATTGACATACAGATATACCCTGGTTTAGACAATTTCTACATTTTTAGACACATGTTGTCAGGCATATTATATAGTACATGTACACTTTGACGAGATACCTACAAAATTTACAACATCACCACTTTGATAGTATAATTTTTGCTGGCTTTATTACAACTGAGATCATAGTTTTGTCTAAAGTAAATGTATACAGACTTCTGATCCTTCTTATTGGCAATAATGAATTTGTTGCTTTGATAGTGGTGACCCCAGATCGAGACTCACGATAGCGTAGTTCAAGAAGGAACTTGCAAACCCGCCATGTTGAATGTTGCATCATGGGAAATGTGATAATAAATACTAATCAATTAGTATTGTAAACAATGTTGTTAAATTGTTTATAACCACGAATGATCAATTCATATTTAGCTTGACCAGTGTAGGAGGTTTATTTCATCGGTAGCTCCAGATAAGATATTACGATAACCACAGATAATCCCAAAGTCCTTTGCGTCTGAGCATGCTCAGTCTGGATTGCAAGTTCCATATTATAATGATGTTGACTGTACGGTTATACTTCAGAAAATTATGACAAAATTATGACCTTGGTACATGTGAAATATGGTTTTATCAATTATAAAATGGTATGCTTGGACACGCCACGTGTACCCCCTTCAACCAAGTATAAACTATACCCTACACACAGGCAGGGGAAATGTCAGTAAATCAGAATTTGAACTCAAAAATTTGAAGATAATATTTCTTATATCAAATGTATACCTTAATCTCTCATTTTGAAAAATAGTTTAAACATAGAAAAGTATGAAAAATAGTGAAATGTGTACAATTTGTTCTGTTCATTATTTAACTCTGTACAGGAAATAGAAAAGGAGACAGAAAATAGACTGAATTTACATAGTTGAATTTAAATAGAGTATCTAACTAGTTAGTATAAAAATTAGGTATTAGCAAATATAGGTACATTTGTACGAGTGGCTTCATTGTCAACTTTCTTTTATGTATTGTTCTCATGGGCCAGTTTTTTTTTTCATTATGAAAAGAAATTGTTTTACAATGGTTATAACACACAAGCAGTTCAAAGTTTTTAGCACTGAGCTTTCGATCTGTCTTGGTTGACGATCCTCATTGACTTGTGTTATACCAAATTGACTTGTGTTATAATGGTGGCAGCAGTGGGATTTGAACCCATGCCATTCAAATGACCTACTCATCTGACGCACCCATCAAATGACCCACTCACAACATGCAGAAATGACTTGACGTCTACTGATCCCAGAATGATTTGAAAGAATTTGTCTCAAGTCTGTACTGACTGAAATTAGGTATTTGGCCACTGTTGGTCACTAAGTAATGGAGCTAAACCTATTGTACAAACTTATCAACACCATTGTTAGTCACTAGAGGGCGATATCAACTGGCAAACTTTTTACAAACTTAACATTAACTTTGTCATCAGAGGGAGCTATTTACTGGAAAATGTTCAGTACACTTCAACGATGTTCTTCATATGGAGTTTTCTTTTGTACTAGACACATTTTCACGATGGGGCTGTTTCCTGGACCTGCTTTCTGAACAAACTTCATAACACTGCATTGCTGTTTAACCATGACTGCATAACAAGGTGAAGTCTTTCTTCAAAACACATAAATATGGAAAATAAAACTTAAGGGCAAAGATTCAAGTCAAAACAACTAGTATGTTTTTGGTGAAGTGTAAAGTCCATGAATGACAATAAACGATATCACACCATACTTTCTATTTTAAGTGTGGGATGATCTGGAAGACCTGGATTTTCCTGATCTATCCCTGGAGGTGTGTCTGTCTTTTCCAGACCTATCCTTGGAAGCGCCTCTTTCCTTCCGATCAAATCTCTCTCTAGATGATGATCTATCTGGAAGATAGGATGACGGTGGTGATCGTTTGCTGCCGGGAGATTTGTCGGATGACTTTGTTGAGCGATCACTGCTGGATAAGGAACTGCTTCCAGATGATACTCCATACCCTGTTAGATTGAACAAAAAATGTAGACAAAGTTTGCATTAAGTTGCATATTTCTTCTCTTACAGAGAAATGAAATGAGAATCTGGAAAGTTAGCAAGATTTTTGTCAAACCAGATGATAAAACGTAGCAGTGTTAATCCAATTTGTCTTGAGCTAGTCGACATTTTCTTTCAGGTTTAGTGAGTTTAATTGTAAATTGATAAATGAAGTAGTGTATAGTACAATTTTTCAAAAGCTAGTAGACTTTTCTTTCAGGTTTCGTGATTGTAAATTTATAAAATGTAGCAGGGTTAATACAATTTTTTAAAAACTAGTAGACTTTTCTTTTAGGTTTTGTGATTTTAATTGTAAATTGATAAAATGTAGCAGTGTTAGTACAATATTTCTCGCACTAAACGACATTTTTTTTTCAGGTTTCGTGATTTTAATTGTAAATTGATATGTAGGGTTAGTACAATTTTCTTGAGCTAGTAGACACTTTGTTTCAGATTTCATAATTGTAATTGTAATTGTAATTATTTACCTGGATCATATGATTCTATATGTTGCATTTCTAGCATGCTTCTCTCTGCCGCCAACTTCTCCAAAGGTTGAGTATAGAAACCATTAAAGTTTAACCGATAGATAATATTCATCATGTTATGTTCACATTCTGTGTGACTATACACACTCAGTTTATCTAGGAGGTCTATCAGATGTTTGGAGAAGTTACTATCAAATGTTTCCACTGTACGTTCAAAGTTCTCACTCATCAAAACCTGGTCAACGTGGTCAGATACTACCTGTAAGGGTTACAAAATAAACATGTAAAGGGGAACAAGCTGAATTCATACGTATTTGGGTGCAGTTTTTGCTGCATATTTAAAAGATACTCACAGTATTCCACTTACTGAAGCATACTTTAATAACCATCACTTGCAATTGACTGAACTTAAACCTGGTATAAGATATAACCCATTATGATATGATGTAATTTATCATACATATCAAAAAATGTTCATAACCTCCTACCTTTGATGTAGTTTGTCTATCGTCTGCATCATGTGTCTCTTTCCGTTTATTTCTACCAGTTTGACGATTTACTTCCTCTACATTCATACTTTCTGTCACTCTCTGAAAAAAAAAGTGTAGAGATGACATGAATTCAATAACAGTCACCCATAAGTTTGTATTTCGGTTACCAGTTTACTTCAAGATTGTTTGAAATTTTGTACAGCCCTTGCAGCAATGGTCTACAGTAGCAGCCGATAAGAACTTGTTTTATCAGTAGTGGACAAACAAAACTGGCTTAGTTGGTGCCATAAAGTCTTCTTACTATCAAACTTTTTAAAACTGACATACATTGATAAAACACAATAGCAGGTGTCTTTGATGTAGATTCATGTGATGCTTTCATCAGCTTGTTTATGTCAATGAAAGATAGTCATATATATACGACCATATGAATAACTTTCATAAAGATAAACAAACTGATGAGAACATAGCATGAGCCAACATCAGAGGCACTCACTGTTGTTTTGTATAAATGTATGTCAGTTTGATAGTGTGATAAGGAGAAGACTTTTCGGCTCGAACAGAGCCAGTTTTAATTGTCCATTATTGGTAAAAACAAAATTCTTATCTGGAACATTGCTAGCATTCTGATCAGCGGCATTTCTAGACTTGGTATAACAACATTCTGATCAGAGGTATCTCTAGACACTGCTGCGAAGGTTATACTGTTACGGGTATTACCTACAAAACTATTCTTCACTTGACTACAATGTACATTTGTGATCTTTTTCAGTCAGACACACCCAGTCACACTCTACATTCTAAAAACAAGAGTCTACTTAAAAGCATTTACAAACAAATCACATACACAGTAGTTTAAACATTAGAAGTTATAGAAATTGGTGGTTTCTCTTTTTAAAATGATCTGCAATAGGGAACTTGCAATCCAAACTGAGCATGCTCAGATGCAAAGGACTATGGGATTATCTGTGGTTATCGTAATACCTAATCCGGAGCTACCGAAATAAACCTCCCACAATGGTCAGGGTAACTATGAATTGATTATTTGTGGTTACAAACAATGTAACAATATTGTTTACAATACTAATTAATTAGTATTTATTATCACATTTCCCATGATGCAACATTCAACATGGTGGGTTTGCAAATTCCCTATTGTAATATTGTCGCAATTCAGTCAGCAGGCTGCTATGTACAATATAAATAAACCATCAATAAAATAATCAATAATAATACAAGTTACAATACCTGGACAAAGTTGTGAAAAGTGACACAGACTAGGAGCAGTTTACTGACAATTTTTAGTAATTCAGTGTTAGTCAGCATACAGTCCTTTAGACATTTATCTAGGAAGTCAGCATGATGGGCGATTACATCATCAATGTTAGATATCTGTAAACAAAACAGAAACATGACAAATCTCAACAACATGGCATTTTGACTGCAGAATAGTTGTGAATAGGGTCCTCATCCTCTCTGTGACATATAGTTTTTAAAATATACATGGTACAAACAGGCAGTGGTACAAACACAGTTTTTAAAATCCACATGATGTGATGACATGTTTAATGTAGAACAGTGTTCTCATCCAGAGTTTTCTATCACCGCATCCCCACCCTTAAGATGCACAAATATTAGAAGTTTGCACGGTACATTTTCTATTTGCTTATTTTCCTGTACGAAAGGGTGATCGACCATTTAACTTTTGCAGCTCAACAAAACAACATACACACAAACACAAATAACAAACAACAAACAACGAACTTCTGCTTGCTTGTTATTGTGCAAAATACCCTGTGGTTAAGTTATCATGCACAGGTGCACATAGTAGCATCATCATAGAAGATACATTATACATAGTGAGCCTTCTGATGACTCAAGGCTCCTGTACAAAATCACACAACATTTGAGGCATTCATATCAGTATGTTCTGAATGTAGCGATTCAAAATAATCATGCAATGGGTAGTTTTTAATCCAGGTACTTACACTTTTCAGGTTGGCTTCCAGAAGAAGCCAGTTAGGTTCAATAACCTCAAACATCATATAGTACTCAAAGTTTTGTACAAAGTGTATCATACGTTGTCTTAGAGCAAAGGCTGAGGCATACCATTGAGCTGTATGTACACTGTACTGTTTGGACATTTTGTTGCCAACCCATACACTGAAAGAAAATGTACACAGTTTGATACTAGCAAATGAAAGTTTTCTCATATCACAGTAATAACAGTTATAGACAAAATGTATATTTCAATATATAGCACCTTAGGGAAAGATCAATAGTTCAATGTAGGATAAAAAACTAAATTAAGTTAGACCATAGTTGATAATTGTTGCAGACAGCGCAATCAATTTCAAATCAGTATGTAGTAGTACATTTGTACATGTATGTAGTGCTATGGATAAAGTCAGTATTAGTGAGGACAAAAATAGCTCTTTTATTGACATTTTACTGTTACATATACATTACATGAAATACTGTAATTATACAAAACTTTACAAATGAAAACTAAAACGGCAAAACACTAATCTTTGTACTAAACTAAATACAATTTTTTTTTTTAATTTTTCTAAATGAATGAATTATAGATCAGAAAAACCGAAAAATACAAAGTTTTATTATACATACTTGCAGAGTAGTCTCTCCACATGCTTGGCATAGAATAGATGTCTGAACAACATTTGGTATCTAGTGAGAGCCTACATAGGAAAGGTAATGAATGGGACAATAGTTAGAGAACAAGCAAAATAGCTCATTTATATGCAATTTAATATGCAAAATAGCTCATTTATATGCAATTAAATATGCAAAATAGCTCATTTAATACAGAATTTAATAGAGTATTTGTGTACTTGTGATGGACTCTGTGGCCACACACAAGCAATTAATTAATCAATTCTGAAAACTTTAAATAATATTTAGATCACTGCAGAACCAACGAACTTGACATACCGTATGTTGTTGTGACCTAGAATCACCAGAGTATAAATCCATATATTTTGTTTGTATGTACACAACTTGGCTCACACATGGCATAATGGTAGTTACATGTGTGTAGACTTCAGGGCATGTATCGACGTAGTCAAAAGAAACTGTTTCTAATCTTACCTAGTGACTAAGAATGAGATGTTCATGCCACCTGACGATATAATCAAAGAAAATGCCTTGATTTTTACCTTACGACTAAGAATGAGAGATTCTGGCCACCTGACAACATAATCAAAAGAGAACGCTTCTAGTCCAGATATCTTCATTTCTGTGGGATCCATGTCTTGTAATTTTAAAGCTGAAATGTCAAAAAATTTATTGATCACATTACCAAAAATACAGATTTACTTTTTACGCATACAAATGTACCTATCATCATATATAAAAAGTTAAAATGCAGTGGTCATCCAAGTCATTTTGAGGGTTCCCCACAACGAGATGTTTACTTACTGAGCAAAAAGGGAGAGGGAGAGAAACAAATCAGAACATGAGAAGAGATTAAACCAAGATATACCTTGTGATTACACATGATACTCGAAAAACCATTAAAAACAATTAAATCTAATTCAAACTCTCATTAATTTTTTAAAATAGCCCTACACATAGGCATAGCAGGATATGCATACTGCAGGACTCCTGAGCTTGTAGAATAATTTATGAAAGTAATAGAAGATTAGAATTTATTGATACTTACATTTCTCCTGTTGTGAATCTATGGCAAGGATTCTAAGTAATTGAGTAATCAAATCATATGGTGACAATTCCACCCTGAATTGGAAAGTGAATAAAGAATTAGTGTTAGTCTGTCAGTCTTTAATCCTATTTTTTCAAATTTGTAGATTTTTGTGTTGTGTACAAACAAATATCCCCCTGATAGAAAGCAGATTAATGCTTTTAATACTGAAGTAATGTTATGATCTCATTTCAACACTAAAATATGACATGAAGATATTAAAATTGAAGATAATAACGAAACCGACATGTGTACTACACAAACTCTCATCCCCTGAATTCTAGTCAGAGTGCTCTGACGAGCTGAGTTAATGTGTCAAATTACATTCAGTGCATTATCCCGACGCGTACCTTTCACTTTCCTTGATAGATGAGACATCAACTCATAAACCTTTAGACTTTATGGATCAAATTGATTCATTAGGTCCCTGCTTATGGGCTACCAACTTAAGAATCATTATTTTGAATGTTATGAGGATCATACAATGATTTTTTTGCGTACTCTGAATTCACTAAAAGTTGTTGAATCATATGCTCAGTAAAGACAGATGATTGCTGGGACAAAAAATGTACACAAGTGAAGTACATTTTTAGAAGACTCACTTCAAATCATCTTTGAATGGGTCGTTATTAGCCTGACTAGTTCTCTGTGCCAATTCTAATAACGTCTCTAGTCGAGATCGGATTATATTCTCTACGTCCTTCTTCAGTTCATCCTCAGCAATATCCATGAAATGCACAAAGAAATCACCCTGCTCCATTAAGAAATAATGTTTGATGGACCTAGAAGGAATAACAAGTTTGATAATTTATATGTAAGGTTACTGTTATGCAAATTTGTACATACAAATATTCTAATAAGGGCCTCTGGGTGTGTGGTTAAAATAACAGGTAGAAATAAGCCATCTCAGACTGCAAACAAGAAATTGAGTATACAGCGCCCTCACTCAAATTGAGGAATCATCATTTCATAGAGTTTGTCCCTTTGTATTCAGTAGAAGTGTATTCTGTAGAAGTGTAAATCAGGGATGTTTTTCATATTGTTCAGACACCAAGGAAAGCAGCAGTGCTCTATGATTAACTGAGTGACCTATACCGTGTATACTCCCAAGGTACACACAGACAGGAAGTAGAGCGCCACCATGGCAAATTTTGGAAAGGCCATTTCCTACAGGATAGGCTTTTGAAGGTGTTACCAAGATGACAGGTTGAAATTGCTACTAACAAAAGCTGGATTGAGACCAAGTATAATGAAGTCATGTACTAACCTGAGTCTTCCTAATAACTCTCTCTCTTCCATCAACAAATCTACCAACATCTTACTAGAGTAACTGTGAGCTTTCTCTATCACTTCAACATATTGTCTGTCTTTCAGTGTGTATAGGATCTCTTCTGCACTTGGACATTTAGGATCACGACCTATTGGGTGGGAACCAAACCTTCAAGTTCGCAAGTACTAAGTAACTGAATACTATCGTGTGTAGCTAACAGTTAACAAGAATGCCAAAAACAACAACAATGACAAACAACAAATGTTCCAATTACAGCTATTGCAGCATTAAAGGGCTGTGTTTAAATTCCAGGTCACCACATTTCTATTATCTAATCAGTGCTGTGAAGAGCCATAAGAATAAATTCAGGGCTCAAAATTAACTTTTTCCTTTGGTAGTCCTAGTAGTGGGCTACCAATTTCAGAAAGTGGTAGCCCAAGGATGGTGACCAATAGTCCTATATTCCTGAACTGAAAACAGAGTTCCTCTATTGGAAACGTGTGTGTTATTAAAATACTTTGTCTGTGATTCTTCCATCCTTTAAATCATCACATAATCAGTGATAGCCTGAGTGGGCTACCAGCTACAAATTATGCATGATAGCCCCATGACAAGCCTGTGAACACGGGACTACTAATAATTTCGAGCCTTGATTACGTTGGATCATTGTTTTGTTCTACACCAACTATTTCTAAAACTCAGCCAAACACCTGTTTTTTCCACATCTAGATTTTAACCCTAATCCAAAGTTGCCTTTTAAGAAGTCAATAATGTTTTAACTTACCACATTGTCTGACCACATTGAGATATTTACCAGTATTGAGTATTTTATCGACACACTGTTCTAAAAAGACAGGTATTCTGTCTCTACAAATCGTGTATCGTCTCTCCCAATATGCATCGTTATATTCTTTCTGGATCATCTCCTTTTGTACAGACTCATCCTCCTCTATTAAAAACTACATGGAATGGAAAAATAATTAGTTAAGATCACAAGAAAGACCTATACATGGATGATGTATACAGCCCATTTCTAGTTAACATTCACCTAAATTAGAGGCACCCCCTGTTGTTTTTGTATCAGTTGTCTTTACCTAATTTTGTCACTGCCTGAAGTCTTCCCTTAGCTCACGTCATGCAAGCAAATACACCGGTGTTGTATTTAGAAGTTATTCTCCAATATTTTTTTTCGTTCAGCCAAGGAAAATATGAGTGACCTAAGGGGCCTTTGTCACTACGAGTTGCTAGACTCATAGTGACAACCCTTAGGTTACAAGTACATGTATGTTCCGGCTGAATGAAGAAATTTTTGGAGCATAACATAATTATACCATCGCCAGTAATATCAAAGAAAAATCAGGGAAAGTAATGGCAATTTTGAATGTTTTGCCTCATATTTTGAACACAGCAGAACCATTGATGCAGACACACGTTGTCGTGACTAGACTCATATTGTTGTGACGTGGAACCACCAGAGTATATATTCCATATTTTTTGTTCAACTTGGCTCATGCATGTTATACTGGTTGATATCAAAGATGTTCAAAATACTACATTTAATAGTTTAACCATCAAAAGATTTGGTTTCTAGTAAATCTATGTAAATGTACCTTAAAATAAGGTCTCTGTCTTCAATTTCAAGTGTCAATACTTACCTCACAATACGGATCCTGTATAATACCTTTATAAATCCATTTTTCTAACATCTCAAAGTAAGGTGCACAGGCTGACTGTGTTAGAAACAGACATAAATCCTGAGCCTTAGCATCTCTGTGATAAAATAATATCAAATATCAAATGTTAGAGGTAAACGCTGAGAAGTACCCAAAGGACTCTAAACATGCAGACACAATGAATGTACAGAGGCTCTAAGACAATAACAGCAGAGATACCACTAGTAGATGTACTAGATGGATTGTATGCTCCCTGGGGAGTTGAGGAAGACTAAAGGGCTGTTGTGCCGTTATAAAGCGCTTTGAGCACGGAGTGGGAAAGCGCTATATAAGAACCCAACATTATTATTATTATTATTACATGTATGTCTATTACCACGAGGGTTGTTATTCAGTAACTCTTTCCCAGAGGCTGAAAACTGAGGGAGAATAGTTTCTACTTAACAGCATGAGGGGTAATACAAGGTCTAGTACTAGTGCCCAAATAGGTCCATGCAATAAGTGTTTTATAACATATCACTTTTTCAGGCACATATTCTTTCCAGTCACAGCAGATCCTTAACAAGACTTCTGTGTAACATGAATATTGCCTTAGAGAAAATAGAACTTACAATGTTACATAGAGCACTGGGTAAATTTTTCCGCCTTGTTTTAAATTGTGATTGTCACTATCTTTGAACTCTATATATTGTACGCATTTTAATGTATATTGGGACCTTGTTGTAAATATTTTTTCTTGAATGGTTTTATTCTCTACTGTCACACAAAGCATTGCCCATGTTGGTACAATAAAGACGTACTGTATTGTATTGTATTGTATTGTATTGTATTGTGCCCACTATACACAAATTGAGATCACTATGGGTCAATACCATGTGATACAATCTAAGCCAATCACTGAACTTCAAGGCTATATGAAAACAATGTGTTATAAATTACATTTTATGGTAAAATACATGCTTTCACTGAAGTCTATTTAATTTTAAAATTTTCGTAAAAATACCACTTACCCAATAACAGCAGATGTTTGATTGTGAAGTAAACTCAACACAGCACCACCAGTACAAGCACCTTTGTCTATACTATCAGCTATATAGCCTAATATCTCCATAGTTCTCATACACGGTTGGATATAGAACCAGAACTTCTGTAGCGTTAACTGACCTTGGCGATGTTGGTTTTCTAACTGGCCTACCAATATTAGATATTGCTATCAATGAAAAAAAAGAATGCAAAATTATTATTTAACTGGTACAGTCAAGATTTCAAAATATTTCTGTGTTATTTTTGCTTCATATTAATCTTTATACCATACTCAAGCCAAGTTATTGTCTTTGAACAGAAAATATGGATTATATACCCTGGTTGTTTTATAATGCAACAACCCATGTCTACATCACTGGTTTTGCGGTACTCAAAATATGGGTCAAAACGTTCCAAATCACCATTATTTTTCAAGATTTTTCATAAATTATGCTTGTGGAGTTATACTTATATTATTTCCAATATTTTTCTTCATTCAGTCAGAAATACTCAGACCTAGGGCTTTTGTCACTACAAGTCAAGCGACTAGTAGTGACAAGGCCCCTTAGGTCACTAATATTTTTCTTGGATGAACAATGAAAAATATTGGGGAATGATATCTAATTACACCTTACAAGAAGCATTCAGTTTAAATTTTGTGAATAATTTCTTTCTTTCTTACCTTTAGTACTGTTCGTATGGCATTACAAAGTGCATGGTTGACCATTCCATACTCAAACGATACTTTCTCTTCAATGAAGCGTGCAACTTTAGAAAAGTGTCCACACATTGGCAGTACACGGTATACTAGTTCTCTGTATGATATATACAAGGACTGGTCCACCAGGAATGTTCTGTCTGCAAATTTCTCAGTCAGCGGCTGAGCTAGTATGTACTTGGCTTCAATACCCTGTGAGAGTAGAGAAATCAGGGTGTAAGGACACCAGTGAGGTGATATATGGATAGGTCTCTTGTAATATTTTTTCAAAGTGACAGTATTTCTGCTATGATTTTTTTCCCAGTGCGTATTGCGTACACACAGACACCCTGTTAGTGCGTACACTGTGAAAATCAATGCATACACATGTATTCTTCAAAATGATGGCATGAGAAAATTATATTTTGAGGGAAAGGTTCCAACACCATCTGAACTGTAACAACGTGTGGTGACTGCTTACACCTATTAAAAAATTGTGTGGTTCCGATTACACTCAATTTTAAAATAGATGGGGTAGGTAGATTATTTTTTTTTTTTTTTTTCATATCTAGTTTAGGTTTTCCATTGTTTTCCAAATGGTCTCTGTGTTATTTATTTCTTCCTGTCAGATGTAAAGCCATTAAAGATTGGAAGAACAGTTTTATATCGTCTTTTTTAAGTTGATGTCAGTTTCAACATCCACTATTTCTCGTGAGACTTTACAATTGTTCAATTTTTTTTTTTTTTGAATACGCAAAAACAAATTGAAAAACTAGGTGGGTTTGGTAACCGAAACCAAACATTTCTTTTAGGCCCTACTTACTGTCATAACAGAGAGAAGATCTTCAAGTACAGCTTGTTCTTGTATTGGTAATGGCAAAGTACCAATAGCTACTGTCGGTTCTCTGTTGTCATGTGTAATCACAAAGTCAGCATTCAGGAATGGTCTCTCTGACAACCAGCTGGGTGACGCCGGTAAAACGAGTGAAGCTGTGAAAGATAATATCAAATACCCATTTTGTACACTTTTTTTGGACTTTCTGATCTGTGATATGAATAGGGAACTTGCAAACCCGCCATGTTGAAATGAGAAATGTGATAATAAATACTAATCAAACAGTATTGTAAACAATACTGTTACATTGTTTGTAACCACAAATAATCAATTCATAGTCACCCTGACCATTGTGTGAGGATAATTTTATTGATAGCTCCAGATTAGGTATTACAATAACCACAGTTAATCCCATAGTCCTTTGCGTCTGAGCATGCTCAGTCTGGATTGCAAGTTCCCTATTATTGCTATACTTGTTTTTTGCTAAATCATACGTAAGGTATACAAATAATACAGTCAAAAGGACAGAATTTGTATTGTCAGCAATGGCAGGTAACTTTACTACAAATGTAATAATCTAGTTATCTATACATTACAACTACCAATGTGTTAGTTTGAATGTAGTGAGTCAAAAAGAGACTTCAGGCAAAGACAAGATTAGGTATTACAACAACAATACAACTGTACAAAAACTATAGTGGATACCTCTGATCATCCACTAGAAACAGGGTTCGTACACTTAAAGCAAAACAAAATTCCAGGACTTTCCAGGGGTTTTCGTCAGTTTTCCAGGGGTATTCATATTGATTTTGGCCATTTTCCAGGGGTGTTGACACTAAAGTATATTTTTTGAATGACATCTAATTGTCTGATGTGGACGAGAAAAATCAACAACAGTTCCCATATGTCACAAAACATTTTAAAGACAATCGACACTATGCAAGATATTGGTTTAAAAACCACGTTTACACGCTAAGATTAACGGAGAAACCTCTGTCCTACCCCCTAGCTAAGTAGCCGTTTCTTCAAGCTGGTGCATTGATCGTGTAAGATTGAGTCGCAGCATTCGTCAGTCTAATTCAGACATATCCAGAAAAATAAATCAAAAAGTAAAGTTTGTCCTCATTATTGTTTGGTTTGATGTTACTAGATTTATAATCCACCTAAAATAATTTTTTTCTTCAAAATTTAGAATAAAAACGTCATTTACGTAACGAAATTTCGAGCTATGAATAACTGAATACATTCATCGCTTGCGTCTCGTTGTTTATGTACCGATGCCACGACTTGCGGAACATCGCGATTTCAACTCAACTTGGCCATTGACGAATGTTACTGTACCGACAACATAAAACAGTAGTTTATTCTTTTAGAACATGTAACACAAATACCCATTTATCGACGAAATAAAAGTCACAACCGTACTTCCACAACCCGGAAATTCAACTGCACTTCTCTAGGCCCTAGCCCTAGCTTGTAGTATCAGTCGACTCGTGCGCCGAACTTGTAACAATTTCTAATCGAGGTTGATGATGCTTTGATACTCGCTACAGTGTTACGATAATCTTGTTAACAGACCTACTGTACATGTTACCCCGGCCGGGACTGTTACAATATCATGTCCCTGAATGACGACTGGGAGATGTACGGAGTAGCAATATATGCAAGATCGAAAGGAACACTGCGGCGCCCATTCAACTAATACGCACGGTTTGTGGGGCAAAGTGTCTGGGTGACTGTCTGGGTTCAATCGGCGTGAATTTTGATTCATCACCCAGCGTGGCGAAAGACTTTGAAAATATTTTCGCGATTTCACATTTACGAGATTCAAAATCATATGAATGGGTGGCTCGAGCACGGACATGACGATCGTCAATATTAATCGATCGATTGAACATGATCATTTTCCAGGGTTTTCCAGGGGTAGGGCGCATTTTTCCAGGGTTTTCCAGGGTTTTCCAGGGAGGGTTTGAAATTCCAGGGTTTTCCAGGACCGTGCGAACCCTGAGAAAACAAGACATGACAACTTACAATTTTTCTTGGCTTGCTTCTCTCTCATCATCTTACGTACGGCTTCAGATGGTTGGGTTGCCATGGTACCACTACTTGCTACAGACATCAGCTGATTTCTAAGCTAAAAACATAACAAATGAAAACCATGATTCACAATGATAAGTTTTAAGATTGTTGAAAGATTTAAGTCAATCTTAAATTAAATTTTCTGTCTTGTAAAGCACCAACGATCATCAACAATGGATAATATATAATTATACCATACACAATCCATGTAATAGGGAACTTGCAATGCAAACTGAGCATGCTCAGATGCAATGGACTGGGATTATCTGTGGTTACTGTAATACCTAATTTGGAGCTACCGTTATAATAAACCTCCCACAATGGTCATGATGACTATGAATTGATCATTTGTGGTTAAAAACAATGTAACATTATTGTTTACAATACTATTTGATTAGTATTTATTATCACATTTCCCATGATGCAACATTCAACATGGTGGGTTTGCAAGTTCAGTATTGAACAAAAATATGGATTATATCCTGGCTGTTCTATATCAAGACAAACCATGTCTACGTCACTAATGCACTGGATATATGAATCAAAACATTCCATTGCCGTTATTTTTCATAATGTTTATCAAATTATGCTTTAGGAGGTACATCACTTCTGATCACTTCTCAATAGTTTTTCATCATTCAGTCGGAAAATACTCATGACCTAAAGGGTTTGTCACTGCTTGTCTAGCAACTCAGTGACAAGGCTCAAACATTTAAAATTTAGGCCAGGAGCACATTGATCCTCAGAGATTTGTCCAAAGAGATAGCTTCCACAGCTGACATACTGAGGTAGCTATTTGTATGTAAACTGGGTAAACAAAATAATCACTCTTTGATACACAATGCCTCATCCATTCTTCATATGCATCTGTTGCCTCCCCTGTGATATTTCATAATGTACAACATTGGGTAAATCAATCGACTTCTCTATCAGATTGTGATGAAGATACAACCCACTAAAAAAAATACCAG
This sequence comes from Glandiceps talaboti, assembly GCF_964340395.1. Classification (NCBI taxonomy): domain Eukaryota; kingdom Metazoa; phylum Hemichordata; class Enteropneusta; family Spengelidae; genus Glandiceps; species Glandiceps talaboti. Next base: position 7,092,876 of record NC_135571.1, read on the forward strand.
TATACATATGTGTGATGTAACAGCTGTAATCATAGACTCTCTCACAGTCCTCAAAGCTTCACATATATGGCTAAAACTTGGGTTGTTTTGTATATATCTACTGCATAATTGTACTCATATACTAGTATCCCAGTATCCCTAGCCCTGCACTGTGTGCCCTCATCGATCACATAGAGCTAACATTTTGCTGATGTGTTAGGCGAAGCTCTGGGTCTGACTAGTATATGAGTACAATTATGCAGTAGATATATACAAAACAACCCAAGTTTTAGCGATTTATGCAAAGCTTCGAGGACTGTGAGAGAGTCTACTGTAATCAATGCTATAATGTATAAACATGTAATGTTCTATCAGTAAATAGAGTCACGGGAGCCAGGCTTCTGTGGTGTTTATGCTTTCGATAAGTTACTGGCACTAATTACATTTTTTGTCTTTGCATGAACCTTGTCTCATTTCTGCTTATGACAACCAATCGAATGCACCAGTGTTTTTTTATGGGTTGTAATTTTATAGGAGTAGGCTGGAAGGAACCCTTCCTCTAACTAAGCTGTGCTAAGACTTTAATTAGTTCTAACCTCAGACACTTCTTGTTGAGACATCTTACTACCAGACTGTGGAAGACTAATCTGACTTAGCGGATGTGGTTGTGGTGCTGGATTCTCCTTAGAATGCTGCTCCAAAACTGATTTAGTTTTCTCGTCGTCAATCATTTTGGACAAGAAATACACCATTGGATCAAGTTCTCTAACACTGCAACAAAAAGAAATCACAAAATATTATTCTATGCCTACTGAAGATGTATAAGTAAGTGAGGAAAGAGTTCACTTAATGTTTGAGTAATAATTTATGCAATGATTTCACAATCAACAGCTTTGTGTCAAAGCACAGTGAGACATTTTTTTTACATTAAGGTGGGATGAATCTCGGGATAAATTTCCATTAAAATTAAACTTCTTAACATTTCTCCAAACTTTGCAATATGAAAGCTTGTTCCTCTTGAAATAATAAAGAAATTTGGGTTCACTGTTTTCTCTTCAAGGAGATGGACAATTTATTGTTTTCACATAGTTAACACAGTACTTGGTGGCCATATTGGATTTGGTGCCATATTGGATTGTAAAATGGCTTAAGTTTGATATCACTTTCAACTTTGACCTCTATTTAGCATAATTTGTACAGTAATAATAACTGATTTTTTCTTGATTTTTAGCTGAGAATGGGTTTGAGTTTTTATCTTACTACATTTTGTGCCCTGACTTCAGCCAATAATGAGGACTTATTTACAGTGTTTTGTCCCTTTAAAAAATACCAGAATTCACTATCTTACTTCTTTGATTTCAGCTCATCATATTTTCTGAGGAACTCTTCTGGTTTTCTAGTGTACTCTGCTATTTTACGTTTGGCACTGTGAGCAGACACTTGTGTTGTCACATAACCTGTCATGTTCTTCAATAGAGAATCAGCATAGACATCGGCACTATCACCAGTTGTAACACTACAAAACAAAACAAATTTTGTTAGTAAAATTATAACACATCATTTGCATACAGCCTTCAGTGATTGGCTTAGATCGTGTCAAGTGATATGGCCTAGAGACCAATATTGACCTTAATTTGCATAGAGCATTCACTAATTGTATTCTATTTTCCCTAGGGTACTATTCATGTAGTGAGTCCTACCTTGTGTTTTGTTCAAACTATGGAAAGAATATGTACCTAGGGATGTGATGTTATTACGACACTGGTAATCTAGCCTTTGGTTTACTAAGATAGATGCAAACTAAATCTATTGTTCTTCAATGTGGTACTGTACACTGTAGATTACCCAAGTGGGTGCTAGAGATTCCTCTGTTGTGAGATTGTAATCACCCTGTCTCAACACACCATTTGAAGTCCCAAAACAACACTTCAAGTTCATGGAACTCTAAATAAACTAGTTTTCAGAGATGCCTCCCAAATGAGACTGTAATTAAACAAACGGCCATTCAATACAGCTTATCACTGTTGTATCATCAACATGTTACGACAATACAGTAGTTTAAGTTTGTATCTATATAGAAGAAAACTGAACGTTCAACTACCAGGGTAATACATACTTGTTGCAGGGCCTTAATCAGGTACTTGTAGACATTATATTACCCCTCGCAATTATTTCCCCCTGAAATGCTTTGTTTTAGATGTTGCCACGTAATGTATTGAGTACATGTATGGTCTGCACCTAGATATTGATTTTTGGTCAAAACATGTCTAACATGGGGTGTGGTGTTGGCAGCATTCAACTGCATTGGCTGTGCACACAAATGCCACACCTGACAACTAAAACACTCCCCTTCTCTAGCTGTTCAGACACTGATTTCAACTTATTTTTGACAAGGTTTGCCAGTAACAATATACAGTGTACATGTACCTGATAGATGACACTGTATATAAATGTACGACATGATATTAATGAGTGTATGGAGTACTGATTACATAGTACCTGACCTGCCCTAGTTTTTCCCTGCTCACTCTGTTTATTGGGAAATTATAAATGGGAATTAAAAAATAAATTACACAGAAATGAGTCACTGCCCCCCCCCCCCCCCACCATTACATGGTAGTAATCGGATTTACAGATCATATTGAAAGTGATGTAACTGAACAATAAGAATTTTTTCATTTGACCAACATGTACATGTAGTTGCCATAACATGTCCTGTGTGAGTCAATCTTTCCTGTGTCCTTACACATGTAAAAATTGGCTTGTTTATAGCTCATGTGTAACGGCTCAACAACTAGTATGCATGCGCATCCTACATGTATATACTATGCGATTTTTTTTGGTGGTTTTACCCAAGGATGCATTGTGGCACAATGACTACGCATGCGCATTCTATATGTTACGCGCATTCTCCATGTGGAGGGCGCTATCTACAATAACATCATGAGGCAGCCCAGGCAGCCAGTCACAAATGAATCTACCCTGCATGAGCTTATGGGCTTTGCCTAGTTATGATATTAAATTAAACGCGCACAAATACTATGTAAACACGACCTCAGCTTTTACTACTCAAAAGTGAATATGGACAAGATGTAGTTATAAATAAAACTTTAATTATTTAAAATATACAGGAGAGTGATAAAAAAAACACAAGTTCTGTTGTGTGGAAAGTCAATTTGTTTTACATATTAGTAGTACTACAGCTAAACACACAATAAATGTACCAAATAATAAAAAAAAGAAATATCTGTTTCTGATAACCTAACCTAGCCTAGTTTACGCTGCTGACCCTAAACATTTTTTTTAAAATATTAAAACAAAACGATAAGAAATAATTCATTGCCTTCTTGACCTTCATGTACAAATGTATGTCTGTTTTCCTTCCCCAATCATGTCTGTACATATTTCATCAAACTAAACTTTATCACAGAAAGGATATTTGACCCACATTTCGTTTGTTTTTGCAATATTTAAAAATAAAAACAATTAAAAAGATAAAATAAAATAAGATAAAATCCCAACCTATATACATTAGCGTACATTGTATTTTCTGAGGACATGTTATCGGAGACACACAATTATTTTTTTTTTGCCTGAGGCATCTGGGGACACATTTTGCAAAAGCTTATGTAGCTATAATTGTTCACTGTCTGGCACCTACATGTACATGTATATGTAGCCAGACCATTAGGTTGTAATTCATCGCACTGTATCACGTCATGTATGCTGTACAGATGGAGTAATTTTAGATTTTGGCTTTCTGCCATGGTAAGCATATAATCCAGCTAGCAAAGATAATCCCATGTTATACACAGTAACTCACACATTCTTGCGTATGTGAACACAGTGTGTGCGTAACGGGGTCCACCTAAGCCAATTTAATGTGCCAAGACTTGAATTTAACTTCTACACTTGGTAGTCACAATTTAGCTGTGTGAACAGTTTCGGCCCCAATTTTCTATTGATTTCCACTGGTCTAACAGACTACCATCCGTGACTGTAGTCTAGATGCAATATTTAGTAGTCTACAATATATGTGTCCTGGACTACTGCTAATTTAGTAGTCTAGCTACAATGTTTAGTAGTCTACAATGTACACGTATGTGTCCTGGACTACTGCTAATTTGGTAGTCTAGATACAATGTTTAGTGGTCTACAATGTACATGTATGTGTCCTGGACTACTGCTAATTTGGTAGTCTAGATACAATGTTTAGTGGTCTACAATGTACATGTACATGTATGTGTCCTGGACTACTGCTAATTTGGTAGTCTAGATATGTTTAGTGGTCTGTGTCCTGGACTACTGCTAATTTAGTAGTCTAGATACAATGTTTAGTAAGTGTCCTGGACTACTGCTAACTTGGTAGTCTAGATACAATGTTTAGTACATGGACATAGTCTACATGTGGCCTATACTAATGCTAATTTGTCATTTTTTGTATACCACCAACGTACAGTGCTAAATTTCTTGTGACCCACAAAAAATTGACCACTCAGCTATCCTCACTACAATGTATTTGGTAACAAGAAAATCTATTTTTGTTATTTTGATGTACAACAAATGTATTGACTTTAATTAGTGGACACACCCCTTGTCAGTGTGCCCTGTAAGCCAATTTGACCTGCCACTGACGCACACAATTTCTAGTGACGCACCAAAATTTGGTGTTCCCCTATCTCTTACTACAAATGTACATGTATGTGGTGACTCACAAGAAATGCCACTTTTTCTCATTTTGATTCACAACAACAAAATTTGGCTATCGTTATATAGGGCACATTGCCCCTTGTTGTACACAGTATCATACATATTCACATGTACAAAATATATGTGATCGCAATGTTTGTTTGTTTAACTGTGCACCCTAGGTCAATTTAACATATCAATGACGCACAGCAGTTTCTTGTAACCATCAATAGTTTTATGTTCCATTGGCATCAGTACTTGTACATTTGTATGTAGCAACTCACTAAAAAACCTTTCCTTTATCTTTCTGACCTAATTTTGAAGATCTGTCTGTTATTAGAAGGCAAACTGGTATGTTACAGTATGTCTGACTCTGTAGTCATAACGACAGATGTACTCTGGATTATTGAGGCTTCGTAACCAATGGTAACCTGAAATGAAATATTGTTCTTGAACATCACATGCCATTGTTTTTGTGAGAATTTTTTTTAAGAACTATGTTAGGAAGAAATTCAATCACATGCCCCTTTGACAGTTTTTGTGAAGGTTTTATAACCAGGCTAACAGGAGAAATTTGATAAAACACCCCAGAAGAAATCTGATCATTTATCAAGGTTTTTGTAAGATTATGGAAAACAAATTAACAGAGGAGAACTTTGATAATATTGCATAGATTCCCATACATCACAGTTCCACACTACACACTGTGTGTGTATGTGTGTGTGTGTGTGTGTGTGTGTGTGTGTGTGTATCATGTGTGTGTGTGTGTGTAACAATGTAGTCAGCATGTTGTGTTCTATTTCACATACATGCATGTATGATTGACTTTATTTCTTTTACACCTCATCAAACTATCACAGAAGTATTCTGACCAATGAGTATGATGTAAGACAAAAATAACACTCTGACCTACCCACAGTACATGTATTTTTTGAAGTCATGTTATCAGAAAAAAATATTTTGTTTTTATAATTGTCTAAATCTCCTAGTTTATATTCTCAGAGCTATGAAAATCGACCTGTTTACCCCATGCAATATTTAATATGATCAGCCAGATGTTCTGGTGTGCCCTCTAATGATAGCCAATTTTGAATTTTGTTGCGAGTCAAAATGAGAACTGGGATTTCTTGTGAATCACCACAGAGTAAGAGACAGGGGAACACTAAATTTTGTGTGCCACTAGAAATTGTGTGCATCAGTGGCTTAGAAGGCTTAGAGAGCATGGTTACATGTACCTTGATCTAATCAACACTGGTAAGTGATAGCTCACACAGTAACTGCATAGCGGCTCAATGACTAGTTCGCATGCGGCCGGTCACAAATGAATCTACCCTGCACAAGCTTATAATTATGGAGTTATGATATTATACATGCTGAACAGTACAATATAATGTAGTTACTTTGGAATGGAAAATTGGAAACAACAGTAGGATTCAACACCAGTCCAGAACACAGACATATTATTCCACCAGTCAAGAGAGACATCGACACTGAATAATTGCGTGATCAAGGCCTGCAGTAGACATATCGAAATGTTGTATTCATTTCCAATTTACCGTTCCAAAGTAACTATACATGTACTGTACTGTCCTATTGATTCTTGGAACCATGAATAATATATTCTCCATTGATTAATTTGATATACATGTCCTTTTCTCAGGAAGTGTTCGGTTACATGTACATGGACCTTTGGTCTTTATGATACCCTATTGAGAATCTAATACTAATCTCCCACAAGTTAAGATCCTCAGAGCTACTTTGGATTAGATAGTCTCCGTCTGCTGCTCGGCAAGGGCATTTCCTGTCTTCCTATTTCTTTTGTGTATATTATTACATGTATTTGCTCTTTTTTTTGAAGTTTGTAATCGGGATCCAGTAGCTGAGCTTTATCTGAATAAATACATCAAATATTCATAAGGAAGAATAATCTAGGGATAAAATTAGCATACATGTACATGTAGCTTCTCATCGTTTTTACATACTTGCTTGTTTTACATCACTGCTATAAAGTAGCCTACCATAGGTTTTACATACTTGCTTGTTTTACATCACTGCTATAAAGTAACCTACCATAGTTGTTACATACTTGTTTGTTGTACATCACTGATATAAAGTAACCTACCATAGTTTTTACATACTTGCTTGTTATACATCACTGCTATAAAGTAACCTACCATAGTTTTTACATACTTGCTTGTTTTACATCACTGCTATAAAGTAACCTACCATAGTTTTTACATACTTGCTTGTTATACATCACTGCTATAAAGTAACCTACCATAGTTTTTACATACTGGTTTACATCACTGCTATAAAGTAACCTACCAATGTTTGCATTAAGAGCTGAAATTTGTCAGTAATCTCCAGAATGATAAAGGGCGCAGAAACAACTACAATTATTACAGCTACATGTACATGTGTGTTTGTTGGTAAAAATAAACCTGTTTACTCCAAGGTAGCAGCAATAACTGAAACCATGCTTTATAATTTTAGGGGGGGGGGGGTTGTGTGTTTTTACTTTTCTGGGGTTTGCACTCAACAAATTAGTTTTGGAGTGCAAACCCTGGAACAATATAAAAAAAATCAAAGCTCTCAACAAACACGTAATGATTAGATGTCTTAACGTTTACCAAGATTTCTAAACAAATTCATGACCCTAGATATGGGAATCACTGCATATTTATCAGTCCTCTGCCCAATTTTTTGCACTCTTGTAACCACTTGCTGTGTAGATAGCTGCCGTGACATAGATCCATGCATTTGTAGATAGCTGCCGTGACATAAATCAATGCATTTGGCAATGTCAACATACAATTTACACATGAAATGTTCAACTGTCAGTTGTCATTTTTTACAAATAAATTATAACCTTTTTAATTTTTGCTTACCCAAGTTCTGTCAGTAGCTCATTCACATAGTGATGGACTTTAAATTCACTCATCTTGCCGTCTTTTCTAACTTTACCACACGAAATAAATTGAATACAGTAACTTTTCTGGATACACTGTAGTAGTCTAGTACTAGCGTCTGCAAGCTATCGTTGTAGCATGCAGTAAACTTGGCCGAACAAGTTCAGGCGACGCGACGGGCAGATCGCAGACAGAATTCCTGCTCGCTGAGTTTTAAAACCCACATAAATATTTCTCGATCGATACAGTGTAGACACAGCACAGCTGATAACGACAGAACTTCAGACAGTCCGGAGATGTTGAAACTATCCAGAAATTAACTGTCTGGCGCCAGATTTTTTTTATTTCAGTCAGCCATCTTTGTCAACTCTCAAATCGAGGCTGCAGAAATATAGCGAGTTGTCAATAGCTTGTCGTTCGGTATTAAAAAATATAAAATAAAATAAACTTATATTTTCACTGTGATATTTTCAAATATATTTCCTAAATAGTGAGTAACATTTTGTTGTGTCCCAAATAGCTAATATATTTGAAATTTTCGTAATAACATGACTTATTTAATAAAATCGAATTTGGAGCTATTTATTTAGCGATACCCTTCTCAGCGTGAATGACCCAGGCTAGGCAGTAATTATCCACGGGTGCATCGGCCTATTGGGAAAACAAGTCAGCTAAATGACGAAAAAGGCCGTAGTTTTTGCGTTAACTCTCATCCGACAGTAAGTACATTATCACTTTATGTTACTCTTTATACGTGTACATGCGTTTTTTCATTTGGAAGGCTATTTCAGCGCGTAAATCTCGTGAAATAAACGCGAAACCGTGTGCTCGCCTATTTTGCTGGAATGTGGGTCAAAATGTGTTAATTTGATGCGGCGTAAAGTAGAGTTACTCAAGAGTGTTCGCGTTGTCCTACGCCACGCCAAGATCGGCTTGAATATTTGGATAACGCGGCGCCATAATCATCGTAGTCGTGGATTATGGCGTAACATTATCGTGTAATATGTTGGTAGCCTTGGGGGGAAGTTGTGTGAAGGCCACGCTCACCCGCGGAATGCATGCAGTGTTGATACGAGTGACCTTGCGTTTCACCAACACACTTTTGTGTCAAATGGCGTAAGGCAGACACACCACAAGTACCACAATACGTCTCTGCATTTTAAATAGTGTACCTGTTCCACAATCTGCTTTGAAATGTAGTGATAGGGAAGGTCATTTACATTTACTCGCTGCCATTGCTAGTACGCAAATTGCACGACAAAGTTAGTGTACCCCCCTCCCCCATAAAGGTCGTGTGACGAATACTATTACCTTTTGCATGATATAATGGTAGCTAACGAACAAATTCTATAATTGTGAAATGCTAATTTTATTGCAAAGTACTCCTGCCACCTCACTGCAGCTACATAAGGGTCTTTACTAGTCAATTTAATTAAAAACTAGTAAACACGACTTAAACATGTACAAACTGGGAGTTTTTCTATCATGCTTTTCTGCAACAACTTGAAATATATCTAAACTACTCGACTTTTTTCTCTATGTTAACCATTTTCCATTTTATGGTCATCAAAATATCTAGTGTTGCAAGAGCAAGAAGAATTTATTTGCGAAGAAATACTTTTGTTATAACTTCTGATGTTCAAACCAAATTGTCACTGAGACCTGGAAAAAGATTAATTATCAGAAGGTTTTGCTTTCAAAGAGTAATCCCATGCAACATTTACAGATATAATATGTATACTTTGTGACGATAACAAGATATAATATGATACATAGGATTCATTTATTTCTGTTCAATGCACTTGCCTTGAGAAAAAAGCCAGATGATTTGTCTTGAGCCTTTGACATTAAATCTATAAGACAGTATGAATTTTCCAGACTTGCACTTTGGCCCAATAACCTTTCATTTGTATATACAAATTATATAATATGAAAAAACTGTGAAAGTAAAAAAAATGATGTGAGATCAAATGATAGGACCAGGTAAAAAAAAGAAAAGAAAAGATAATTATGTATTTGGGACTTACTGAAGGACACAAGACAGTCTCCTATAATACCGGTGATTCACATTTGGTTGAACCAAGTCTTGGTGTGTATAACCCCCTCCCCCTTCACCCCCCTCCCCCATGAAGGGTTGACAACTCCTCTGAAATAACGGTAATGTCTGAGTCTCAGCCAAGGTGCAGTGATAATGATATACATACTTGTACAAAATGTGTATTCCCATATAAACTTTAATACATTTTTACATACATGTACAGATGTTTCTCTGAAAAAATATTCTTTAACCAACTGCGAGAACAAGAGAGAGGAAAGTGCAGTGTGGCAAGCAGAGTCTGAATTTGTTGGTCTTTGTACTGCCATTGTTCCAGATAGAATTTATTGTAGCTACAACAGATGTGCTAATGTTAACTTATGTACTGCCATGGTTCCAGATAGAATTTATTGTACGTTGTGCTACATTTGTACCATGCAGTTGTGCTAATGTTAATTTGTGTACTGCCATGGTTTCAGATAGAATTTATTGTAGCTACCTCAGTTATGCTAATGTTAATTTGTGTACTGCCATGGTTTCAGATAGAATTTATTGTAGCTACCTCAGTTATGCTAATGTTAACTTAATTTGTGTAATGCCATGGTTCCAGATAGAATTTATTGTAGCTACCTCAGTTATGCTAATGTTAACTTAATTTGTGTAATGCCATGGTTTCAGATAGAATTTATTGTACATTGTAGCATCTCACTAATACAACCATGATTGTAGCTACCTTAGTTGTGTTAATTTTAATTTGTTTGGGCTTTTGTATCATCCCATTTACTGTTACATACTCTTTTGACATTGACTTTCTATACAGTTTGTGAATGGAAATAGAAGTTAATTAGGTTCATTGAGCTGGGTAGGAAGGGAGGGGGGGGGGGTTCTGCTCTAGTAAACCATTCTTAAAAGTTGTATCTTCGAAAGTTATCAGTGCGTGGGTGAATTATTTGTTGACTCCAATTGTATTCAAAATACTGACCAATGTACTAACCTACATTTAGTATGGTATCTGATATACATGTATACATAATGGGTTAGTCATTTCTTTGTTATCAAGTATAGTGTTAATTGCTTCAAAGTTCTTCAACATACGGAATGAAGAGTTACAAATGTATACAGTATCACAAGAATCAGAATAGTGGAACAACTCTGCAACACACATGTATACAAAATGTACACATTTCTATTCAAGCTAGGGGGTTAGGGCATAACTTACATATAGGTAATGTAGGGATAGGAATAGGATTAGACTCCCTAGCTTAAGCCTGGTGCATGCATGTATATGGTATTGAGGGATATTGCTCTGTATGTGTTCCTGTCAGTGTTGTCGGCAAAATTACTATAATGTGAATCTTGTAATTAAGGGAGCAACCAAGTTATGGATAGGAATAGCATTTGACTCCTTGCATAAACCTGACTTGTGTCGTTTTCAATTTGGATGGACACTGCTCTGCATGTGTTCCCATTAGTATTGTTAGCAAGGTTGGTAATTACGGGAGCGTTAGACTCCATAGAATTAAACCTGAGTTGTAATACCTTCAATTGATGGACACTGCTGAGTTGTGTCACCTTCAGTTCCCTCTAAGCCAATTTGACTTGCCACTGATGCACACAGTTTCTAAAGACGCACCAAAATTTGGTGTCCTCCTATCTCTTACTATGTGGTGACATACAAGTAATCCCAGCCTTTTGTCATTTTGACCTAGAAGAACGAAATTTGGCGATGTCATGGGTGAACACTTTGATATGTGTACTCACCAGTCTTGTTAACGATAGTACCATAATATGAATATCGTTACTACAATGTAATTAAGGGGGCAACCCAGTTAGTGATAGGAATAGAGTCCTTTCAATGGATGGACACTGCTGAGTTGTGTCACCATGGGTGTACACTACAGTATATGTACATGTATGTGTGTCAGTGCAGTGTGCCTCTAATGATAGCCAAATTTTGTTGTTGTGGCTCAAAATGATAAAAACTATGATTTCATGTGAGTCACCGTATATTAAGAGATTGGAGAAAACCAAATCTTGGTGCACCACTAGAAATTGTGTGTGTCAGTGGCGTGTCAAATTGACTTAGAGGGTACGATGTGTACCCACCAGTCTTGTTAGCCAAAATACCATATGTGAACTGATAATCAATGGGGCAACCCAGTTACACCTACAAATGATTCTTGATCCACAGCCTGACTCCCTAGCTTAATACAAAATGCCTGTCAGTGTCCTTGAGTGTGTGGGAATTCATTATTTATTCAGGTTCTGATATCACAAATATGTTATCAGTAAACAACTTCTGTAGCTGGCTATGTTTCAAACCTGAGCAAATAACAGTGAATCCATCTAATGTCAACAACCGTATTATCAGACGGAAGCTTTCTTTCAAGAATTTGACCTTGACCCCTGTCTTCAAAGTCATGTATGAATTTGTGTTTAATAGCAGGAAGTTTTGTGTATAGCATGTATTACATGTAGGTGCATGTAGAGACACCATTCATATATTCAAAATATATACACAGGCTGTATTCAAGTGTTCAAGTTTAATGCTAACCTTTGACCTTAACCTTGACCTTCGTGTTAGGGTTACACATCAGAGGTCCATGTGGCCTATTAGAAGTAGCACAAATGTACATAGTAGCAGCTACTTGTTGTGGGGGGAGGGGGGAGTTGAGTTAAAAATCTGTAAAATCTTGCAATTCTTCTAATTAAAAGACTGATACATTGTGTTCATGTACACAAAGGCATTTTAGTCTCTACTTACTTGCACATTTTTGTTTTCCAGCGAAATAAGTGAAAATAAATCTTCAGAGAAAATTTCCAAGTTTACAGTATTCATTGTCATTTTCTGTTTGAGATACTGCCAGCTGTATTTTTAAGATGACTTTTTCTTTTTCTGTTTTAGTGGAGAGACACAGTGTAACAAGCAGAAGATTATTCAAGGTAAGCTAACAAACCTATAGAATCACAGAAAATGTGTACTTTGTGTAACCCTCGCCTGTATTTTGCCTACATGTAGTATATTATAACTTGCTGCATTGTATTAACCTTATCTCCACTTATAGACCTTCTTGTCTTTTTTACTTTGCCCAGTGTACTCCACTGGATGGATGCTAATTTGCATAATAATTTACATACCAAAACTGTTTTACATAATAATTTGCATATAATATGTATATGTAACACATACATACATACATACATACATACATACATACATACGACATTGGGATCAAGCATTGCTCTTCATGTGAAAGTGATACTGTAATTTACTGTGGTTTTATTGCAAGGATAACATCTGATTTGCATAGTCATTTGCATACAAATAAAATTGTAATTTGCATAGTAATTTGCATATATTGTGTAAATTCCCTAGCGCCCCCCCCCCCCCCCCCCCCCTCCACTCAAACCTACCCAAATCAACACTCTTATTACATGTATGTACCAACACTAAAAAGAAAGTGTGTACATCATCATTTACATAGGGTAAACTCCCCTAACCACACTCCAAGCCACCCTGGTACTTTGACCAGGTCCAATTATTGCTTACTCCAATAGATCTATTGCCACTGTTCCAAGATATAAGTTTATAACTCCTACAATTTCATTTTGCCCAATTTGCAAACCTCTTCATTCTATTTCACTTTGTCTAACTCTACTTATTGTTCTGTATTCCCAGGACAACAAGATGTTCCCTTGTCGGAAGAAGGAATAAAGCAAGCTGTGTTACTTGGTAGTAGGTTACAGAATCAGAAGTATACCCATGTGTATGCTAGTGATCTTACTCGAGCTCTTCAGGTACTAGTTTCCACAATATCCTCATCATCGGGGGGAAAGTCCAGTCAGACTTACTTCTGTCTGCCTTTAGTACACTTGTATTGATTACTGCTATCAACTTAAAGGAAAAATCCAGTCAGACTTATTCCTGCCTTCAGTACACTTGTATTGGTTACTGCTATCAATTTAAAGGAAAAGTCCAGTCAGACTTATTCCTGCCTTTAGTACACTTGTATTGATAATTGCTATCAACATACAGGAAAAGTCCAGTCAGAATTATTTCTGCCTTTAGTACACTTGTATTGATTACTGGTATCAACTTAAAGGAAAAGTCCAGTCAGACTTACTTCTGCCTTTAGTACACTTGTATTGATAATTGCTATCAACTTAAAGTAAAGTCCAGTCAGACTTATTACTGCCTTTAGTACACTTGTATTGATAATTGCTATCAACTTAAAGTAAAGTCCAGTCAGACTTATTTCTACCTTTAGTACACTTGTATTGATTACTGCTATCAACTTAAAGTAAAGTCCAGTCAGACTTATTACTGCCTTTAGTACACTTGTATTGATAATTGCTATCAACTTAAAGGAAAAGTCAAGTCAGACTTACTTCTGCCTTTAGTACACTTGTATTGATAATTGCTATCAACTTAAAGGAAAAGTTCAGTCAAACTTATTACTGCCTTTAGTACACTTGTATTGGTTACTGCTATCAACTTAATATGTTTTGTGTGATAAAAGAGCACCTCAGTAACTTCCTCAGTTACGAAATTATGTAAAGAAGCTCTGTTGCCCTTGCCCATGATTTGGTGCCATCAGTATTTTCCAAAACTCTGCCTTGATTACTTAGTTGTGTCTTATACCATGCAGTGTGTTTGTGTTCTTTTGTGCTGGTAGTCTTTTTTCATGTCATTCCAATTTACCACACTGGAGTCATACCACTCTGTTACTAGGTAACTGTTTCAGTTTGTCAAGATAGACTCAAAATAAAACTAACGTTGTGACATATTGACATAAACTGTTCAATACGGACTTGCAAACTCACAATGTTGAATGTTGCATCATGGGAAATGTGATAATAAACACTAATCAATTAGTATTATAAGCAATATTGTTACATTGTTTGTAACCACAAATAATCAACTCATCCTTACCCTGACCATTGTGGGGGGGTTTATTTTATCGGTAGCTCCAGATTACATATTACGATAACCACAGATAATCCCACAGTCCTTTGCGTCTGAGCATGCTCTGTCTGGATTGCAAGTTCCCTGTTGACGTTGATTTAATTGTACGCACAGTAAAGTGACATTTCTGATGACTTTCATGATCTTGCAGTGTACACTTTTGGTGACTTCCTATTGTGGTTACAGGTTGGTTGTATCTACACAACAGAGGAACCACTTTCACCAATTTGTAACCTACTAGTACTTCATCGAACAGCAATAGTTTTAGTTTGAGTGCATCATAGTAAACCAAGACCGTAATTACCGGGATTAGCATGTTATAGTGAGTTGTTACAGCGAACTTGCTCAAGATTGTCATAACGTAGAGCGTCTCTCTTTTATTTTCTACAGACCACAAAGCATGTATTAGAAAAAAATAAGTTATGCAAAGGTTTGTCCATCCAGAAGGATGAAAGACTAAGAGAAAGGGTAAGTATGGAAGCCTATTGAGGACATTCTGGTGAAGTTACTTTCTCACTTTTCGGCACATTATTTTGAGTTATTAAGTGTCTAGGAAGGTGTTGCTTAGAACTATTGCTAGGTTGATCTTGTCTTCTAAATGGGAACACAACTCCAGGAAATAGAGACATTTTCATAAACTGTTTGTTCTGGAGAGTCATTTCATGATTTTACATCAACTACAATTATTTGCAATTTCAGAGAAACTTCAAGTTGATCTTTTATCTTTATAGGGTATTTATAACAACTTATGATATATAATTTTGGGAACTATGTCAATCTTACCTGATTTCCTCTGTCTGTTACCAGAGTTTGCCATAAGTAAACGCATTGAATTAGCCTTGCATTGCAAAGTCCTAATGCCAAATTAATAAAATTGTCTCTGTCTTGACAAATACATTGAGCATGGCTTTCATGATTCAGTCTTTGACTTGAAAATATTTAGTACTTCTGAACTTTTATGTTGCACTGAATTTTACTGTTTAATACATTGTTTAATTGATTTACATGATTACAGAAATATGGAGATGTGGAAGGGAAGCCAGTCCAAGATCTTAGAAAGGCAGCACGCAAACAAAAAGTGCCCCTGAGAAATTATACACCAACAGGTGCAGAGACTATTCACCAGGTAAGGTGTTTAGCCTAAGAATTTGGTCAGAATGCATCGTGTAGCTTGTGATTATTCCAGTTATCACATAGTCTTGGTTACCCAGATTCCCGTTATTGGGACTACACCTGCCTAGCGAGAGTCTGTAATGCTTGTGCTTACTACTCTGAAAGTGGATAAACTTTTTACAATTTCTGAAATGTTTCGTCGCTGTTTTGATTAAAATAAAGTATACTTTATGCTATTCTACTTTTAGGTCCGAGAGAGAGCAGTCATGTTTTTCAAGGAGCTTTGTCAACAGATGGCTGGACGAAAACTAGAAAACTTACATTCTCCAAGTAATGGCAATACAAAATGGAAGTTACAGCTGCCACATCTGACAAGTCCATATAGTGAACAAGATCCAAAACCGCCGGATAAGGAAACATCTGCATTCCTGTACCGTAACCTTGGTGCATCTACTTCAAAGAGTACAGAGGTTGTATATGTAAACCAAAAAGCGGCTTTGGGCCGAGAGGAAGCGCCGTACGTTAATACTCAGGGAATGAAACGAACGCGCCACAAGGAAACTGATGGGATAAAGTTTGCGGTGTTCGAGAAACAGGTTGAGAAAGAAACTGATAAGAAATTGAAAACTGTTGCAGATTCTGAACCTAAGCAGGAAGAAAATGCTGCATCTGTCAGTTGTGTTGTTAAACCTGGTTCTCCGAAACCTCATATTTCGCATTCTGTTACGTCACCTGCTAATTGCTCTGATGGGCAGGATGAGGGTCTTCGTTCATCAGAAAATGCAAGTGTTTATCCAATTGTCCAAAATGTCAGGAAAGACACTGAATCCGCTGCCAAATTTGATACTAAAACAGACTTTGAGTGTTCACATGATGCAGAAAATAACATAGAACATGAAGCCAAGAGAGCAAAATTTGCTTCCAGGGATGATGACTCTCCATCGTGTAGTGCGGAGAAAACAAAATCGCTCATCAGAACTACATTTCATATTGAAGATTCTGATGATGACAACCTTGTCCTGGAGTCAGAGGTGTACAAAGACGTAACGCCAAATGTTGTCGTATCACCGAATTCTAAAGAGCCTGTGGTTATGCGACGCTGCGATTCAGATCCACTAATGGATATGGGTGATGATGTCGTATTGAATGCTGATATACTCCTTGTTAGTCATGGTGGTTTCCTGCGTGAGCTGATACGACATTTCATTGACGATTTTGAGTGTATAATTCCTGGCGGTGACACATTTGCTCTAACTGTGAGTCCAAATACGGGTGTATCCAAATTTATGATTTCCTTCTCGGAAGATGATGACAAGCCACAACTCACTTGCATTTTTATCCACGACAGGGAGCACCTCAATTTTGCTCATTACAGAAATACCACTCACATCTGATCCTCGGAAATGTGTTTCTGTGGGAACAGTATGCTTGTTTTTGGAAGATGGGAAGTTTCTTTCAAAGCAAAGTATTTTTTTTTTCTACGATGGAACTGTTAACCTCACAAACATGAAGGTAATACTATATCTGTCGTACAACCTGTACCATAACTGTATAAAAAACCTATTGAGACGTATATAACCCACATCATGCAAGTAAAAAAAAAAAGATGAAAAAAACAAAAGAAATCAAAACAAACCCTTGACTGCCAGGCTTCGGAACTTGCGTCTCAAGAATTTTCATTGTTCGAGATCCATGACAGTGTTTTTGGATGAAACATTTTGTGTGCGCTCTATAGGACTGCCATCATCCCAGAATGTTGGAACTATACTTGAAATCTGTGTATTCCACGACCCTGTTTGCTTGATGAAGGTCATGGCTGAGTGGTCGACAAGAATGCTGCCATCCAGGGATGTTGTAAGTTGGAATAACCATATTTGAAATCTGTGCAACCCATGACCCTGCTTGCAGGTCAGAGGTCATAGATCGTGCTAGCACTCTGCAAGAATGCTACCATACCTGAATGTTGTAAGTTGGAATAACTTGAAATCTACATGACCTATGACCCTGTTTGGGGTCAAGGGTCAGAGATTTTGTCATTGAATCATCCTTTTCTACCTGTCTGGCGAAGAAATGTTGCCTGTGAGAATAACCATGTAGTCTAACACAAAGGGGTCTTCTGAAGTGCTGTCATGTCACAAGCTCTGGAGGTTTTGAGTAGATAGTGAGGAAATATGCAAGGTTAAACATGAATGTCTGAAAAGTTGGGTATTGACAGACAACTGGTATATATCTGGTTTTATTAACCTTCCATAACTCTGATACTTCCAGCTTTGGTCCTATAAACGTATATTCTCCATGAAGTTTTAACAGGCTCTTGGGATCTGGTGTGAAGGTCAAGTATTTTGTGGTTCAGTTTGATCTTATTTTTGCACGTGTCATCCTTTGTGTACTGTCATTGCCTTGATTGCTGC
The DNA here is from genome assembly GCF_964340395.1 of Glandiceps talaboti. NCBI lineage: Eukaryota > Metazoa > Hemichordata > Enteropneusta > Spengelidae > Glandiceps > Glandiceps talaboti. The sequence continues at coordinate 7,110,978 of NC_135571.1, forward strand.
AATCTATCTCTCAGACACAAGCCATTCAAATTTTATCCCACGTCTCTCTATGTCAAGGCAGTCAAGTCGTTCAAACTGAAATTTTTCAAGAGGTTTGGTAAAAGATGATGTATGGGTAGTAAAACAAAATTCATGTCCAACTAAAATATGCTTCTGGTCTAAAAGTTACTGCCAAACAGCACTCCAAGTGGCCAAACTGTACAATCTTTTGTTTTTCTGATAACTTTAACATGGCGTATTGATTTGTACAGCACTCCAAGTGGCCAAACTATCCAATCTTTTGTCTTTCTGATTTGGCTTGTATGCATACATACAAGTACCCACAATTTGCTTTTGAAAGATGTTTGAACTGCTGATGATTTCTGTATACATTTGAGATTCCGAACAAGACTTGAATTGCAATCAAGCCAAAGACGTACTCATGTAATGCAAAGCAAAAATAAAGGCTACGGAATTGAAATTGAAGAACAACTTATTTCAACTTCAAACTACTATGGAAGTCAAGCTATATGCAACAATAAGATAAGAGAAAAGCTTAAAACTTTGTTGTGGCAGGTTGTATATGTATATATAGACTACTGAAGTGGGGATAGTAGTGCCTTGGTTATGTTGATATGTGATCACGATAGTGTAGCCACTTGCTATCAGTAAGACCAACTTGTTGTGAGTGTAGTTACATGTACATGCTGCTTACATTAACAAGTTGAAAAGTTAGTGGCAGTTGGTGTCTGTCATAGTTTGCGTATAGCTTGGTTTCCACAGTATGTTTAACCAGATTGAAAGATGGTCAGGCAGGCGACAGAACAGTGCCCACTAACGATAGCCAAATTTTGTTGTTGTGAGTCAAAGTGATAAAAACTGGGCATTTCTTGTGAGTCACAACAAAGTAAGAGGTGGGGGAATACCAAATTTTGGTGCAGCACTAGAAATTTTGTGCGTCAGTGGCAAGTCAAATTGGCTTAGAGGGCACTCTGCAACAAAGTGTGGTAATTTGCTATGGTAACATGACTACAGGCTATACATGGAAAAAGAATCCTGGATAGTTTCTCCCCAATGTAAGCTCGTAAATTTTTCGACAACAAAAGAAGATATTTAACAACTTATCGTTACTTAAAGAAGAGGTTTGGTTTTTGCAAATTTCAAGTTGTGAAACTATTTGCAACGTGTAGAATGTAATATATATATCCGATCCTGAAATTTTGGAAAACGTACCTTCTTGATTCTTAATAGTGATTGTACACAAAATTTTTAGTAGTTATAACAGATTTTTAAAAACTGGGTTGAAATTATTATTCTGTCTTGATGTGAAAAGTGTCAAATTGTCAGAATTTCTAGAGTTGACTGGAGACAAGGGGGTTTGGTAAATTAACAGAATATTTTGTATTGCATGAAAATGTCAACCTCTGGTCAGAAGACAGTGAAAAGTAGAATGATTGTTTAGTCATTCTGTAACTTTAACGTAAAGAAGTCGTAGGAAGTCAGGTGTCATATGGTTTTACTGAGAAATGTTACTTTTTTCCTGTTAACTCTCCAACACCATTGCCAAATATGGATATAGTAAGTGTAGTTATCCACCAATCACCTGTCAACAAAAACTCATGTGACATCACTACCAAATATATTAGATGTCAAACTATCAGAGCAGTATTACCTTTTATGTAAATGCCATATTTGGAGTCACTGTGCCAAATATGGAGAGCATCATTGTTTAGTCTTCAACCTACATGTATCATGTGCAACAAGTAAAGTCACATGACTTGCCAACATGATGGTGATTGGTTCAGCATTTTCCTAAAAAGAATCCATACTGTAAGTGATTGTATCCCAAATGCAGGGCAGAAAGTTGAAGGAATCCCTCCCCTCCTCCCAAATGTTGAACTTGGTTGCGTTTGGCTAGTGATCACTGAAATGTAAACTGAATGAATCTGGACCACTGTCTGTGTGTTGTCGTTAAAAATTAAACCCCTGTCAGAATTTTAATTTTACAGGGGTTGATTCAGTTTGTAAAAGAGATGCGTTTGAAAACGTAAAAGAGACTGTTTGCATAAAATCAAACAAAATTATCAAATGTCTACAGTATATATAATTCTCACTGCTGATAAAATCTCCCATTCACTAACACCTTCATCAGTAAGGATAGATTATTTCCAACAATACACCCTGTTGAATCAATCACTGTGAATGCTGAGGTCCAGTAAGCACTGCATTTTGTACATTTCATCAGATATACTGTGTTACTGTGTCAAGTAAATACTGCATTTAGTGTATTTCATCAGATACACTGTTACTGTGTCAAGTACTGCATTGTGTACATTTCACTTGACACACTGATTACTGGGCAAAGTGAATACTCTTGTGAACATTTTATCAGGAGCAAATGGGATCATTTGATGAAACATTAACTTTCTCCACAAAAGTAGGATTCCTTCACCTTCCTTGTTTTGCACTGTACAACTTACAAGCCAAGAATGTGAAAGGTCAGCCGCAATATTTTTATTCTTTTTCGTTTAGTTAAGGGTATCTTATCACTATGTATCGTACATTTTGCAAGTCTAACCAATTTAAGTTCATGCACTTCACATCACAAACAAGGCACATCTGGATTTTGAGGTCATCACCATGGCAATTTTGAGATCATCACCATGGCAACTGTACACTAGTTGGTCCACATTGTTGGTTCTACCCAGAGAATAATAAGAGTTTTGAGGTTTGCAGAACAAATAGTATTACAGTAATTTGACTCCAAAACTCAAGTTTATGAAAATGTCCTTATTTGCTGGAGTGGTGTTCCCCTTCAACTCTATACTTGTAGGAACTTCTCGCAACTCTGTAATTATTCTCTGGGGAGAAAAATTCTTGAAACTGATGCTTGATAATTGCAAAAGCTATGGACTTCAGATGAGACAAGAACAATAGATGTGGGCAGTAAAATCTTCAAAGAGAAAGAAAAAAGGGGAAACAATTAGAAATAATATCTTACCGACTTCAAGTTTATCAGATACCTAATGAAGGTGTGCTATTTTTTGTGAAAAATTGATTAAAAAAAATAGGATTCTTTATGGAAATAGTTTTCAACTGTGAACTTGATGAAGAGGTTTGATGGGTATTAAAGTGGCCATGTGGATGAGAATTTGGTATTTATTTTGGATTTTTATTTGATAAAACAGCTTCACTATGTTTTCCTACTTGAAAAAATAATGTGAAAGAACATATACCAAGTCTATGTTCACAACTCGATAAACTGCAAATCATTAAACAATGTGTAAAATGTTTGTTATTGTACGTACAATAACAAACTTTTTCACACTTTTTCCATCTTTTTGCAATGTATTGAGTTATGAACATGGACTTGGTCAATGTTCTTTCACATTATTTTTTCCAGTAGAAAAACATAGTGAAGAAGTTTTATCAAATAAAAATCCAAAATAAATACCTCTCATCCATATGGCCACTTTAACTATTGTAAAAAAAATTAAAAGTGAAATTTCATAGGAATGGACTAGAGAGATGATAACATGGAAAAAAAACCATGACTTTATGTGTACATTATTTAAGGGACTTGGAGGGTGTCAATATAGTGATGTCATTTATTATATTTTGTTCTTGAGAAATATTTTCAAAGTTACAACTTATTGGTATCTATATGTGTACTTTAATTAAGAACTGATGTAGCATTTGCCAAGTGTAAGGAAATATTCAGTACAACCACTCCAGGGGTGAGGTCAAGAATAGAATGTTTAACACTTCACTGTCATTTTGAAGAAATATTGGTAGGAACAATTTGTAAAGTCCCTGAAGTAATAAGTTCAAACAGACATTTTGAGCAATATATACTTCGTTGGTGTTTATATGTTTGGCGCCATTTGAATCTGACAACTGATGGCCACTGCAGTGCACAATAGATCAAACACACCATGCGTTATACCAAACACTTGCAAGTGTGTATTATGAAGTAGTCGTTTTGTGGTACGGTCTGAGTATTAGGACTTGGGTATGAACCAGATGTGATGTTACTAACTTCATACATGGCTATGCCAATCTTGATAGCAAGTATGAAATCAGTTTTGTCTCTAAGATTTGCATGTGCGGTCCTTGTATTTGGGTAATGAGATCAGGTAGTCGATTTGTACTATCATCATAAAACCATGAGTCTCTTTGTCAACTGTGCAAGATTTACAGTGTTATGTCAGTGGAAAGGTACACTCTTGTCCACGTAGTTTCTAACACATAGTATGAATGCAACTAGCATAGCATCAAGTCGTGTATGGAGTGGCTCATTGCCTCCTGCTGTGCCTAACTGTTGTGTATTCAAACCCAAAATATATATACATAGTCACTGAATTCTCTATACCCGAAATAGAACATTACTGCCTAGGCACATCATAAAAATAATGAACATTCGATTTCTTTGGCAACACCATAACATTCAAAATTGCCATCACTTTCCCTGATTTTTCTTTGATATTACTGGCACTGGTATAATTATGTTATTCTCCAATATTTTTCTTTATTCAACTCGTGATGGTTATCACTACAAGTCCAGCGACTCGTGGTGACAAAGGACCCTTAGGTTATTCGTATTTTACTCGGCTGAACGAAAACAAATATTGGGGAATAACATCTAAATATCATACTCTTGTCTGCACCCTGCAATAAAACTTAAGTTTGATTTGGTTTTCTTGGCATGGTATCAAATAATCATTATAAAGAAATTATTTTTACTGCACCTATAACTGCACTATCGACTATATTATAAGTTTTCTATGTCCGCAATATATTTTGCTGTCTGTGTATAACTTGCTATTTGTCTATAGTTTGCTGTTTTGTCTATAGTTTGCTGTTTTGTCTACAAATTGCTTTGTTTTTTAAGGATAATTAACTACACAAATATGCTGTCTTTGGAAAGAAATTCTCGCTCGCATCAAGATCTGAATATACCATTAAACATTTAAAACACTGAATTTTCTCAAACACTTTCATACAATGTGAAGAATATGTCCAAAGTTCTGGATTGTGTTGAAATTTAGGGATCTTGCATCTTAAAAGAGAGACAAAAGTTTACCAAGATCTGGACAGACATGTTATGAAACATCAATTTCTTACACTTTATACTATAGGAATCAATTGGCAAACTGAGACACACAAAAAGTTCAAACTTTTTTTGCTGAATGTAGTAGATTACACAAGTGGGACTGATAGCACAGTGTTGATTATTTTCATATGATCACCCTGTAATCAAGATAGTGTGATAAGGTCAAATGTGCACCACTTGAAGAAAACTTGTTATCAGAGATGCCACCCTACTTTGAATTTACTTGCATCAATGTCTATATGTATAGCTTATATCATCATTTTGCAGCAATAGTTTTATATTGTGTTTATCTTAGCTTAGATTTATGTAGCTGTGAGCTGTCCAAAAGGGTCTTTTGTCAGGTCATGATCTAACTCCATTCAGCAGTGACAGATGGAAATTGTATGTAGACAATGTGCTCCTTTAGTTTCTCTGGTTAGCCATTTTGTGTCGAGGAATCAATTGCTATGTGCCAATTCTTGTTGAGACTATGGTAATACATGTAGTGGGGACTTACCAATACAGCTGTTTGAATTCCATTCTTTTACTATGTCCCAATAGTCTTGCAACATTACTATAGATCTGACAATAAATTAGCATGTAATTTACATAAATTTGAATATCATCAAACAAACAAACAATGTTTACAACCTTTAGCTAATATACACAAACAGCATGAGTGTAAAAACGATTGTGTGAACTCAGCTTTAGATGTCCATGTGTCTTTCAGGGCAATTTGTATCAGTATGTCTCTCAGGAGGTATTTTACAACAAGGTATATATTTGATTAGTCCACAACCTACTCTCGGTCGATTTCAACTATGTCTTGTCAACTCTCGCTTAGACATTTGCCCAACGCGCAATGGTTCTATATTCAAATTTAAACTATGATTTCATGTATCAACGGCTAAACAGACTTAGATATGTTGAAGTCTGTCGTGAAATCATTCCCTTTGTGATCGACTGATCCTATGTTTACATCACACAGCTCTGTTCTCCTTGCTGATTCAGGTCCATGTGGTGACATCTCACAAGTCAGAGCACATTGTTCTGCTTGTACAGCTAAAAAACAACTAAGTGGGATATTGGTTAAGCCCTGTTGTAAAGAGATGTGTGGTGATGCCACTGATGTTATCTTACATATCATACACTGGTCTAGTTCCTATACAAAGCATTACGATTACTACCATTTAGAGGTGATGGTAGTAATCGTAATGCATCATAAAGGAACTCGACTACATAAACACATGAAAAGAGCCTTTGGCGCAACAATTTATCGAGTTTAAATAGAGTCCAACAAACAAACAAACAAAACCATTGAAATTTGTAACCTGGTTTCTTGTCAATATTTACTTAAAAGTAAAATAGTTCATTCAAATGTCAAAGTGAATGTTGACGTGGGTAAAATCGACCAAGTGAAGGATGTAGGCCAATTCTCAACAAGTTCAGCATTAAATTATATTTAATTAATTATTATGTCTTTTATTTGTATTTGTTGATACCAGTAGTTTTTGCTTCAGCCAGGATGTTAGTCAATTCCGTATCTGGTAGCATGGTGGTGCTAAAATGACCACCTAACTCCACACAAAATGTAACTTTATTATGATGTCACTAGATGGGCTACCTATCCAAGCCAATAAACACATTGTCTATTATGATATAAACTCAAATGACAGGAGAAATGTTACTTTTCTCTTTTTGAAACAATTTTTGTAATAAATAGAAATCAGTATTATTGTTATTGTTAATGATATTAAAGTAAAAAACTCATGAATAATAAATTGTTGGTCTTGTCTTTTTATGGATTTCTAATTCTGCTCCAAGTCGTCACAATTTTGATGTTTGTGTTTTTAATAATAAAATATATTTATTCAGGGTAGCTCAAGTAAGTATTACAGTACAAAAGTAAGTGAAACACTTCTTTCCGTTGAGGCCCTCACACTGGACAAAAAAAAAAATCATACACACATGCTCAGACAGAACGAAAGCAAAACACTGCACAATAAATTAATGTGAGAAAAAAAATACTCGATGAGCGAATTGTGAACTAACACACAGCAGAGTGACAAAGAATTCGCAAACGGATGCAATGAATACAAAGTTACATGACTGAACAAGGGGACAGAAACAGTTGAAACTAAGACAATTGGTGATATCTCTTCTTGTACCTGGCTGAAAAACCAGGTGACGTTTTAGCACCTGGCTACTTGGGCTGAGCGTCCAAGTAGTGGGTTTTGTATAGCCTTTTAAATATACTAGTGTTTTCAGCTGTTTTCAAGTTGTCTGGTAGGGAGTTCCAGGTATTTCCACCCCTGTGAGTGAACTTTCGTAGGGCATAGTTATATTTTATCACTCTAGCAGGAATGGAAGTACTATCTACTTCTAGTTTCAATGTATCTGAATTCTGTGAAGAATAAGTCTAGTCAAACGGGCCAATTTCTCTTCAGTAAAAGTATTTTACAAACATAATATGACCCTCATAAGCATAAGGCATAAGCCCAACATCAAAAAGACAAAAGATTTGACACTTTGGCCGCTGAGTGCGCTGTTCAAATGCAGCCGTAGGCCCAGAAATGATGGACGACTATTATAACCTTTGTAATTTCAATTCCCAGTATTTTATGACATTGGTGGCATTCTCAACTAGTCAAGAGAATTCTACTATCTTTGTTTACATGTAAGATGACAGAATATTTAGGAAATGTTTTGGCCACAATTTCCTATTGTTCTGTACTGGCATGTGATTATACCCCTGGATTATATTATTAGCACTTGTCATTCCATATATAAGGTGCCCTCTTGTGACTCTTCTTTAAAAATGACTGCAATAGGGAAGTTGCAATCCAGACTAAGCATGCTCAGACGCAAAGGACTATGGGATTATCTGTGGTTATCGTAATATCTAATCTTGAGCTACTGATAAAATAAACCTCCCACAACGGTCAGGGTGACTATGAATTGATCATTCGTGGTTACAAACAATGTAACATTATTGTTTATGATGCTAATTGGTTAGTATTTATCATCAAATTTCCCATGATGCAACATTCAACATGGCGGGTTTGCAAGTTACCTATTAAAATGTGACCTACTGTACAACCACAGTATAGTCAAATTGCTGTACTCGTATTGTGTAAGAAATGATGCACACACAAGTCAAATCCATGGTTAATAATTTAAATTCAAACCCAAATCAAAGTGAGACAAACATTTTCACAGCCCCACCCCCTTCATACTAAAAAAATTCATGGGTCAACCAAGTCATTGAATCAAATATTTCGTGCTCCCCCTCCCTTTCAGACCATCATAATTGTCATCCTCCCCTTTGCACCCCAATTCTTTTCATGCCCACCAGTTTTCCCTCTAAATTCTGCTTGTTCCCTAAACCCTATTTTTTCTTAATGATGAAATTTACTTGATGATTACCCAACAGATAATTACGCCCTTCCTTTTCTACGCACTCAGATTTCAAATATTTCATATACATTTGTACAATTTCTTGCGGCATAGATTTTCTGAATTTTGATATCTGAGTAATGAAATCCAATAACTGATTGCCTTCATCTGAATCTTCGTTGAAACATTCGGTGACAATTACATCGGCTTTTGTTGTTTTGATTTCTGTGGCATCTGAAGGGATTTCCTTCAACAGAATTTCTTCCATATCTGCTACACCTGTGTATGCCAATTTTCTTATGCGGTTTATGTAAACTTTTGATTTTGCGAAGCCTCCTAAAAGAAAGGAAAATAACCAAACAGCCACTTCAGTTATACATGTGAACCTGCGTCCACACTAATGTGGACTGGAATACCAATTTTAGACAGAGAAATTAGTATTCCAGTCCATCACTATAAATATTCATAAGTTTATTTAACACATTTTATCAGTGATAATGCTTGGACTGAGACAAGGTGTAAAGCAGAGTGTAATGTTTGACTATTCGGCTTAATTACCTCTCAATTTATAGTTTGATTTATTATTTGGTTGAATGATTGACCGATTGAATGATTATATTGTGTGGTGCAATATAACTCATTTTGTGTGTGATATTGATCAATTGACTCATTGAGTTTTGTGTGGTAATATAGAACTTTTTTCTCTGCTTTCCCTGGTGAATTTTCTCTCTTTCAGCTGTATGTAATTCTCTCTTTATTGACTAAATAAAGACACCTTGTCCATTATCCTCTTATCTAAATTAAAATTCTCCTAATCTTGTAATTAGCATGGATCAGTTACTGCGAAAATTTGCTTTATGTCTAATCTTCTGGAAGATTATCACACTGGACAAACAGTCAATCATGCACACACTAGTAGGAAGTCTCTTTTCTATACTAGTTAATGGTAAATGAGTGTGATAATCTCCCACAAGATAAGAGGTAACGCAAACTGTCATGTAATTGTGATCTCTTGGCAATTATAAGATTAATTAGGGGTGTTTTTAATCTGATTAAAATCTGATGTGGTGAAAGAGGCTAGACGGCAGCGATCGCTCAAAACAAAACAAACGACACAAAGTTATGTACATGTAGAGGTAAATAAAGGCATCTAGCTGCTTTTACAACATCAGATTTTAATCAGATTGGGGTGTTTTAAACCTCTATGGTGGCCATCAAGACCAAAACGTAAACATGTATCACGAAGGTCAGTTCCCTGTGTACTTACCGCCAGAGATGCGAATCAACATCACACCATTCTTGTGCAACCGACTATATAAATCTCTAAATGTTCCATCTCTTTTTTCAAAATAATACACACAATGAATAGCATGTATGACGTCATAATGCTCACACCGTCTACTGTGGTCATCTTGATTGTCATCCAGGTATTTCTCAATTGTCTGAATGTAGTATTTGAATTCAACACCACTCCATTCTGCTTTGTGTGACGTCACCATTTCTTTGTAATTCGCAACTGCTACTTTCATTGGTTCAACTACAGAGCAGATGATTTTCGGATGTATGGCAGTCAGTGCATTGATAATGAATTTATCAATATCACCTGATTAATAGAGAAACAAATTACCGGTAGTATCACTCTGTTGTGTTTTGTTTTTGTTTTGAAACATATTCCATCATTCACCTACGCTTCCTCCTTCCAAACCCAACTTATCATGCCTTCTACCCATGCCTATCTGTCCGTCTGCCTGTCGCTGTTCATGCATCTGCCTCTCTCCCCCCAGTCTCCCTCCCACATTCTTGATGTGATGGGTGGGTGACGGCCATGCATGCGAATGTATTTTGTATGCCCCCCCCCCCCTCTCTCTCTCTCTCTCTCTCTCTCTCTCTCTCTCTCTCTCTCTCTCTCTCTCTCTCTCTCTCTCTCTCTCTCTCTCTCTCTCTCTGTATCAGCATACGATGCTACTACGTCAACATGGCGGTCTACAGGTAACTGTAAATAAGTTTTTGCCATTTTTCTTCTATTAAATGCAGTATTTAAACGTTAGAACGCGTACGTGTACGGGAGTAAATTGTGTAGGCGTACATGTAATGACACGTTCAGAGCACAAACGAGAAAGGCATTGGTCTGAATGTGCACGCGCACATTGACTTCTTCTTTCCAGAAGGCTAAACACATAACTTTGTTTTCTAAACATGTCGTTATTTGTCCATATTTTTGCCAATTTCTTCCAACCACTACCCAGCTGGGAAACTGAACAATTAGTTTTACAGTTCTGCTTCTGAACTTTGATAACAAAATACGATAAATAATTAATGATACAGGTACCGTGAAAGTAGCTAACAATATGTATTACAGGAATGAAGACTTACCACTGCCACTACCGATTGAAAGTATGCGAATTTCCTTTTCAGGTCGAAAGCTAGGGTCTTTGAAAACTCCCTTCATGAAAATTTCATCGTCGACATTATCGTTCTTGGGCACCCTCATATTTCTCAGAAAAATGTCAAGGTCTTGAATATATTCTTCGTCGTTAGATATCAATTTCTCAACTTCTTGCATGATGATATGGTGTGAACCAGTGCTAAGGTAGATGTACAAATGTGTTCAAGCAGGCTGCAAATATTATGGATGATCTATGTAAGAGAAATAACTAGAATAGCCACGAAAATCATAAACCCTGAAATAAAACATGGTAGACTCGGACAGAGTTCAGAGGGCGCAGAGGCCTCAGACAGAGGTCAGAGGCTTCTGTCACAGAGGTCGTGCACAGAGCTCAGATACTCAGATCGCAATCTTGATGGTCTTTCATTCTTAGTGAACATGTAGTCAGATATTAAACATATATCTGTATGAAGTGCACATACAGATATGCAATGCCGAAAATGGCGGACAATTCAAGGTTACGCTAATATTGAAACAAATAAACGAGAAACGACCTGTCTTTAAACACAGACACCAAGTGACTCTTATATTTCTAAAGTAGGTAAAGCACTGGCAACCCCGTAACTGCTAGAAAATGTGTAGCATGCGTAGGAACTATGGGGTTGTATCCATGAAAATAGTCCGTAACTCGCCATCATTACTGCGTACACACTCAACTATAGAGGGTGACCTAACCGGGGGGGGGGGGGGGGGGGGGGGTTGTTGTGTACTGTTTAATCTTATTTTGGGCAAAACTACGTTATTCAGGCATTCTCTAAGTTTGAAATTTAGATTTAAGCAGGAATTTCAACCATACTTTACTAATGTAGATAGCACTCCTTGCAACATTACTTACTTAGTTGTATTCACTTCTCTCCTTTATCTTTTCTTACACAGTCCCTCTATAACTGTGCTGTATATGATGCAGACATAAGCTTGATATCATGTAATGATTTCTTACTGGATTACTTTGCAGGGTAACAAATAAAAGATTACAGAATTCAACGATGGCCCTGCCATGTAGACATTAATATTGGAAAACACAGAAGATAGCCCTGTCATGCAGAAACTAACCTTTCAGATCAAGGACAATATAGAACGAGTGTACGTAAGATTGCCAATAGGGCAATGAGTTAGGGCACTGTTGAATTTATGTGAAATCTCAAGATAAGAGACAAACAGAAAAAGCAAAAAAGGAGGCATTGAAACAAGCTGGTCATTCATAGACATGCTACACCAAGAGCTCAGATGCCCAGAAATACTGTAGATTGTATGCTCTGCTGAAAATTTCTTTATCAATGTTTTGCATGAACATTTATTATAGATATCTACAGAAGTCAAATTACATAGAATTTTGATTGGCATAATGAGTGGAATTTCATCTCATCACAACACCAATTAGAAAGTATCTGCGCAAGATTACAGTCTTATACTGTTTTTCTCTATAGCACTGTTTTGATGCAAATTTTGAATCAACAACAAACATATGTATTTAGACAAGGCTGATTGTAAAAGGCAAGGGAGTATAATGGAAAACTTGTGTACAAAGTAAGCCATGAAAAGATTCCAAAAACTACTGAAATGATGTGATATGTGAACATGACCCATCCCATCAAATATAGGCTAACAAAGAGCAGTATGGCTAATCAAGTAACACAATCCTCTTTTAATGCTGAGAAAGCTAAGAGCTTATTTTGGTCCAGTTGAAAGCATGTTCACCAACTCAACACACAACTATTAAACACAAACAGCATTCACCACATCCAACAATTTAGAAAAAATATATAGATGAGTTTTAAAACAAAGTATGAGTCAGTGTTTCAAATGAACAGCATGCATTTATTTGAACGCAGGAAAACATAACGTAGTGAAAGACTTGTCACTCTTGTAAGCAAAAATACAAAAAGCATAGCGTAATGGCACTGAAGCATGACTGGGTTGCATTGACTGTTAAAATAAAGGCTTTGGTTTCAAAGTGCAGAATTTGTGGAAGATGACTTGAGTCATACAAAGAATAATAAACCTGCAAGCAGCATTGACAGCTTTACAGCATAACAGACCAGAGGGGGCTTGGACTCAACTAGTGATCTAATCATTCAAACAAACAAACAAACAAACAAACAAACAAACAACATATGACGTTGAAAATTATAGGATGAAGTAACAATGTAAATAAAGGTATCTATCTAAAGAAATTGATAGTCATATTGCCATCACACACTATATATATATAAGAGCTGAGGAGTAGTAATGGTCCCTACCTGTAGACCTGTAAACTTATAGGTGGGGACAAGGACTACGACTCTGTCCATATAAAGTTATGTAGTGTGATGGCAATATGACTGTCAATTTCTATGGATAAATACCTTTATTGACATTATTTCATCCCATAAGTTTTACCTTCATATGTTGTTTGTTTGTTTGTTTGTTTGTTTGTTTGTTTGTTTGTTTGTTTCAACGATTAGATCACTCATTGAGCCCAAGCCCCATGTGAAAAGAATGTAAACATTAACTGCATGTCTAAGATCTGCAGGATTCACCTAGTTATATGAGAGTACAAGTATTTGCTTCTATTTGCATCCATTTATGCAGGATATTCAATTGTAAGATAGGTCAGTTTGTTAATTTTTGCAATGAAAATGACAAACCAGAAAGAACTTTTCTTCTCTTGGCAGTACCATCCAAGATTCAAAACGCTAACATTTCAAAAACTATCTTTTTAGCGATGATGTCCACAGGTACAATGAAACAAACACACACACACACACACACACACACACACACACACACACACACACACACACACACACACATCCTGATTGACACATCCATAAGCATGACCGAACTCTTAGGTTGTGTAAACAAATTACAAAAATTCTTCATATCAATTGCAAAAAATGATGCTACTGATGGCAAGACCGAACACTTTTTTGAATGTATCACTGCAAGTCAAACTCTGTTGTCGTCTGTCTTGTTTAACAAACTTATACATGGGCTAATAAGTCTAAAATTTATTTGTAAATACGTTTTCAGTAGGGAATTACGTAGACGTGGTCACAAATAAATGTAATAAGCATAAATATAGCGCACTACTTTGCTCTGAGCAAATATTCTTCCGCTCTGAGGTAGGCTGAGGTCGCAGTCTCAGGTCTGATCGATAAACTTTTTTTTTGTAGTAACCGTGATAAAGTCAAGTTTATCAGGAATATATCCTGATAAAGTCAAGTTTATCAGGAATATTTCGAACGGGCCGTTCGTGTACATCTTCATACATGGACACTTTAACTCGTACATGATGAAAAGGTCATCAGGATAGCTTTAAACTTTACGAAATGATTGATTTGGACAATATCTTTTAAGTAACCTTTCAGGGTCTGATGTAGGGTCTAAGCTCTGTAGGCTCTGCGCCCTCTGAGCTCTCTAGGCTCTGCGCCCTCTGAGCTCTGTCTGAGAAGTCAACTCTACCAATAAAACATCGCCTGGCTCGACAAACTTAAGCTTCTCACTAACATTGTTACAGTTTTTTTTGTCTGGCTAGACAAAATATCTCTTTGATGTTGTAAAATCTTCTCGTCTGGTTCGACACAAATCTAATTAATATTTCGATGTTATCGTCTGGCACGACTAGAACTGAATTACAATTGTTACATTTTAGTCAATTGACTGTCTCTAAAATATCAAAAAAAAACGCGCCAACCTAAGGTTTACCAGGGACTTATACATTTGGCAATGATCTCCTTAAAGATATTATGGTAGCACATGCAAAGAAAGTCTAACAATATTGGTAAGAATGACGAAACGATGTTGGTAAGATTTTTGTCTGGCCAGGTTATGTTTTGTTTCAGGGTTTATGATTTTCGTTGTAAGTTGAGAGCCGTGCCTTACAGAAAGATGGACTAGGCAGGACATATTTATTATATCAAAACTGTTTATTCACTCTTACAAGTCGGAATTTATTTTACTGTTAGCACAACAATAAGTTGGGAGATATCAGGAGGATATCGGTTTACGATACCAGATATCACGGTGATTACAATACAAGTGTCTTTACCTCTATTCTCAGGCTGGCATATAACCATATACCAAGGTATCACGATTGTAGAGTTAGTGTAAGGTCACTTTAATGTTTTGAACTATGTTTGGTAGGTTAATATACTCCAATAATCTTTCATAAAATGCAATAAATCTTTACAAATTGCTGTGCTGACTCTAATCACGTGTCATTGTCGACGTGAAATTCAAGTTGTTTATCATGGTCTCAATTCTATTAACGTTATCACGTCAATACCTCATTCTCGCCACAAACTCCTTCCGCTTTTACGTTAGACACCGCACCCTTGATATTTTGTCACAATATCATGATGAAAATGAAATTTCAGACATTTGGTTTCTAATCGTAGGATTTACAAATTAGTGAAACTGTGGTTTTAATAAAAGTTACTGAAAATCCGTCTATCTGTCTATCTGTCTGTCTGTTCTCTTCTTAACAATATCATTATATCATATATCGCATGGTCCAATGTATAGTCTCGGTTACCCAGCCTCTCGCCGCTGGGGGCTCTGCCCACGAGACCACCCCAAACCACGTTCCAACTACCCGGCGATGGAACTCAGACAGTACATGTCTTCCAAGCATAAATAATGGGCTTACGAGGCCTGTTTGTTGTAATTAATATACGTCAGTCGCTTGAGCAGTGATAATCTGTAGTGAAGGTATCCAAATCGTTCAGCCTGCAATGTTGGACGTGAAGTACTCGCCATGATGCACTGCTCCAGAAGCTACTTCCTGCGAAGGTGAGTTGAAATCTCATTTTCCTGGACTCTCGTTTGGGGTGATCTCGTAACCATAGTCAGTTTTGAGGATTATTGTTATACGCCAGATAAAGCATCAAATTTGGCATGAGTGTTCCTTTGGACCTACTTATTGAGTTTACCTTAGGAGCCCTCTTGAATATTTACATAAATTTGCATAACAGTACAGTTAGAAATAGCCACCAACACCAAAAATCCCATGTTTCTCGGAAATGAGACATCACATTCACATTCTTTGGAACCTACTTTTGTTTCTTGTGTCGGAGTCCTTCTGAATATTTGCATACATTTGCATAAATCAGTGATGTTCAAAATGGCGACAATTAACCTGGAACAATTCTATGTTGCAGAGAAATAACTTAAAACACCAAATTTGGAGTGTTCCATTGGACCTAAACACAGATTTAGGAACACATGCAATAAATTTCGTTTGAATTGACCCAGTCGTTTTTTTAGAAAATGGTGATAAAGTCGCACCACTTTAGACAATATTTTCTGACCAGAAACTATTTTTTCTTTTTTGTGGCCTACCAAAAATATGCCAATAACTTATTAAAACTAAAAGCTACATTATTAATATTTTCAGGACAGGTGCGCTTTGGTATCGCAAACTTATGTATTAAGTTATAATGGATTTGAAGTGTGCATTATAGAGATATAACTTAATTACCGAAAACCATTAATAACATACATGTCTACAAAATTTCGTTTGCCGTTTTTTTAGAAAATGGTGACACACACACACACACACACACACACACACACACATACACACACACACACACTCACACACACACACACACACACACACACACACACATTTCAACCCTAATACAAAACCTTCCTTCCGGAAGGTAAAAATGAGATAAAATGAATTAATACTTAGTCTGGGCTCTTTTGGAGAGATTAAGAATGTGCGACTTGACTCGCTAGATGGGTGAAACGTGTGTACAAATAATGGCGCATATGTGCATAATGTGTTAGCTATTTATAGAACGCTGACATTATTTCCACAGTTGACGTGGCCAAATAAAAAGATTAATTGGTTGGTTCCAGTTACCCGACCCCACCTAACTTATCACTTTTCAATAATAAAATTGCAAAAATTGTGAAGTCTCATGAGAAATAGTGGATGCGGAAACTGACATCAACTTAAAAAGATAAAATAAAACTGTTCTTCCAATCTGTAATGGCTGTACATCTGATCTGATAGGAAGAAATAAACAACACAGAGACCATTTGGAAAACAATGGAAAACCTGAACTAGACACTCACACAGAAAACAATAGAATAAAAATAGAATAAAAAATCTACCTACCCCAACGTTCCTACATCTATAAATTTGTGTATATTTTTGGAAGACGATCTCCATATGGTTTCTGTAGCGTGACCCTCGTGTTAGACTCGTGTCATGTTACAGAAACTGCACGAACGGTGATTCGACGAATGGAGAGGTGATATCGGATAATATAAACCGATTTATATGGCTATGCCCAAGAGTTCAAAGGGAAATTACGAAAAATAAAAAGAGCACGGCTTGATATGCAGTCGTGTCGCGCGACCTGATATCAGGTGCACATGACATTCAAGTGCACAACCTACCTAGTCTTGCCTGCGACACCAATGTTACGCGAAATGTGTGTACCTGTACAGTATTATGAATTTGCGATCGTAAATAGCGTATGTATATTTTCGTCATTTCCTTTTTTCGAAAATTCCTCAGTGCTGTGTCCATATGCGATATCTCTAACTTCCATGTCGGAGATTGGGCACCATTTTTTCTTCCGTAAGGAAGAGATATATTAGGGCTGAAATGTGTGTGTGTGTGTGTGTGTGTGTGTGTCTGTCTGTCTGTCTGTCTGTCTGTCTGTCTGTGTCATCTTTTTCTCCAAAACGACTTGCTCAATTCAAGCGAAATTTTGGCACAATTGTTCCGTTGAGTAATGGCAAGAACTGATTAGCTGTTGATAAAAATGCCATGAATATTAATGAGTAATTTGCATAATTAATCGATCGATCGTCTGGTCGCACATGCGCTTCGTTTTCGAAAGTGCGCCACCAACGTCGATGTAAGGTAAACCAGGATGCTAAGGTACGGATACACGCTTTTGTTCTACACTGAGAAAGACTCTGTTTTAAGGGGTTTCAAGTGTTTGTATTGATATATTCGTTGAATCTGAAGATTATTACATCAAAGCAAGGAGGTCAGCACTGAAAATACATATCATCTGTAAGCTTTATTGCAAAAATATACAGTCACGATCGTCTGCTCACTTCACACCTTTCACGCATGTATACGATTTTGAGCAAATGGTGCGTCTGTCAATCTCAATCGAAACAAGAATGTATACACTTTACCCAGGGACGAAGTAGGCCAATAATACCTTCACTGTATTAAAGTTGTTCAACTGTTACGATTCATGAAGTATGTAAACTTTTTGATGGGTAATAACAATGCTATGTGGGTTTTAATTTCGTTTATTATTTGCCATGGAAACGGGTGTACATCATGATATCCCGGGTATGTAGGGGATCACGAAAGCCGAGTGCATTCGAGGATGGCAATTCAAGCTTTCCTGGCATTTGAACAACGTTTTTGACAACTAACTTTCACTGGGACTTGAAAAAATCACAGATGTGGAGCTAAATTTCTTGCATAAATCATGAAATTGCAAGACTACCCTTACGGAAGGCATTCAGTTTAAATCTGGTGTTTATGTTTGGAATCGACGTGTTTTGTCCAATCACAGAGGTGTTTTCTGATGACGTTAAACGTGAATATCATGACGTTTAACGTCCCATGTCAGAAATTATCAATGGAAATCTTGCCCTTTTAAGGCACGTTTTTGTTTATCGTACAGGAAGTTATTCCTACTTTCACAATCTTTCAAATACATTGTACTCTACCGTAACTGGCTTCTTCCAACCTTTTGCCACATTTCGCCCTACTTCTTTGTGTTGTTCGGACTTAGGAATCAGAGTAAAAGAAAAGACATTTTAACCAGAGATAAAAGATAATTATACACATGTGGAAAATCATTCAAGTGCCTGTATTCACACTAGCATTGATATGGTGTTTAGTTATCCATTCAAAAAGTTATCCAACATGTATGGCCCAAATTTAAAACTGAGAAACAATAGCACCATACATGTATATTTACCACGACTAACCAGCTGCAGCCACAAAAACTCCCGTAAACCACACCATGTTACCGTGACATTGATTGAAGTGCTCGACCAGACAGAAAGTTAGGAGTGAAATACAAATAAGAACAAACATGCGTAACCTAGTACCTCTGACCGGTTGACTAAAAAGATCCAGACATGGCACTAATCGAGCACCATGCGAGTATCATCGGCAACTTCTGTGTCTGCTCCAGTCATGAGCGCTACCAGCAACTGTCATGACTGTAGACTTGCGTACTGCCTCTATCAGACCTTGACGCTGTGACCTACATGTATATCCACTAATTGCTGTTAAAATTCTACATCCGGAACTGCTGCCACTGACTGCCAGCCTTCTTGAAAACAGTCCTATCTAGTATAGCATAGCACGTATTGTATATCGTCATGCAAGAAGTTGAGAAACTGATGTCTAACGAAGACGAATATATGGACGATTTTAAAGTTTTATTAAGGAATATAAGGGTGCCCAAGCACGATACTAACAACGATGAATTTTCCATGGCGGAAGTGTTCAGCAACATTAGCAGTGGCCTTGAAAATGAAATTCGCGTACTCGCAATCGGCACTGGAAGTGGTAAGTTTTAATATTACATGCATGTTTTCTGAATTTATAATGAATGTTTTGTGGTGAATTTCTAATCATAATCGCGATGTTAAACTTTGGTACCCCATAATCGCGATGTTAACTTTGGTACCCACAGCGAGAGTGTGTGCCGATGTCATGGGTGTTTTTTAATCCGCCGTGATATAAAATCCGGTTACGGTTTATGCGAAAGTGCGAAACTACGGAAGCGTATTAGTGCCAAGTTGTAAGGAAAAAAATAAAATTTAAAATCTCGTAATTACGAGATTTCAATTCTCGTAATTACGACTTTTTTCTCGTAATTACGACTTTTTTCTCGTAATTACGAGTTTTCAATTCTCGTAATTACGACTTTTTTTCTCGTAATTACGAGTTTTCAATTCTCGTAATTACGACTTTTCGATTCTCGTAATTACGACTTTTCAATTCTCGTAATTACGACTTTTTGATTCTCGTAATTACGACTTTTTCAATGATTCTCGTAATTACGACTTTTTGATGATACATGTGGTAAGCCAACAACAGTTAGTAGCAAGTCAGTTATCACACTGAGCGCGGAATTTAGGAGTGAACCATTTGAGTTTTGGGATTCCCAAGGTCCATATTTAGAAGGGGGCCCTCTCATTATCAAATATGTAGTATTGTTTTGTTTTTGGTTTGCTGCGGAGGAATGGAGTTAGAGGTAACATGGAAAATATAAGCAATCACATCAAAATAGTCACAGCCTTAAAATTCGGAAAGTAACTTGTTTTTATGCCATTTTCTTCGCCCCCCCCCCTCCATCAAGTAACTTTACCCTTATATAGTACTACATTCTAAGCGCTTTCAACGAAGTGCATAAAACGTATTTGGAGCTTGCGCCTTGCTGATCAAAAATAGGTCACATGCTGCCATTCATGGTGATAAAACATCGTAAGACGCCACATGTTTTATACGAACATGAACTTTACTAATATATACATGTTTTAGATTTTCATAATAATCACAGGTTTAATTCTCCGAGTCGTAATTACGAGAATCGTTCTAAACTTTTTGATTCTCGTAATTACGACTTTTTAATTCTCGTAATTACGACTTTTCGATTCTCGTAATTACGACTTTTCGATTCTCGTAATTACGACTTTTCGATTCTCGTAATTACGACTTTTCGATTCTCGTAATTACGACTTTTTGATTCTCGTAATTACGACTTTTCGATTCTCGTAATTACGACTTTTCGATTCTCGTAATTACGACTTTTTAATTCTCGTAATTACGACTTTTAGATTCTCGTAATTACGACTTTTCGATTCTCGTAATTACGACTTTTCGATTCTCGTAATTACGACTTTTCGATTCTCGTAATTACGACTATTTGATTGTCGTAATGACGACTTTTTGATTGTCGTAATTATGAAATTATGATTTTTTATTGTTTGTTATTTTTCAATTTTTGAATTGTTCAGACACGAATCTTATAATTTTGATGTACTAAGCAAATGTACTATAGAGTGTTTGACACGGTAACCGGTTTGTATGATTTGATTGCGTTTTTCGTTTCTTTAAAAAAAACTCGAGTGCATTAAAACAGCGAAGAATATTCTTTCATTATATATCGGCAAAATGAATCAATAATGGATTTGAAATTGAAGAAAATAGTATTTACCATCTGATATTTGGTAAAATTCACAACTTTAGTTTAGAATTTTCTTCATTAAGGGTAAATCATATTTATACGGTTTTGAAATTTAAAATTCAATAACGTGGCACCGTAGGTCGTTCGATCAATTTTGAAAATGTGTGGAGACCTTTTCCACGGTTGATAAATACTTGAATATATGTATTTGGTATGGTATAATAATATTGGTTTGAGGGTCAGTTAGCCAAATGACCGGTTTGTCGAGGTTATTGACCCTGGTATATCAGGGTGTTTATAGTAGGAAGGCATTGGCGAGACGTCCCCAGATAGAAACTTTATTGATCCTTCTTTTAAGACGTTTCGGACCGGCCGTTAGGTCCTTCATCAGTTGTAATCCTGTCTTGTATTGGACAGTTTCCCTACATCTTCATCATTGGATATAAGTTGGAGTTGTGTCCGAAATTCAGCAGAATATCTATATGTTTAATATTGGACTCCAATTATTTGAACAAATTCTTTGCTGATGAAGAATTCTTGTTGTTCTGGAATTCTTGTTTTGTGTTTATTATTTGGCTAAGTTCATTGACAGATTGCCTGTTTAAACATTGCAGTGAACCTACTAACTTCTTGTTGCATCCAGTATATGTGTGTACATATGTGCACACGTTATTTCATTGCCATTTCTTTTTTTAACCTATAGGTGTTATGTAATTTCACTGGACTTATATTAGAGTGTTCAGTTCACCTTAAATGTACTTACTACCCGATGATCGGGTGTTGTTGAGAACTCAGCTGTTGCTTATAACATGAACTTAAAATGGCAGTGTGATTTTTCCAGTTAGATATCAACTTACCGGAGAATTGCGACGTAATTACGAGAATCGAAATGTCTTTACGATTCTCGTAATTACGAGATTCAAAAATTTGTAATTACGAGAATCGAAAAGTCGTAATTACGAGAATTGAAAAGTCGTAATTACGAGAAAAAAGGCGTAATTACGAGAATCGAAAAGTCGTAATTACGAGAATTGAAAACTCGTAATTACGAGAAAAAAGTCGTAATTACGAGAAAAAAGTCGTAATTACGAGAATCGAAAAGTCGTAATTACGAGAAATGAAAACTCGTAATTACGAGAAAAAAGTCGTAATTACGAGAAAAAAGTCGTAATTACGAGAATTGAAATCTCGTAATTACGAGATTTTAAATTTTATTTTTTTCCTTACAACTTGGCACTAATACGCTTCCGTACGAAACACACCCAGAGTTTATTTTACGTGGTACAACGTGAACAATAATTATCCCCTGTTAAATAAGGGCAGAACCATTTTATTTTCGGGGGGTGAAGGGAGTGGGTATTCCATATGGACAAGCAATGCAATTGTTTTTCTCGGTTACCAATTTTGTAACGTGCGGTTCATAACTATACCTACATGTCACTGGTTCACAACTAACTTGTTCTGTGTAAGTAGTAATATATAGCAGTTGCCTCAAGTGGTATATCAATACGAATGTGTTTATTGGAGTTGTTGCATATATTGTGACTCAGTTCGCTACCCCATTCCCTGCAATACATTCTAGGGTAACTTTAAAAGTTGATTCACGTCAGAGTATTTTAAGTATCTATTTATTAATACTTATATTTATGCAAAGTTTAGTATAAAAAAGTTCATTTCTCTTTTTTTGTCTATGATAGTTAACTTGCCAAATATTATTATTTGTTACGCATTTAGCAGCTGGTGTTCAACTCGCCATTTCTAGAAAGTTTCTAGCATGCCTTACAGTTTATATTGTAAAGTTATAGTCATGTCACTAGGAGAGGAATTTGACCAGCATGTTTTACAGAGTTTTTGATCTTTGTCAACCACTCCATTTGTTGCATGTTCCTCTCTTTATCATTGACATTCTACTTTGGTAGCAGGCTGAGATCTACTTTTTTTTAAAGTTCTATTAGCCATCTATCACCTTAACCAATATCAGTGAGAGAAAATGATGGAAAAGGAAAAGATCATAATGGAAGGGAAAATGTTCAACTCTTGTCTACTATTCAATATCTAGTAAAGGGCTCGACTGTTCTACCTAAGATTTTGTAGTGGGGGGGGGGAGTTATTTCACAACTATATTTCATTGTGTGTGTGTGTGTCTCTCTCTCTCTCTCCCTCTCTCTGTCTTTCTCTCCCCCCCCCCTCTCTCTCCCTCTCCCCCCCTCTCTCTCTCTCTCTCTCTCTCTCTTTCTCTTTCTCTCTCTCTCTCTCTCTCTCTCTCTCTCTCTCTCTCTCTCTCTCTCTCTCTCTCTCTCTCTCTCTCTCAGAACCGATTAGAGTCAGAGTTAAAGTATTTATCGAGTAGCTCAATTTTAGAACTAGATTTAATGTATTTGTAGACAAAGGGATGAAATTGCCAACATATTGAAATAGTGTTTCCCCGACACTAATAATGTGCCATTTAAATAAACAATTGCGTCATAAATGCCCGATTTTCTGTTAAACAGGTTACAATGACGAATTGATTATCAATACCCTGACCACCTTGCATCAGAAAATCATCTATACTGTGGTTGAACCAATGAAAGCAGCAGTTGCAAATTACAAAGAAATGGTGGCGTCAAACAAAGCAGAATGGAGTGGTGTTGAATTCAAATACTACATTCAGACAATTGAGAAGTACCTGGATGACAACCAAGATGACCACAGTAGACGGTGTGAGCGTTATGACGTCATACATGCTGTTCACTCGGCCTATTACTTTGTAAAGCGAGATGGAACATTTAGGGATCTATATAACCAACTAAACGAGAATGGTGTTCTGTTGATTCGTGTGGCTGGAGGTAGGCTTGCAAAAAAATAATTTTCTCATTTCATTTTTTTAGCACAACTGAACTGATAAGGTTCAGTAGTGCTAAAGGCATGGCAAAGTGTCTGTCTGTCTGTGTGTCTGTCTGTCTGTCTGTATGTGTGGATTGTGTGTGTGTGTGTGTGTGTGTGTGTGTGTGTGTGTGTGTGTGTGATTGGGCTGAAATTTAACAGGAATACATCTGTGGGTGAAGAAATATTAAGCATATAAGGATCTCATCAGTAATATGCAAATAAGGTGTAAAAATGTGAATTTTGGTCAAAAATTTATATCTCAAAAAGAACTTGGTCAATGAGACTGGAACTTGGTGAGATGTTGCTAGTATTTTTTCAACATATATATATATATATATATATATATATATATATATATATATATATATATATATATATATATATATATATATATATTCCTGTGCCTTTTGGTTTTCTATGTATGGGAGGAGGCTGACTTGTTACATTTTCTTTCTTTTAGACCACATGATGAAATCGAAAATGTACATCAACCGCTACATCAAAGCATGGGAATACACAGGCCCAGCAGACATAGAAGAAACTCTGTTGAAGGAAATCCCTTCAGATACCATGGCCATGCAAATTAAGATAACAAAAGCATATATAGTTGTCACTGAATGCTTCAACGAATATTCTGATGAAGGCAATAAGTATCTTGATTTCATAACTCAGATTCCTAAGTTTCGTAAATCTATGCCACGAGAAATTGTACAAAGCTTCATGAATTACATTAAAACAGAGTGTGTAGCAAAGGAGGGGGAGGATTTTGTCATGAATAATTGCCAGGTAAATTTTGTCATTAGGAGGAAATAGTGTTTAGCAAATGAAATCTCCTACAAGATATAGAATGAGTGATGTAATACAACGTGGCTCAATTCAAACAGAATTTGGTGCACATATGTTTTTTTTTTTTTTTATCTTTCATGTTCTTTATTGAAAACCCATTGAAATTATACAGTATACAATAATATATGCATGTTGTCATGAATTAGGTTTTCTTTTTAGGATGAATTGACATAGAAACAAGATGTACATGTACAGAACAAAACAAAAACAAGAAACAGAAGCAGGCAAAAAAAATGATATCCCACTTTGTCATGTACTACAAAATCAAAGAAATTCTACAATTGTATAATGACTGTTGAAAAAAAAAAAGAAACAGATTACTACCGTCAGGATGAAAATATATACATTACATCTACTAGAATACTTCTATGCCTCGAAATCTTTCCATTTTTCTAGGAATATTGGCAATGTACCCTTACGACGTGAAATAAACAATTCTAAGTTTTGATTATGTTTAACTTCTATTCTTAGTAAATTAAAGCTTGGCAGCTGTTTTTTTAATTTACAACTGTAGATATTTTTCTTATACATGAGAACAATATAATTCAGTAATTTAGACCAGCATTTATCACCTAAAATAATCTGTTGAGATGACGGGTACCTAGGGCAATTCAAAGCCTCACCCCAAGTTGTGTACATATCTTGCCAGATGGCTTTCACATATTCGCAATCTACAAACAGGTGTACTAACGTCTCAGATGTTCTGTGACAAAAAGTACACGCATCTGTATCCACTAAAGGAGAACGCATGTTATATAACATGGAATTAGTATACAGAATATTGTGGCTTATTTTCCATTGAAATTCTCGAGCGACACTACTGATTGTAACTTTAAAAGGCATACTATAAATGAAGTTCCAATCAAGATCACCTTCAAAAAGGTTACTAAAGAAAATTTGACTTTTTGGTTTAATGAAGTAACTGCCTGAAATTAATTTACGTAGCTGTTTTTGTTCCGACTTTAACAATGCAATCAGTCCACCTTCACTGTGAAAGAGGAAGGTGTTTTCAGGTCGTACACAAAAAGCTTTGTTTTTCCTCCAATTCACAGGCAGTGCCGATATCAATCCCTGCCACTGCAGAAAATCTATTAGATTAACCCCCAAATTACGAAAATACTCCCATCCTTTAATGTTACCATCAGTAGTGAAGATATCCGAGACATATCGAACTCCTACATTATAAAAGGTTTTAAGAAAAATACTTTTCCCTTGAATGAGGATATTTTTGTTATTCCAAATAATTTCAGAAGAAGATGAAGTAGACTTATCATGGCTATAGTTGCTCCAAACACTTAACATGTCATGATAAAAAGGAGGAATCTCGAAATTAAGTACATTCAAAGAAAAATTACATTTAAAGATAAGCTGTCCACCAACTGGTTTAAGATAGTAGTCTAAAACAACTTTCCAAGGGTCGAAGTATGGGAGCAGATAGTACTTAACCCACGTTACTTTGAAAGCCTTTTGCATTGCACAAATGTCTAGCATACCTAAACCCCCTTGTATGCCTTTGTTTTTCTCAATCTCCCCTCGGAGATGTATCCACTGGCGTTGTAGTTTGTGGAACTTTGTGTGTGTGTGTTGTTTACATGTTTGCAGGCTCGTACATTATTAGTTTTGATATAACCATATTGTCTATGTCATTACAACTAGCTTTACGGGTTGCAATACTAGTAATTCTAAATGGCTGAAAAGTTAAACATTGTTTCCCTGAATGTCAGGGGATTAGGGGGTATGAAGAAGAGAAGGAAGGTTTTGGGTTGGCTAAAGAAACGTAATCACAATATCATTTTGCTTCAGGAAGCTCATTCCACACTAGAAGATGAAAATAAGTGGTCAAAAATCCTACCAGGTCATTATATATTTTCCCATGGTACCTCTGCTAGCAGAGGCGTTGTCACTATTATACGAAATCTAGATTATGTTATACATACAGTTAAATGTGATACAGAGGGGAGGGTTGTCATAATTTCCATTGATATTGAGAATAAGCCTTTCCTTATTGTTAATACATATGCACCTAATTATGAGAATACACACTCTATTTTCATGGAACAGTTGTCGAATCTAATGCATGAAGCTCATATTGAACCTGATCGTGAGATCATCTGGGGCGGTGATCACAACTTAACCTTAGACGAAAACTTAGATCGCTCAGGAGGTAATCCAATTACCTGGAAAAAATCAGTTAGTGTGTTTAATAGTATTTTATCCAAGTTTGACTTGGAGGACATTTGGCGTACTAGAAACCCAACGATAAAACGTTTTACTTGGAGACGTCTACGTCCAGCATTGATTCAAAGCCGCCTAGATTTCTTTCTGATCAGTAGTTCTCTCCAGAGCTCTATTGTTAACTGTGATATCGTCCCAAATATCATGTCCGATCATTCAGCTATAGTTTTGACAATTGGAGATAGTCGATGTAGGCTTGGCAGATCTCACTGGAAATTTAACAATAGCCTGATTCATGACCCTGTATATATTAATCTTATTCACGATAGTCTCCAGAATTGGAAGACAGAGTATGGCAACCCTCACAATAAGCAAGGCTTATGGGAATATATTAAGTTTAAGGTCAAAGTTACCACAATTAGTTATAGCAAAAGAAATGCTAAAGTGAGGAATGAGCGGATAACCACACTAGAAAATAAGTTACGTGACCTTGACATAGAGCTCAGTGGTAGGGACTCGGACGAATTGAAGACAGAAATCGAAAGAATTCGCAATGAATTAAATTTGGAATATAATTATTTAACAGAAGGCGCGGTAGTGCGCTCCAGAGCTGACTGGTATGAATTTGGTGAAAAAAATACAAAATATTTTCTCGGCCTTGAAAAATATAATGCTAAAAAGTCACAAATTACCCAATTATTTGATCAACATGATTATCTATTGACACACCCTAAGGAAATTCAAAGCCATATTCGGAGTTACTATTCTGAGCTCTTTGCCAATCATATTCAGGATTGGGATGAGGAATACGCCGACACCTTTCTGAATAGTGATATGTTCCCCAAACTTAGCAATATAGATAAGGATATGTGTGAGGGACCTATCACTTTCAACGAGGGATTTCTTTCACTTAACAGTATGCCTAAAAACAAAACACCAGGGAATGATGGCCTAACGGTTGAATTCTACCAAACATTCTGGAACCTGCTCGGCCATTATGTAATCGATTCTATGAATGAGGCAAAGGTAAAGGGTCAGCTATCGCCTAGTCAGTGTCAAGGCGTAATTACATTAATAGAAAAAAAGGGTAAAGACAAAAGATACATTCGTAATTGGCGTCCAATAACACTCCTTAATACTGATTACAAACTGGCAGCTAGATGTATTGCGAAAAGAATGGATAAAGTCACTGAGTCTTTAATTAGTGTATCACAAACAGCTTTCGTGAAAAATAGATCAATCGGTCAGTGTGTTCGGCTTATCGACGGCATTATGAATTATACGAAAGATGTTGATACCACGGGCATACTAATTGCCGTTGATTTTCAAAAGGCATTTGACAGTCTTGATCGTAAATTTATGTTTCAATGTCTTCAGAATTTCAACTTTGGTCCATCTATTATAGAATGGATACAAACATTCTATCGCAATCCATCCAGCTGTGTCATGAATCGTGGCCTTTCAACTGCATATTTTAATCTTGGTAGAGGAGTTAGGCAGGGTGACCCACTTTCACCGATCTTATTCATTCTTGCTTTGGAGTCCTTACTTATCAGGTTACATCATGACGATAAAACCAGTGGTATTTGTGTGGAGGGCTATGAAGTTAAGAGCTCGGCATATGCTGATGATCTCACCTGTTTCCTTAAAGATGAACAATCTGCTGAAAACCTTCTTTGTCTTCTTAGAGTTTTTTCTGAAGTATCAGGGTTATGTGTTAATTTTGATAAGACTGAAGCACTCTGGTTGGGAAATTGGAGATTTCGTCGAGATACTCCGTTCGGGGTCAAATGGCCTATGTCACCAATCAAGATTGTGGGTGTATTTTTTTCATATGATACAGCTACAGCTTATAAACTGAATCTGGCTGCACCACTCAAGGGACTGTCAGATGTACTGCAATGCTGGACCAGTCGTAACCTTACCATTATGGGTAGAGTTCAGATAATTAAAAGTCTAGTCATTCCGAAATTGCTGTACATCCTTAATCTTATCAATGTCCATCAAAAAGATGTAAAACACATCAATTCGTTAATTTATTCGTTTTTATGGAAGGGACACGATAGAGTAGCACGTGACACAATGATTGGTGACATAGGCCAAGGGGGTTTAGGTATGCTAGACATTGGTGCACATATGTTTAAGGGTAATGGCTAGAGCTGATTAGGCTTTGGTGAACATCTCTTGAATATTAATGAGGTATTTATATAATTAATGGTGTTCAGTAATTAGGCTATATCTGAAAAATCTAATTTGGTGTATACATTGATAATAGCAAAGCACATGTGGCATATAAGTTTGATAATATAGCTTGTAATGTTGACTCATTTGCATAATGAGTGATTTTCAGTAATCAGGTCATATCATAAGAATGCATGCTTCTAATTCAATATAATTTGGTATATACATCAACCACAACAATGCGCACATGTTCTAAAATGTTTGTTGATGTAATTGTTAGCTGTAATGTTTCATTTGCATTATTGATTTTCAGTCTTGTGGGTATATTTAAAGAATGTTTATATCAAATTTCATATAATGTGGTACATGCATTGATATAGTTGCCTGACGTAGTTTTTAATTGTCATCAGTCATTTGTATAGTTAATGATATGAGAATACAACCCATACTTTGCTGCACACGTTAATCAAATTGCGCATGTCCTATAAAACTAGATTATTCGTTTGCATAATTAATTATTTTCAGTAATTAGTCAATGTCTTAAGTCAATCTGATTAAAATCCGATGTAGATGTCGGCTAATCATTCATTGCTATTTTACCTTCGTTATTTTGCCTGAATTGACCTTCTTGGTACATGTTTACATTTTTTAGCCTGATAGCCTCCTCTACATCTGAACTGGCGCACATTCAAACGACCATATATTTATACTATGAGCCCGGTGATGAGAAAACAGAAAATGATATGATAGACACTCGTGACACTGTAAATGCATACAAAGGTACAAGTTATTTCTAACTTGGCAAATTACACAGTATAGGACACGTCAGTACATACCACATGACAACTAGCCCGTAATGTATTTATAGTTCATGCCATTGTTTTATAAATGAAAATGAGAATTAATAACGTAAACATGGTGATTCACTCTTGACCACTATATGAAAATCAAATGATTAGATTTCAGATAAAACTTTCTTGAAAAATATTTCTTTTAGGCAAGTGGTGTTATTACTCAATATTGATAGTGTAGTTTTAGGAAGTAAGCTTATGATAAAAATATCGATAACTGTCCAGTCAATCTAGACTTTCATTGATGAAAATCCTAACTGACCCATTCCATATGTATAATGTTTATGCCCTATCACATTACACTGTGCATCAATTACTACCACATCATACTATTGATGCTAATATTACTACTGATCTTCGCACACAGCTGATAGACCAAGTAATAACACTCGAATCACTCTCATATCTCATATCCGACTCAACTTCTGTATGTACGTACCAGGATCACACTTGAACTTAAAGGGAATTAGCTCAGATTACACACAGTGTTTAAAGATCTACACTGGAAATCAAGGCAAACACCCAGCATAGGGCCTCGTTCATTGACTTCCCGCGAAGCCAAGTCTCCCTACCAAAACTGAGTGCCTGTCAGTTCCAAGTGTCCTTTATTGTGACGTCCCCAAAGTCTAAATTTACAGAACGCATGGCCAATGGCCAAATAATTATTTCTGGGCGTGACCATGCCCTAAAAGTATTCCCAAAACATTGATGAATGATCACTATGAATCCTAGATATTTATGAAATGCAGACTGTCGTCTCATGTATTCGAGTATGCTTGGAATCCTGTGTGGTCTGAATCCAATATCCTTGAGACAGTCTTTTGACCTTTCAGTAAACTAGGACATGCGATGTTGTTAAAATATTAAGTTTACTGAAAATACAAATATGTCATCTGTGACACTAACATTATCGTGTTATGATGTCAACACACGTACCAGCACTTCTATAAGCACTCCTGATTGTGTTCATGTCTGTCTTACACTGCCTCGAATACTAAATAACAACACATTAGAATTGTACATCAGCCCACTCATAGCTTTGGGTTCAACCATGTAGACATCAACTACAGACATCAACACATTAGTACCTGTGTGTGGGTGCCTAGTTGTGGTACGTACGTTTAAATGGTTTATTTCACTTCGACAAAATGTAAGAAAAAATTGCGATCTTGCTTTTGTAACAAGAAATTAAATAAAGAAAATATAATGGAGTTTACGTTTTACATTATAACTGGAAATTTGATGGAAGGGCACTCTAATGCGTCTACCACTCCTTGTACTCATGGAAACATATGAATGGTGGAATGTCTTCGTACGTTATTGACACAATGTTTTGAGTGATTGATTGTTGAATATGTTTTTTTCGGAAGTTTAGATAGGTTTAGATACATCTGTGACAATTAGCAGAAATGATACGCTCTTGTATGTGAGAATAAGCAATGGTGTGATGTCATTTCCCGTCAACGCAATACCATATAAGAAGGCAAAGTGTTCAACGTCTCTTGGCGATTCCACTTTTTGTTCTCTTACTTGAAAACATCCAGAATATTTGCCAGCCTGTTTGAAAAGATTTCTACATGTAGCTGAGGAAGGATTGACACCATATATCATCATGGAAGGAGTTCAGAAATTGACATCTAACCATGAAGAATACATTGAAAATCATAAGGTTTTCATAAGAAATATGAGGGTGCCTAAGCACGGCAATGTCGATGATACACTTTTCATGATGGGAGTTTTCAGTGACCTTAGCCTTCGTCCGGAAAGGGAAATTCGCGTACTCTCAATCGGAAGTGGAAGTGGTAAGTTTTGATTCTTATGTTTTGCTACCAACTTTTCACACCCCTTATGTGATTCCCAATTTGTTCACAACATCTTCATTTTATAAGAAAATTTGGTTAATTAAGTTACTGTGATAATTTGCAATACTAGCGCATGGGAATTGCCTGAAAATGTCACCTAAGCCGAGGGAGTGATTTATCTTTATTTCTATATATTAACCTTGCATGTAAAACAACATTTTAAAATGAAAATGGGTCTACCCCTTCCTTAAGAAGATAACATGCGGCATTCGAACTTTATAAAATATGATCCAGAACCACGTGATGGGACAATTGAGTATCAGCAAACGTGCCCCTCTATCCCTTACACGTTACAACATTACACTATTTAAGGTGAGAGATGTCAAATTAAAAAAAGTCGAGAGATTTTTCTTATAAATCTAGATTTCTTCACAAAGACTTCTTAAACTCAATTATACGAACTTACCACATGTTCACCCCTAAATCACCAAGCATATTTACAGCACTCGAAACACATCGAGGTAATATAGATACACCCATTTTGTTTCTCTATTGATCAGGTAATATAGATATACCCATTTTGTTTCTCTACTGATCAGGTAATATAGATGAACCCATTTTGTTTCTCTATTGATCAGGTAATATAGATAAACCCATTTGGTTCTCTACTGATCAGGTAATATAGATGAACCCATTTTGTTTCTCTATTGATCAGGCTATATAGATAAACCCATTTTGTTTCTCTATTGATCAGGTAATATAGATAAACCAATTTTGTTTCTCTATTGATCAGGTAATATAGATGAACCCATTTTGTTTCTCTATTGATCAGGTAATATAGATGAACCCATTTTGTTTCTCTATTGATCAGGCTATATAGATAAACCCATTTTGTTTCTCTATTGATCAGGTAATATAGATAAACCAATTTTGTTTCTCTATTGATCAGGTAATATAGATGAACCCATTTTGTTTCTCTATTGATCAGGTAATATAGATAAACCCATTTTGGTTCTCTATTGATCAGGTAATATAGATGAACCCATTTTGTTTCTCTATTGATCAGGTAATATAGATAAACCCATTTTGTTTCTCTATTGGTCAGGTAATATAGATAAACCCATTTTGTTTCTCTACTGATCAGGTAATATAGATAAACCCATTTTGTTTCTCTACTGATCAGGTAATATAGATGAACCCATTTTGTTTCTCTAGTGATCAGGTAATATAGATAAACCAATTTTGTTTCTCTACTGATCAGGTAATATAGATGAACCCATTTTGTTTCTCTATTGATCAGGTAATATAGATAAAGCCATTTTGTTTCTCTATTGATCAGGTAATATGATAAACCCATTTTGTTTCTCTATTGATCAGGTAATATAGATGAACCCATTTTGTTTCTCTATTGATCAGGTAATATAGATAAACCAATTTTGTTTCTCTACTGATCAGGTAATATAGATGAACCAATTTTGTTTCTCTACTGATCAGGTAATATAGATGAACCCATTTAGTTTCTCTATTGATCAGGTAATATAGATAAATCCATTTTGTTTCTCTATTGATCAGGTAATATAGATAAATCCATTTTGTTTCTCTATTGATCAGGTAATATAGATAAACCCATTTTGTTTCTCTATTGATCAGGTAATATAGATATACCCATTTTGTTTCTCTACTGATCAGGTAATATAGATGAACCCATTTTGTTTCTCTATTGATCAGGTAATATAGATAAACCCATTTGGTTCTCTACTGATCAGGTAATATAGATGAACCCATTTTGTTTCTCTATTGATCAGGTTATATAGATAAACCCATTTTGTTTCTCTATTGATCAGGTAATATAGATAAACCAATTTTGTTTCTCTATTGATCAGGTAATATAGATGAACCCGTTTTGTTTCTCTATTGATCAGGTAATATAGATAAACCCATTTTGGTTCTCTATTGATCAGGTAATATAGATGAACCCATTTTGTTTCTCTATTGATCAGGTAATATAGATAAACCCATTTTGTTTCTCTATTGATCAGGTAATATTTATAGATAAACCCATTTTGTTTGTGTAGATGAACCCATTTTGTTTCTCTATTGATCAGGTAATATAGATAAACCAATTTTGTTTCTCTATTGATCAGGTAATATAGATGAACCCATTTTGTTTCTCTATTGATCAGGTAATATAGATAAACCCATTTTGTTTCTCTATTGATCAGGTAATATTTATAGATAAACCCATTTTGTTTGTGTAGATGAACCCATTTTGTTTCTCTATTGATCAGGTAATATAGATAAACCAATTTTGTTTCTCTATTGATCAGGTAATATAGATGAACCCATTTTGTTTCTCTATTGATCAGGTAATATAGATAAACCAATTTTGTTTCTCTATTGATCAGGTAATATAGATGAACCCATTTTGTTTCTCTATTGATCAGGTAATATAGATGAACCAATTTTGTTTCTCTATTGATCAGGTAATATAGATAAACCCATTTTGTTTCTCTATTGATCAGGTAATATTTATAGATAAACCCATTTTGTTTCTGTAGATGAACCCATTTTGTTTCTCTATTGATCAGGTAATATAGATAAACCAATTTTGTTTCTCTATTGATCAGGTAATATAGATGAACCCATTTTGTTTCTCTATTGATCAGGTAATATGGATAAACCCATTTTGTTTCTCTATTGATCAGGTAATATGGATAAACCCATAATTAATGCACTGACTGCCCTACATCCAAAAGATATCGTACACTATACGGTACTTGAACCAATGAAGGCTGCAGTTGCGAATTACAAAGAAATGGTGGCGACACACAAAGCAGAATGGAGTGGTGTTGAATTCAAATACTACATTCAGACAATTGAGAAATACTTTGAAGACGACCAAGATGACGGCAGTAGACGGTGTGAGCGTTATGACGTCATACATGCTATTCACGCTGTGTATTATTTTGAAGAAAGAGATGGAACATATAGAGATTTATACAGTCGGCTGAACACGAATGGTGTTATGTTGATTCGCATCGCTGGTATTGAGTATTACAAAACTCTTTAATTCTACTTTTTTAAACAAAATTAAGTCAATCCTTGCTAAGGCAAGAATGTTATTGAAACTTTGATTGTTTTTATAATCAAAGGCTTTGTTTTTTCTAGAATATCACCGGGTGCTCAACAGTGCAACAATTGTAAAAAGAGAAGAAAATTATCAAACAGGATGTTATAATAATGTTATTTGTCAAATACAATTCTATTTTGAGGGGGTCATTTTCCGGAAATAACAGCGAGCTGTTATACCATAATAATTACGTCGAATACGTGTATTTGGCAAATAACACTTGTGTATGCCACATACGATTACCAATTCATATCGAATATCAAAAACAAAGGTTCTGTTTAAAATTAAATCACTTCCGCATTATAACAAATTGTATTACACATCTCTCTTATTAGTACAATGTAGTTGTTCACATTGAGGCTGTAACATTATCAATCCAATTATGATGAATGTCTGACCTGCTCCACCATAACAATGTTTGCAGTTTTTCCGTACCACTCAGGAGTCACGTTCGCAGAGCTAGCTACCATTCAAATGAAATGAGTACATCAATCTTTATATTTCGTAAATTATTTTGTGGAAAGATCGTACAGAAACATAAATACTATGGCTTGTTCTTAAATTTAAGCTCTAATTTCACTATCAGTGGCGATAATTTGGAGCTTTACAATGGTTAGGAATTTGTGCACCTGTGTGTTATAGTTTTTGATAGTAATAAGTAATTTGCATAATTAATGACTTTTGATAATTAGGCCATATCTTAGAATGAAGGATTCAAATTTCATATATTTTGGTACATCGTAAATCAAAAATAACAAAGTCAACATGTACTATAAAGCTTGTTGATGTAGCTAATTAGTTATGCGTTGTAATGAGACGTTTAAGTAATTGTGCTATACCTCAACCTTAGCAGCGCACATGAGACTTATTTCTTAAAAGCGAATTTATTTTTTCGAGGTTTCTATTTCGTTAAAAACCACGAACATAACATATTCTTTACAAGAGACATATAGTTTGTTGTGTCTTTGGTCTCTTGGTGTTCTGTGTATGGAGAAGCTGAAGCAGACTTGGTGCAGGACTTACTCAATCGGATTAAAATCTGATGCGGTGAAAGCGGCTAGATGTCTTTATTTACCTCTATTTCCATCGTTTTTTGTCGTTTGTTTTGACCCGGGTGATGGCCGTCTTCCACATCTGATCCTGCATAATAGCAAATCTTGTTTTAATCTCGCGCGTTTGAGTAGCCAATCAGGATGAGCGTTACGTTGGCAGCTGCACACACTAGAGACATTGGGGGAAACCCGTACACACCCGTAAGATCGCGTTGACGACAGGACCCGTCGGTGGTGGCGCCGTCTCTCTGAACGATTTTGAAAGAAGCGTGCTTATTGGTTGAAGAAACCTTTCAAGACTCTTGAGGTTCAAAAACAAGGTCAGGTGTGGGAAAATGGCGATCACAAGGATCAAAACAAACGACACAAAAACGATGGAAATAGAGGTAAATGACGACAACTAGACACTTTCACCACATCAGATTTTATTCAGATTGGACTTTACCTTCAGATATCATTTTCTTTCCTTTAGATATATTGGAACCGTCAATTTACATCAACCTCTATATGAGAAAGTTTGGATACGCAAGCACAGCAGTCATACAAGAAACCCTCTTCAAAGAAATCCCTTCAGATACCATAGAGATCAAAACATCAAACTCCGATATAGTTGTCAATGAATGTTTCAAGAAAGATTCTGGTGAAGGCAATAAGTTATTGGATTTCATAACGCATGTATCGAAATTCAGAAATTCTATGCCACAAGAAATTGTGAAAGAAGTTTTAAAATGTTTGAAAAATGTGTGTATAGAAAAGGAGGCGGGGGTTTTAGTTGTAAATAATCCTCAGATAAATTTCGTCATTAGGAAGAAATAGTGCCGGGCACAATAAAATCATCCGCCAATGTATTGAGTCACATGCAGTCCAATAACACTTTATGAGATGTAGGCTTTGAGTTGTATTGGTCTTTTCTGTCTTTGATAAGAATGTATTGATAGTAATAGTTATGAGAAGATAGATGAGTCATTCCATTAAACACTTGATTAACATTTATTAACATAATTTATACATCAAAAACACAAATTTTAATCTTTAATATAGTGACATTAAAAAAAGGTCAGAATGATATCAAATTTGAGAGACATTTATAGAGAAATGCCATTTCGGGAAATATAGATAGTTTCCATAAACATTGGCTTCTGGTAACTATTATGCACATAATATATATATTGAAAGTATTTTTCACCCCTGTTGTTCTTTCAGTGCAACACCATGGCTTCATGTGTCTTAGCAGATATGAACATTTATTAGTTGCACAATGAATATTTGTGACTTTATTTGAAGGAAAGAAAATTCTTAAAAGTCATGAATATTCAGTTTCAATGTTCATCTATTAACTAGCCAAATGAAAATTATGTGATAATTGTGATGCGAAATCATGAAATGACCTCCAGAACCCACAATTTATGAAATGTCTTGATTTCCTGGAGTGGCATTCCCCTTAAGCTAGACCATTTTCACTTCAAGCCAAACTTCTTAAAATACTGCAAACGTTCCCGTGTACAAACTTGCACCTGGTCCTGTTCGAATATTACCAAGTTGGTGATTCAATCGACAATCTATTATTTTCACTTAGAATCAACAAAGTATTCAGTAGCTATTTGATATCATAGCCTTTAGCTAATACATACAATCAGCATGTGTGTGGAAACGGTTGTGTGAACTCAGCTTTAGATGTCCATGTGTCTTTCAGGGCAATTTGTATCAGTATGTCTCTCAGGAGGTATTTTACAACAAGATATATATGGATTAGCCCACAACCTTCTCTCGGTTGATTTCTCTACGTCCTGTCCACACTCGCTTAGAGTTTAGCCTAACACGCAATTGTTCTGTATTCAATCTAAAGTTAGATTATGATTTCATGTAACAATGGCTAAACAGACTTACACATGTCGAAGTCTGTCGTGAAATCATTCCATATGCTTTGTGATCAGCTGATCCTGTCTACTGAGTATGGTAAGGTCACACATACACAGCTCCTCTCTCCTTGTTAATTCAGATCCATGTGGTGACACTCTTGCAAGCCAGCGCACATTTTTGTTAAGGTTTGCCGTAAAGAGGTGTGTAGTGATGTCACTGATATGACGTAGCATAAACGCTAGTTTTGTTCCTATACGACACGTGACGATTACTACCATCTGGAGATGATGGTAGTAATCTTAATACGTCATATAGGAACTAAACTACATGAACACATGAAAACCATTGAAATTTGCAACCTTGTTTCTTGTCAATATGTACTTAAAAGTAAAATAGTTAAATTCAAATGTCAAAGTGAATGTTGACGTGGCTGAAATCGACCAAGTAAAGGATGTAGGCCAATTTTCGACAAGTTCAGCCTTAAATTATATTTGTATTTGTTGGTACCAGTAGTTTTTGCTTCAGCAAGGATATTAGTCAATTCCGTATCTGGTAGCATGGTGGTGCTAAAATGACCACCTAACTCCACACAAAATGTAACTTTATTATGATGTCACTAGATGGGCTACCTATCCAAGCCAATAAACACAATGTATATTATAATATAAAGTCAAATGACAGGAGAGAAATGTTACTTTTCTCTTTTTGTATTAGTTTTGTTATTGTTAATGATTTTAAAGAAAACAACTCATGAATAATAAATTGTGTGTCTTGTCTTTTTATGGATTTCTAATTCTGCTCAAAGTCGTCACAATTTTGATGGTTGTATTTTTATCACTCTAGCAGGAATGGAAGTACTATCTACTTCTAGTTTCAATGCATCTGAATTCTGTGAAGAGTAGGTCTAGTCAAACGGGCCAATTTCTCTTTAGTAAAAGTATTTTACAAACATATAATATGACCGTCACATGCATAAGCCCATCATCAAAAAGACGAACGATTTGACACTTTGGCCGCTGGGTACGCTGGTCAAAGGCAGCCTTCAGCCCAGAATTGACGTATATTATAACCTGCCTTTGAAATATCAATTCCCAATATTTCATGGCAAACATTTGTGGCATTCTCAACTAGAAGTTATAAAATAAGGAACCTCTCTGCATACCAATCAGGGAGAGTTGGGGTACAATATTGTACAGTGCGCTCGTTTGCGTCTAATGCGCAAAAAACGTTAACCCTAAGGCCTAAAAAGTGGGGCAGATGATGCTCAATTTTACAAAAGGTGGGGTAGAGAGATTTGTTTTTTCATGTGCGAGTGTCTATACTAGTTAATTGTGTTTTCCTTTGTTTTCCAAATGGTCTCTGTATTATTGGTTAGTGGATGAGGAATCCGACATTAACTTAAAAATTTAAGTCAATATAAAACTGGTTTTCCAATCTGCAGAGGTTATGATCAGTCCAAACCAAAGTGAAAGGAAACATCAACATTTTGATTTTTACGTATACGCCAACTTTTTACCTTCATGGTAGTTCTTTAACTTTCTATATATGTAGAATCCATATACAACTGGTTTTTCGTTTGAATGGATGTACGCTTGTTTGTAAATAAATGTCCCCTGATGATGTATCATAAATTAATCTCACTTTTCGAATGTTTACATCGCATGCAACAATGTTAACTAGTTTCCTGTGTGGCTGTTTTGGTGTAGGAATGAACTTTAAACATGCTCTGAGCGCCAATATCTCTGGGCCAATCTACTTGAATCGGGTCAGCCGTCACCGTGTCGTCGCACTGCGTGCAGATGGATATGGGTGATACGGGACAAGTGTTGGATCTGAGCAAGGGTTAACTTAATTACTATACCGCTAAATATTGCCAGGTGTGACCATTTTGAACAGATTACAATGATACATTGAAGATTTGAAGGTATTTACTATCGCTAGACGTTATTGTTTGACCTTTCACGTTTATTTTTGTATATATCCGAGCTCTCGTAAATTCTGTGTCGTCCCGGCTTCAAGCTCCTTTCAGTCGTGCTTCACACTCCAGCGCCACCCTTCGGATGGCCCTCTAGTGGTGAACTTAGCAACAGTGCCTGCTCCTGCAGGTGATATACATGAGAATGAATAGTGGTGTTGATGTCATTTCCTGACAACGGCACCATAATATAAGGTCAAGTGTCCCAAGTCTGTTGACTGTTCCATATTTTGTTCTTTTACAAAAAGTTACATGAAACATCCATAATTTTTACCATATCATCATGGAAGGAGTTCAGAAATTGTTATCTAATGAGGAAGAATACATTGACAAGCATAAGGTTTTCATAAGAAATATGAGGGTGTCCAAGCAGGACAGTGTCGACGCTGAACCTTTCATGAAGGGAGTTTTCAGCAACCTTAGCCTTCGTCAGGAAAGGGAAATTCGCGTACTCTCAATCGGAAGCGGAAGTGGTAAGTTTTGATTCTTATGT
The DNA here is from genome assembly GCF_964340395.1 of Glandiceps talaboti. Classification (NCBI taxonomy): domain Eukaryota; kingdom Metazoa; phylum Hemichordata; class Enteropneusta; family Spengelidae; genus Glandiceps; species Glandiceps talaboti. The sequence goes on from NC_135571.1 coordinate 7,151,299, forward strand.
TTTGCTACCTTCTTTCACGCCCCTTGTCCGAGGGGATTTTCTAATTGGACAGAATGTATTAGAAAATATTGTATTTGTGTTCGTGTGACAGTTGTACATGATATTTGTAAGATTCGTCGCCAATGATATGAACAGCTTTGACTTATAATCGAGTCTGTGATCGCGTTACATATGGCGTATGTCATGTTAAAAAGCTGTAGTAGGCAAGTCAACAGATTTAGGTCATACCAATGTTATTGTTCAATAGCAAGCTACAGATGAACAGGTCCACATAGAGAACCAGGGCACTGTGTACTTGTATGCTATGATCATAATTATTATACAACAGTATGCGTTTGAAGTCCTTGATGAAAATTTGATCGCCATTTGTTTCTCTATTGATCAGGTAATATGGATAAAGCCATTTTATTTCTCTATTGATCAGGTAATATGGATAAACCCATTATTGATGCACTGACTGCCCTACATCCAAAAGATATCGTACACTATACTGTACTTGAACCAATGAAGGCTGCGGTTGCGAATTACAAAGAAATGGTGACGTCACACAAAGCAGAATGGAGTGGTGTTGAATTCAAATACTACATTCAGACAATTGAGAAATACCTTGAAGACGACCAAGATGACCACAGTAGACGGTGTGAGCGTTATGACGTCATACATGCTATTCACGCTGTGTATTATTTTGAAAAAAGAGATGGAACATTTCGGGATTTATACAGTCGGCTGAACACGAATGGTGTTATGTTGATTCGCATCAATAGCGGTAAGTATTACAAAATAACTATTTCATTGTACCTTTTAAACAAAATTAAGTCATTTCTTGTATCGGCAGTGCTAAAGCAAGACTGTTTCATTGGAAATGTGATTGTTTTTACAGTCAAAGCCTTTGATGTTTCTAGAATATCACCAGATGCACAACACTGCAAAGGGAAGAAAATTATCAAACAGGGTGCGTGTGTGTGTGTGTGTGTGTGTGTGTGTGTGTGTGTGTGTGTGTGTTATTTGCCAAATACCATTCCATATTTTGAGGGGTCAATTTATTTTCGTAGACGTTGACGTGTATTTGGCAAATAACAATTGTGTATGTCACACACGACTACCAATTCATATCGAATATCACAAACAAAGGTTCTGTTTAAAATTAAATCACTTCCTCGTTATAACAAATTATATTACACATCTAGATTTCTTATTAGTACAATGTAGTTGTTCACGTTGAGGCTGTAACATTACCAATCCAATTTTGATGAATGTTTGACCTGCTCCACCGTACCAATGTTTGCAGTTTTTCCGTACCACTCAGGAGTCACGTTCGCACAGCTAGCTACCATTCAAATGAAATTACTACATCAAGCTTCATATTTCGTAAATTATGTCGTGGAAAGATCGTACAGAAACATATATTAAGTGGCTTGTTCTTCAATTTAAGCTCTAATTTCACTCAGTGGCGATAATTGGGAAACTTTACAATGGTTAGGAATTTGTGCACCTGTGAGTTATAGTTCTTGATATAAGTAATTTGCATAATTAACGATTTTTGATAACTTAGAATGTAATTTCATATATTTTGGTACATCATACATCAAACATAACAAAGTATACATGTACTATAAAGCTTGTTGATTTCGCTTTTAGCTAGGCGTTGTAATGAGAACTTTGCATAATTAATGATTTTCGGTAATTGTGCTACACATCAACCATAACAACGCACACAACATTTTTTGTCCTAAAAGTAAATTTATTTTTGGACGTGTCTGCTCCGTTAAACAACTTGCACATAGCACATTCTTCACACGAGGCATATATTTTTTATGTCTTTGATATCAGGGTGTTCTGTGTATGGAGAACACCCTGAGATATGGAGAACCAGACTTGTTGCGGGTCTTTAACTTCAGATATCGGTTTCTTTCCTTTAGAATGCATAATGGAGCCGTCAATTTACATCAACCGCTATCTGACAACGTTGGGATATCCAAGCGCAGCAGTCATACAAGAAACCCTGTTCAAAGAAATACCTTCAGATACCATAGAAATCAAAACAACACACTCCAATCTAGACATAGTTGTCACTGAATGTTTCAAGAAAGATTCTGGTGAAGGCAATACGCTATTGGATTTCATCACGCATATATCAAAATTCAGAAAATCTATGCCACAAGAAATTGTGAAAGAAGTTTTAAAATGTTTGAAAAATGTGTGTATAGAAAAGGAGGGGGGAGTTTTAGCTGTGAATGATCCTCGGATAAATTTCGTCATTAGGAAGAAATAGTGTTAGCACAATAAAATCATCCAATGTACTGAGTCACATACAGTCCAATAACACTTTATGAGATGTAGGCTTTGAGTTGTATTGGTCTTTTCTGTCTTTGCAAAAGAATGTATTGATAGTAATAGTTATGAGAAGATAGATTAGTCATTCCATTAAACACTTGAATAACATTTATTAACATTTATTAACATTTATTATTTATTTATAGAGTTTTAATCTATTAATATAGTAATTAAAAATATAGAGGTCAGAATGATATCAAATTTGAAACATTTTAAAGTCCAATATTTTGCTAATTCTAAGTGAAAACAAAAGATTGTCGATTGAATCACCAACTTGATACTATTTCATTGAAAATATTGAAAATATGATAATACAGTTCGATACAATAATGCATTTACATTTTATTGTTTATAATTTGGACTTGAGAAAAATTCATACCAGTGGTCTTAGATGGAATGTCACATACATGTATAAACACATTTATGATATATATACTTGCATCAGCTTATTTTGGTAACGATTCTGATCGATACCCCTACCCATATGTTCAAATTGCTCCAAAATCGTTCATTATTGAATAAAGTCATTTTCATACACTATGGGTTCTGGAGCGTAATTTTGACATTTTACAATACCTACAACTACACTACTTGCGATTTCACAGAAACATTAACTTGATCCTGTGCTTTTATAGGGTATTCTTTGCTATGGACCAAAAATAACGTTTTCATGGTTGCATACTTAATATTCATTTTAAACTGAAGGAAATAGGAACTTTGGAGTCTATATAGTGATATCAAATCTCTTGAACCACATTTTCAGCTCGCCTAATTTTAGTTTTCTGAACCCAGGACTTTAAGGTCAAGTTTGTAACCTTAACTCACGTTTTAGACCCCATACCAATATAAGGCCTTCTTATATTTAGCAAAATCAAATATCAGATTTGCCCACTATTTTATACATTCAAAATTATATATATATATATATATATATATATATATATATATATATATATATATATATATATATATATATATATATATATATATATATATATATATATATATATATGCATAGTGTGCGCCTATATGTTTTTTTGCATAGTTAATATGTTACACTGTTTTCTTAAACCATGTCTATAAACCTTTTAATTACTAATTGTAAGCACATACATCATGTTACAAAAGGTGGCGTACTTCTGTACGTATAATTAACATGACCCAAACTAATCCAATTATTTCATATATTCACATAATTGAAGGTCATTAACCTGTCGAATCATGTGCCCAATTATATATATACTATATATATACACACACACACACACACACACACACACACACACACACACACATATATATATATATATATATATATATATATATATATATATATATATATATATATATATATATATATATATATATATATATATATATATATATATATATATATATATATAGTTTGGGGTTAGTTTGAGTCATGTTAATTGTATATAAGTATATATTTATTTATTTATTCCATTGAGTTTAACGCTAGCATTGCACTGTGGAAAACCCTTGTAATGTCACTCGACCTTTAGTCTTTAAGTCCTCTCTTGATCCAATATTTATTCTTTGAATAAATTCCTTTTCTTGAATCAGCGGGTGGTAATAATGTATGGTTGTATCGCACTTTGGTAGACGTTTGTCGTAGTAATGGTGACAATAGTTCATCTCTGTTACATAACCATACACATGTATAGTCTTACATAACTCTAAAGCTACAGTTATTCCTGAAATACAAATAAAAGTTGATAATAAAACGTTGTTCATGATGGTAAGAAATAATAAATGAATAAATGATGTATGTATGTGTTTTTCAATACTTATATATATATATATATATATATATATATATATATATATATATATATATATATATATATATATATATATATATATATATATATGTCTATATATATATATATATATATATATATATATATATATATATATATATATATATATATATATATATATATATATATGAAGCGTTATATTTGTAGTTGACGATGATGACATTACCAGTGAATCCAGATGACGCAACTCTCTTTTTAAGTTTTGAAAAGGTGTAGGTCTGCAAAGTATCCCATTGACGCCATTGTGATGCAGGTTCAATGATGAATGTATTTATATTAGGAAATGCCTTCATCCATCGGATGTAAGTGTGAAAAAAGGAGAGGCCGTCTTTTGGCGTGTACCACTGAAAGATAACAACGATAAAACAGTGGACTGATTACTATTCCTACTTTCAAAGTATACATCAACAGTTTTCTAACCATGGATATTATCAATACAAGGCTTTTTTTGCGCATGCTCACGGTGTAGGCCATATGTCCAAAACTTTTGGCATCAAGATAAGAAACTCTACTATACTGTATGGAAAACGTATGATAACGCATCTGGCAAGACATTATAATCATGCCCATTAGTGCGTATATGATTAGCTTGTGGCTATGGCCACTGTAAAGCAAATGTGACAAATGTGTTGATACATTTCTTAAACTTTCAAGTTAATATTTATACTGGGTAGCTCTTTAAGCATATCAGCACATATATCTCAAGAACTCTAGTGTAGACAATCCCTCATCGGTTCTATTTTATTGCAGGGGAAAACAGAAGCGAGCGAAGCAAACCTGTCTTGATCGATAGAGTTAAGCTGAACGACACTCTTCTTACAACGAGGTAACTCAATTCAAACCCACACTGTTGGACTCAGATTCCTACCATGGTAGTAAAAGGTAAGTGGTTTAACAGCTTGGCCATCGACAACATACCTTTCCCTACCTTTCCATGAAAATTCACATCGTCGAACACATTGTTAAAAAGCGTACGTGTATGCCAAATCGGCTTTGCATAAATTTAGCCGAACAATCCAATAGTTACAATCAAACTTATCACCCAGGATGGTATACAAATTTTTACAAATTAGTGTCTAAGATGACAGATTTGTGAATTTTATAACATTTCATACTCCTGACAAAGTTATTCACAAGCTGTTTTGAAATTAAGGTTCTACAAATCGTCAAATTATGTCATGGGCCACCGACAACCCTAACCACAAGAAGACTATAATGGAACGAGAGAAGTGTAAGAGCGAATCGAAGCAAGATCGGTATGGACTTCTGTTAGCATTTCGCCACCCCTTGGAATGTCCCCAAGCACTCGGAGGTACCTCTTATCTTGCAATTGGTGGATGTGACTTAAAAGCAATGATGTTCAGTTACTGGTGTAGGTACCGGGTAAATACCTTAAAATTCATTACATACATCCGCAGTCACGGCTGTGGTTTGGGTTTATTACAAGTATTTGTTTTGTTTATTGTTGTTGTTGGTATTTTTTAATTTTTGTTCTGGAAATTCCTCCCAGCGATTTACTGTTATGAAAACAAAAACAAACACACACAAATGCTACAGAGATCCATTCTTTTTTTGGACTACGTGACAGGGCTATATTGCACGCTCTATATCTCGTTGCTGTGGAACTGTCAAGGCTTTCCCAGTCAGTTCACAGGCTATCCCAGAGTCACCCAGGTCCGGCAAACATAGCTCCTGAGGGCTCCATGTGAGTATAAATCGTCCCCGACTTTTCGAGTCATTACTCCAGGAGCCCCCCCCCCCCCAATTCACACTCGTCTTGTGAGTGAGACACGGCTGCTTACCCATCGAGTCTGTAGAAAACACACCCTGGGTTTGGGTCGGTCACAGAAAAATCCCCTGTTTCCAGTGGGATACGACCTCCCGACTGCTAATCGTGTGCCCTAACCACTACGCTACAGGGAGCCAGTGAAAACATTCTTGTTGTAGACCACGTATATTTATTCACTTACTCTATAAAGGTTTCCATTGTACGGTCCAGTCCTCCAAACAAAGAAATTGCCATCATGAAACATATCCTGTTGAAGAGTTTTATCATTTGTGCTGACTAAAACATGTGTGTTAATTATTCGAAATGTTGTTTTGTTGCCAACATCATTTGAGTAATTTATAACAGGTGCATTATTAAACCGGAATACAGCATCATGTCCATCTATACACATAGAGAAGAATAGAGGTTGTGTTATTTAAGCTGACGGATCAGGGATTAACTATCTTGTGTAATCAAGGCATTTATTACTACTGATACGAATCAATAATTAACTATCTTGTGTAATCAAGGTATTTATTACTACTAACACTATTTTTCGTAATCATGCCTTCAAATATGTTTTTGAAGCATGCACGTGTGAACACTCCCACAAAGTAATAAACTATTGTTCTCTTATAGGACAAATGTCTTAGTTTTAATGAAAAGTGAAACGGTTTTACTAGCATCTGGTTATCTGGTTATGAGTTCAAGTGTTGAGTGGAGAAGTGCGGACAAATGTTTTCTCTAGACTAAGAAGACAAGAATTCGGCCTTGGTTCTACAAAGAGGATAAGAAGACTAAAAGTGGCGTGTACAGTTAACAATATTTCGAAATTACCTTACGTACTCTTGCTACATTTTGGTCGTTGAATTCATGTTGAGAAACTATGGTAACCGTTGTAAAATATTTCGTCATGTTATATTTCACCGATTCCAATGTAATACGACATATTCCGGCGAAATCCGAAGAATCACAGATTGCACTAGTTCGGCCGTATTTGTTCAGCAGACCTAACTATTTACTAGTTTTGTAAAGGAATATACTTACCTATTTCTTCACCGAGACTTGAGTTTTTCATAAACAGAGAACTGGAAACCACTGCACAAGTATTGTATAATGATAAAAACATTTTAGACGGAGACATTTTAGTAAAATATTTCGCAATACCCATTTCTTTGAATGGACTCGTGTTGTTATCAAGGTACAGCAGGGGATTTCGTTTTAATGCACACAGCATGTCCTTGTTCGTCCCATTTTTACGGCTTGGTTTCACTGGTGCTGTGAAGCCCACCACATTTTTAGGGGTAATCCCCCTGTTGTTATATTTCTCATCGTACGCCTTAAGTATAGCACTAAGCTTTCCATCCTTGAGGTTGGGAAGAACAATTTCGCAACTGGTGAGGTTTTCCAAGCAGTTGTTGTCTCGCATAATGTCATTGATTTCAGTTAACATTGTCTCAAGGCGTAATTTGATTGGACGAATGTTTGCGTTGCTGACATTCGTGTTTGGGATGTTTTGGACACTAATGTGTTCAAGACGAGCGAGAATTTTCTCGTGCAGAGGAATAGTTTGTACATAAAAATGAGGCATGGACTCGTTAGACTTAGAAAAGCGAAGAATCGTAAAACTGTTGAGCGTCTTGACGTAAACTGCTAACAAGCACAAAACAAATGTCACCGAAACACCGAAAATAACATAATAGTTGCGAAATATTTGCATGACATCAATCAAATTGCGGCGCTGCCAATCCGAAAAAAGTACAATCCGTCAGGTTTATCTCATGTGTCCGCCAGTTATCGAACTTGACAATGTCTAATCTTCAAATATCATAACAGTCGACCGATAAAAATCTGCAGAGAAAAAATTGACATGAACAATATTCAATCAAATATGACCTTAAGCCTACCTAAGCTGTCGCGAATCCGTCTATACACCATAACGGCGGCCCTACTTGATTCTGTGTTTCTCATGACCTACAATTCTTCAATATTGCGAAATAATAAAGAATTTGACGCCCTCTATGACAAGATTAGAAGAGATCACAGCGTCACTGCGGGTATGATGGCAACCCCACGATCGAGTATACGAGCAAAAATTATCATTTATTGCTTAAATTTGTGAAACTTAAAAGAAGAAGAGAAATTGGTTCAAACTTCCCTTCTGACTTGCAATTGTAATTTCTAAGTCATTCAGAATATTAAAGTACAATTATGAATTGCAAGTATAACCAGCATTCCATACATACGCATACTTTCTTCTTTTGTTTGTTTTAGCCAACCAACCAAATATTTTGTCTGGATGAGAAATATCACATTAAGTACAGTCGTTCGAAGGTGTTTGATCAAACGATGTACTATTAGTAGTTTAGTTAATTATACTGTGTGAAAAAACTCATAGAATTTCGGTTTGCATAATTTTCCCCCTTGACAAAATATTTATCCATTATTTATGCTATATATTGTTTATGCATTTCATTCTGGTGTTGCCGATGACCCTCATAGACATGTATATAATGTACAGTTACTATACATGAGAGGGGAAGAAGCTGGACGAATATTTTTCTAATGTTAACACAGATTGCTTACTGTTTACCGAGTACACTTGCAACATTGTCGCAATAAGTTCTTAAACCTATAGTGAATTATGAGATGGGTGACTGTTATGTGTATGCCTTATAAATTAAGCAATAACCCACCCCCTGGGGATGGTATACCAAGAGGTTTTGACCAGTGAATCGCTCGTGCATAAATTGAGTTCACTGGTATACCTTCCCCATGGGGTGGTTTATCGCTATTATATTATACCAGTATATTGGAAATATCGGTAACAAGATGAGAACTAACGTTTTCGAGTTTCATATGCGCCCCTGTGACTAATTTGCATAACAATAACGCTGCTTTCAAGACAGCTGATCTGGAGCTCAACCTGACAGCCACAATGACGTTAACGTCGTGCAGCGACCGGATTTATTTTATCTGCTAGTCGTTTTTAGGGATAATCTGTACATTGATCGGCTCATTCAAAGTGTACAGTAATGAATAAGAAACCTGTTTGACTCAAGGTACAAAAAATGGTTTATTGAATACAGCATGCGTCGTGCCCGGTCGACATCGGAACTCGTTGGGGTTGATATTTACAATGTATTTGTATAATACTGGAAGTTACATCAGTAGATTTTCGGGTTTGAGGTTTTCCCTCTCGGATTGATGACTGATACTCTAAGACAGGATTCCAGACAAATTGTTATTTAGATTAATGTTAAGTGGGCCAGTGTAAGCTCTTACACTTGCTTCATTTTTATGACAGACGGGACAGCTCACTTGTTTCCACTCCAGCCGAGGCTAGACGGTACTACACTCGTAGTACTAGAACCGATCGTACTCATGCCTTGACCTTAATAGGCGATGATTTGTACAAATACGCGATAACTTAGCTGCTTTCGAAATTTCCATCGTAAATTCCCATAAAATATTGTCTCATTGAGAATATCTTCCTCTGACAATTCGCAGAGTTCTCTCACTATCAGTATCCCGTTGGCCGACTACAACGCTCGCGACCTCCAGCACACAACAGTGAACATCAAATTTGGACGCGTGCCAACCGTGCTATTGCTCATTTTAGACGTGCTAGTTCGATGTCTAGACCAATCAGATCTCTCGATTTGCGCCATCAATATACTGGTATAATAAAATATAATATAATATAATGTATATGTATATGTATATATCTCATTCGAGGGTATCTCGCTTATTATCACTGCATTGTTATCTATGACCTTGCAACCAATATATTGTTCATCTGCAAGTGCTAAACACCTGCTGCCATAAAAAGCACACGAAGTATAATGAAATATTACCCGATAGTTGGGGTAGGATATGACTTTACCCTAGCTGTTCGTTTATAGCATAATGTTGATTTTTAAAGAGCGCTGTCCGTGCTTTGCAGTTATTACCACAGGTTCGGATCTATATCGGCAGAACAGCCCTTTATACTTCCTCACCTTCCTGGGGAGCATACTGTATTGTGAATCGTAGCCTAGGGAGCATACTGTATTGTGAATCGTGGTTAATTTGGCATGAACCTCCATAACGGATTATTTTTTTTTAAATTTCAGAATTAACATCTTTTACAAAATAGTCTTATTTAGCTTCTGACAACATTCTAAATACATTTTTGTCGATATTAAACAGGTTTCGATTCATACGCGTAAAGGACAAACGCGTGGGTGTGGCTGACAAGGCCCTTGCGTTAGCAGTAACATTTCAGTCATTCAGAATATATATGAAACATTATGACATTGAAAACGGAAATTCCTAAACACAGAATAACACACTTGAATTGTGTATATTCTGTAATTATCAGTACGTACATTTTCCTCATTTAGTCATGGATATCTAATTGGGTATTGTTTTGCGATTCAAATTCAAATTATGCATGAATGGAGTTTGTTACAGAGAAAACTTTAAACAGTTTCAGGGGTAAAGCATCATCAAAACTCAAAGCGAAAAAAATTAAATGACCACACTGGAGAAAAAGAAAATCTCAAGAATTATGAAGTTGTTTCCCTAGACTTTATGTTTTCCGAGATAGACAGACAGACAGACAGACAGACAGACTATAAGTCTGAGCATGTCACTACCGCCAGAATTCAAGTTGTACTTGGTTGGCCAACCATCCAAGAGCGACACAATCACAACTTCAATAAACGTGTCAAAAATGTGTTATTAACAAAGTACCTTCATACCTTTTTGAACTTGTAACAACCAATGATACCGTTCATCAACACAAGGACCAAATTCCACATTCTGAAATTATAACAACCAATGATACCGTTCATCAACACAACACAAGGACCAGAGTCAACATTCCGAAAGCTCACTCCCGATCCTTCAGATACAGGGCATCCATCGTTGCAAATAATTCATCAACCTATGCCTTCTGCATTCTCCGACTCCTCTCGGTGTTCAATATTGTTGCACACTTTTTGTACCTCTCACGTACATTAAATCCTATATGCGGTTTATAAAGGCTGCAGTGGATTGTTACAGTATGCTCCCCCGGGAGTTGAGGCAGTATAAAGGGCCGTTTATGCCGCCATAGATCCGATCCAGTGGTAATAATTGCAAAGCACTTTGAGCACAGTGGGGGAAAGCGCTACATAAAAACCAACATTATTATAACTGATATTCAAACGACATTGATAATTAATGTAATAGAATAAATTACTTATAGTAATGATACCCATAAACACAGAGTGTAATCATGAAATTATGCAGAAAGGCGAAGACTTTGTTGAAATACAAAACCATTACATATTAAACTGAAAGGAAAATGAACCAACTTTACCTTGGGATTACAGGATTATTCGTAATTCCTTTATTTGACATGAGCTCTGATGAAACACTTTGCCAAATGTAAATTCATATATACCTACGAATACAATTGCTACTGTCAGAATACGTCTGCTAAGGATATGAACGCCACAGGTCATTTAGAAAACACAACATTAATTTGCAATCCAGATTAATCTTTCAGCAGTCACATCATCTACGCATCGATAGTCAGGAACAATGTGTACCTTACCTCCATTGAACTGTATACGCATATATCTATAGTCAGACCCAATTATATATTAATGGTATTAATTGCCCATAACAACACGCCTGCGCCAGTGTAATATCTAAAGAATTGCAATGTGATGCAAAGTGAGACAATATCAATTCAGATTTCTATTTATAAAATTGTTCTATGTTTGTGGACTCAGCTTGGTTATATTGTGTTACCAACATACATGTACATGTAGAATGTGATGTTAGCCAAACAATACTCGCATCCCAACCCTTTACCAATAGGCAATATTCTTGAGCGAAGTGATAATGCTTTAAATATTATACAATCTAAAGCCCATAAATAAATCATAAATATATCACAAGCTTCACAAAGTAATACATCCAATGTCACATTGTCATTCCTCGAGCTGTAAAGGGTAGACAGCGCAGTTAGTTAAGCGGCAATGTTTATGAAGTGTACTTGGTCAGTCGCTCGATGAAAGACACCGAACATAACATAGGAATATTTTGAGTTTGAGAAACATCCTTCATTATACGTTTTCAAATAAGCCATACACACTCAAATTTGATGCAAAATGGTTTATTGAAGTTACATAGTTTCTAACTAACTTAGCATGCTGTATGTGTATATTCACTTGTACAATCCCACCTCATACAATATTATACATGCATATATTTATATATTTTTTGCATTCATAATTCTTCTTTGTGTATAAACAGTTCGTTGTGAAAATAAGTTTCATTGCATTAACAGTCGGCCGTGAATAGTAGATACACCTCGTGAAATAACATTGGTGTGGGATTTTTTCTGGACATTTGGACATTTCAATTCATTTCTTTCTCTTTTGTTGTTGTTGTTGTTGTTGGTGGTGGTGGTGCAGCGTGTCGATGATGGTGGTGGTGGTTATTCTTTTTTCACAATTCTATTATAGTTGGGGATAGTGCAAATCATATATATATATATATATATATATATATATATATATATATATATATATATATATATATATATATATATATATATAAGTGGCTTGTTGAACATGTAGTATAAAAGTTGGCCTTACTTCCAATCTCAAGGTAAATTACTAATAAGCAACGTTTCGGTGCGTCTAGCACACCTTCTTCAAGCTATTACTAACACACGAAAGCTAGCAAATAAACTATGCATGTTCGAACAAAAGGAAGACACAGTCATATGATCAAAAGGGAAATGTAGAATAAATTAAAAGGTAAATAAAGAACATAGTTAATTTTGTATAATTCATAATCATTAAGTCCATGGGGATGTAGGGTTCCAGCTCTATTAATCAATAGACTTTCTAATTGTTTAGTAGTGTCTGCATCAAAACCTCGAATAAGGCACAGTATTGTAAGAGCGTTGTCTTGTAGAGAATGTCCCGGTGTCCTGAAATGTGGTACAACGTATGGAGACCTGTTATGGAGACCATATATATATATATATATATATATATATATATATATATATATATATATATATATATATATATATATATATATATATATATATATATATATATATATATATATATATTCCATTAAGTTTAACGCTAGCATTGGACTGTGGAAAACCCCTGTAATGTCACTCGACCTTTAGTCTTTAAGTCCTCTCTTGATCCAATATGTATTTTTTGAATAAATTCCTTTTCTTGAATCAGCGGGTGGAAATAATGTATGGTTTTATTGCACTTTGGTAGACGTTTGTCGTAGTAATGGTGACAATAGTTCATCTCTGTTACATAACCATACACATGTATAGTCTTACATAACTGTAAAGCTATAGTTATACCTGAAATACAAACACAGTTTATAATTAGATGCTGCTCATCATGGTAAGAAATCTCCAAATAGAAGGTTGTTGTATCGGTTTCAAAACTTAGTGAGAATTAGACATAAAACCAACATAATTTGATAAGGCGAGAGCTTTTGACGATGAACTGTCTCCATTATTGTCTGGTAGAGGAGCTCCACTGTAGAGGACCGACGCCGACTAACCTGTGTGATACGTTCAGCCAAGCACATCATTGGTGTAAATCTGCCTCATTTAGAAGATATTTAAAAGTCTAGGATGAAAACGAAATCGATTCTACCCGATTCTTCCCATCCAGCCAACAATCAGTTCTCCCTTATGCCATCAGGGAAACGTTATCGCTCACTTGCTGCAAAATCATAACGTCACAGAAAAGGGTTTTACCCGTCAGCAGTCCGCCAATGAAATGGGAAGGGCCCTCTAGCCAGATGCTCGTAATTCTAGTCACTCTTATTGTTAGTGTTTATTTGTGAGTGTTTGTATTTGACTGGTAACTGTTGTTGGATGTTGTATTTAACTGCTAGCTTTAAGCGTAAGAGCCAACAGGACTTCTGATGTGGAATTTATATATACATCATTGACATGTATGTATGTATGTATGTATATATATATATATATATATATATATATATATATATATATATATATATATATATATATATATATATATATATATATATGAATAAATATATATATATATATATATATATATATATATATATATATATATATATATATATATATATATAAGAAGCATTATGTCTGTAGTTTGCGAAGATGACATTACCAGTGAATCCAGATGACGCAACTATCTTTTTAAGTTTTGAAGAAGTGTAGGTCTGCACAGTATCCCATTGACGCCATTGTGATGTAGGTTCGATGATGAATGTATTTATATTAGGAAACGCCTTCATCCATCGGATGTAAGTGTGAAAAAAGGAGAGGCCGTCTTTTGGTGTGTACCACTGAATGATAACAACGATAAAACAGTGGACTGATTACTATTCCTACTTTCAAAGTACACATACACAGTTTTCATTTCAATGAAAATTCATCGTCGAACACATTATTAAAAAGCGTACGTGTATGCCAAATCGGTTTGTCATAAATTTCGCCGAACAATCCAATATAGTTACAATCAAACTTATCACCCAGGATGATATATATAGTTTTACAAATTAGTGTCTAAGATGACATATTTGTGAATTTTATAACATTTCATACTTCTGACCAAGTTAAACACAACCTTTAAGTTGATTTAAAGTTGGTTTAAAATTAAGGTTCTACAAATCGTCAAATTATGTCGTGGGCCACCGACAACCCTAACCACAAGAAGACTATAATGGAATGCGAGAAGTGTAAGAGCGAATCGAAACAAGATCGGTATGGACTTCTGTTAGCGTGTCGCCATCCCTTGGAATGTCCCCACACACTCGGAGGTACCCCTTATCTTGCAATTGGTGGATGTGACATAAAAGCAATGATGTTCACTTACTGGTGTAGGAGACCTGGTAAATACCCTAAAATTCATTACATAGATCCGCAGTCACGGCTGTGGTTTGGGTTTATAACAAGTATTTCTTTTGTTTATTGTTTTTTTGTTTTAATTTTTGTGCTGGAAATTCCTCCCAGCGGCTTTCTGTTATGAAAACAAATACAAACAAACGCACAGAAATACTACAGAGATCCATTCGGGTTTGGGACTACATGACAGGGCTATATTGCACGCTCTATATCACGTTCCTGTGGAACTGTCAAGGCTTTCCCAGTCAGTTCACAGGCTATCCCAGAGTCACCCAGGCCCGGCAAACATAGCACCTGCGGGCTCCATGTGAGTAATCGTCCCCGACTTTTCGAGTCATTACTCCAGGAGTCCCCCAAAATTCGCACTCGTCTTGTGAGTGAGACACAGCCTTAGTGATAAAGCCTACCCATCGAGTCCGTAGAACACACTCCCTGGGTTTGGGTCGGTCACAGAAAAATCCCATCTCCAGTGGGATACGACCTCCCGACTGCTAATCCTGTGCCCTAACCACTACGCTACAGGGAACCGGTGAAAACATTATTGTTGTAGACCATGTAAAAGTATTCACTTACTCTATAAAGGTTTCCATTGTACGGTCCAGTCCTCCAAATGAAGAAATTGCCATCATGAAACATATCCTGTTGAAGAGTTTTATCATTTTTGCTGACTAAAACACGTGTGTTGATTATTCGAAATGTTGTTTTGTTGCCAACATCATTTGAGTAATTTATAACAGGTGCATTATTAAACCGGAATACAGCATCGTGTCCATCTATATACATAGAGAAGGACATAGGTTGAGTTATTCAAGCTGACGGATCAGGGATTAACTATCTAGTTTAATCAAGGCATTTATTACTACTGATATCGATCAAGGATTAACTATCTTGTGTAATCAAGGCATTTATTACTACTGATATGGATCAAGGATTAACTATCTTGTGTAATCAAGGCATTTATTACTACTGATATGGATCAAGGATTAACTATGTTGGGTAATCAAGGCATCTATTACTACTAACACAATTGTTCGTAAGTATGCCTTTAAATCCGTTTTTGGAGCATGCATGTATGAACACTCCCACAAAGAAAATATAGTATTATTCTCTTATAGGACAAATGTCTTAGTTTTAATGAAAAGTGAAACGGTTACTGGCATCTGGTAATGAGTTCCAGTGTTGAGTGGAGAAGTGCGGACAAATGTTTCCTGTAGACTAAGAAGACATGAATTCGGCCTTGGTTCTAGAAAGAGGATAAAGTGGCGTGTACAGTTAACAATATTTCGAAATTACCTTACGTACTCTTGCTACATTTTGGTCGTTGAATTCATGTTGAGAAACTTTGGTTGTAAAATATTTCGTCATATTTCACCGATTCCAATTTACGACATATTCCGGCGAAATCCGAAGAATCACTAATTCTGCCGTATTTGTTCAGAAATCTTTCAGAGCTAACTTTTTTCTAGTTTTTGTAAAGGAATATACTTACCTATTTCTTCACCGAGCCTTGAGTTTTTCATAAACAAAGAACTGGAAACCACTGCACAAGTATTGTACAATGGTAAAAACATTTTAGACGGAGACAGTTTAGTGAAATATTTCGCAATACCCATTTCTTTGAATGGACTCGTGTTGTTATCAAGGTACAGCAGGGGATTTCGTTTTAATGCACACAGCATGTCCTTGTTCGTCCCATTCTTACGGCTTGGTTTCACTCGTGCTGTGAAGCCCGCCATATTTTTAGGGGTAATCCCCCTGTTGTTAAAATTCTTATCGTACGCCTTAAGTATAGCACTAATGTTTCCATCCTTGAGGTTGGGGAGAGCAATTTCGCAACCGGTGATGTTTTCCAAGCAGTTGTTGTCTCGCATAATGTCATTGATTTCAGTTAACATTGTCTCAAGGCGT
The DNA here is from genome assembly GCF_964340395.1 of Glandiceps talaboti. Lineage (NCBI taxonomy): Eukaryota > Metazoa > Hemichordata > Enteropneusta > Spengelidae > Glandiceps > Glandiceps talaboti. The sequence continues at coordinate 7,168,073 of NC_135571.1, forward strand.
AATTTGATTGGACGAATGTTTGCGTTGCTGACATTCATGTTTGGGATGTTTTGGACACTAATGTGTTCAAGACGAGCGAGAATTTTCTCGTGCAGTGGAATAGTTTGTACATAAAAATGAGGCATGTACTCATTAGACTTAGACAAGCGAAGAATCGTAAAACTGTTGAGTGTCTTGACGTAAACTGCTAACAAGCCCAAAACAAATGTCACCGAAACACCGAAAATAACATGATAGTTGCCAATTTTTTTCATGATATCAATTAAATTGTGTTGCTGCCAATGTGGTCAAAAGTACAATCCGTCAGGTTTCTCTCAGGTGTCCGCCAGTTATTCAAAATATCGAACTTGACAATGTCTAATCTTCAAATATCATAACAGTCGACCGATAAAAATCTGCAGAGAAAAAATTGACATGAACAATATTCAATCAAGTATGGCCTTATGCCTACCTAAGCTGTCGTGAATCCGTCTATACATCACAAGGGCGTCCCTACTTGATTCTGTGTTTCTCATGACCTACAATTCTTCAATATTGCGACATAATAAAGAATTGGACGCCCTCTATGACAAAATTAGAAGAGACCAGAGCGTCACTGCGTGTATCATGGCAACCCCACGAGCGCCTATATGAGCAAAAATGATTATTTATTGCTTTAATTTGTGAAACTTAAAAAAAATGAGAGAGAGAGAAATTGGTTCAAACTTCACTTTTAGCCTTTTGACTTGTAATTGTAATGGCTAAGTCATTCCGAATATTAAAGTACGATTATGAATTGTAAGTATAACCAGCATTCCATACATACGCAGACTTTCTTCTTTTGTTTGTTTTAGCCAACCAACCAAATATTTTGTCAGGATGAGAAATATCACATTAAGTACAGTCGTTCTAAGATGTTTGATCAAACGATGTACTATTAGTAGTTTTAAATTATATAAGAAAAACTCATAGATTTTCGGTTTTCATAATTTTCCCCCTTCACAAAATATGTATACATTGTTTATGCTATTGTTTATGCATTTCATTTTCTGGTGTTACCGATGGCCCTCGTCCACATGTATATAATGTACAGTTACTATAGTGAGAGGGGAAGAAGCTGGACAAATATATTCTAATGTCAACGCAGATTGCTTACTGTTTACCGAGTACATTTGCAAAATTCATTGCATTGCAGCAATAAGTTCCACAACCTATATTGAATTATGCATTTGAGGTGGGTAAATGCTATGAGTATGTCTTAATATAATATATTTATACATAACCTCCCGGTATTAAGTATAGAATGAGTGCCACGTCATCTCGGACTCATGATTCCTTCATGTCGGCCGTATCCCTCCGAGGGATACAGACATAGGGGAATCATGAGTCCGAGATGACTTAGCACGAATGAGAAATACCGGGAGATTATTTATTTATTTATTTATTATGTACATAGACCCACTATTTACTTTTATTATAATGATAATTTTAAACTGAAATATTCTCAAACTTACGCTGAACGCGCATTTATATTATAAAGTGATCGGGCTACAGTGCTCAGCTGTTATGTTCATTGGGTTTCAGAATGTAATGGCAGCTGCCGTCGCTACTACTACTAACGTATATGTTGAGATCAGTAAAAAATACACCACAGACTTTCAGGTAGGGAACATTTTGCCAACGACGGGGGATTTGTCAAGAGCAGTGATTAATTCTCTGACAAAATATAGACACTTTCATCGGAAAAAATAAGACATATCGAGAGACTGACTAACGAACGGATGCCTACACCGGTTATGCATAGAACTCAGCTCAGTCATATGCTAAAAAGATCAACACTGGCAATTTAAAATGTCGAAAACATTGTAAATTTTATATAAACACATTGTCAAAATCATTCAAAAATTCTATTAATTGTTGAATTTAACCGACAACGATTTCACTGCGTTGCGCAACTATCACAACTGGAAGTTTTTACGATGTTTATGTTAACATGTCCACATACGTTAGTGGCTGTACGAAAGGACATATCTACATACGTTAGTGGCTACATACGATAGATGTGTCCAAAAGAGGTGTATTTGTTCACTGTTTACACTGATGATGATGGTCGATGTTCGGCAATCCATGAATAGCAAGGAAACCCATTTTTTCAAACAGCAACATCGTGACTGTACTGGTTGACGGTGTTTACAAATAAATCAATGTAGTTCCGACCATCTGACTATACTGTGACGTCAAAGTATAGTAATAGTTGCCAGATGGCATTTTTAACCTAACTGTGCATTGTCTTAGAGGGAAGGTTTTTATGTTTGATATTTGTTCTCCAGGGTGTCCAGAACAAGAATCTACCGGGTGCCACTATGGCACCCTTGGGCAATTTTTTTAACTTGCATAAATTAAAAATGACAAATTTATGAAAATTTTGCCATTTGATAGCACATATACAACATCACAATGCATGGATGGTCAATATTTGGGGAAACAACTACTAATGATGCAATACAGAATCAAATGTCTTGCTAATTAAAAAAAAAAAACCTTGAGTACATGATGTGCTATGATATGACATCAATTTGTTGATTCAAAAGTTGTTGCCAATACAAGTCCCACCTAACAGGTGCAGATTTGTGGTTTCATTAATTGTATGTTGTTTCAGTGTAATATCGTTTGTTTTGTCTGGTACGACTATAAGAGTAACAACACGGAAACTTGTTGGTATTGCTCAGGCTATGCAGTATCAAATTAAAGATTGTCTATCAAGGTTCATCATCACTTTGGTTCTAAAGTGCTTTCAATGATATACGATTATGGATATACAGTCACACCTATGAGCCTCGGTTTTACAATTTAGGCAGTGTGTTGAGAAAGTCACAAGTGGACACAAGTTATGGTCTTTGGTTGCACTACTGAACCTCCTTGTGCAAGAAACAGTTGTAGCTGTAGATCAACTGGAATTTCATGTACTACATTTTACAAGTGTGAATCAAATGAAAAATGCAAAAACGAACACTCTAATGCTGATGCATTTCGATGACATGTAATGCAGAATAAAACTGCAACCTCTAATACTTTCATCCAGCCATTATTACAGTTGCTACTTTTTAGAAAGTTGGTTTCAAAGCTGTACTAACTTTAACTGGATTATCAACTTTTCAATCAGACAACAACACTATATTCACGGCAAATTAAAATAGACATCGCACATGTCAATTAAAGGTCTATTATATCTTTAAGTATGGTAATAAGTTGAAATTGTGATTTATTGGGGCGCTGATGTTTGGGTGGGGACCTAAAAATCGTTTTTTTTTATTGGATATATTGCACCAAATTCTGTGTACTACTACATAAATATCTTTACGCACAGGTGATTCAATACTGTGTAGGATGATGTTATGATCTAGTCATTATATATTATAAAAAAATTCAAAAAATGTTTCAGTTGCAGCTAATGCAGCACTAAGAGTTAAATCCGGCATTTATAAACTATAAAGAAAATACCGAAAAATATATAGAAAATAACTCAAGGTACCTAGCACACCTTGTCTTGTCCCTAGAGATAGCAGAATGGTCGTAACTGTTCTTACAACGAAGCTTGGGTTATCATTTATAGATTTGCATTTATGCAAACTATGCAAATTAAGCTATTTTATGAATTGTCAAGTCTTTTATTTCCATAGTTATCATTATTCTTTGTTTATTCCATACTTTTACATTTATTACTCAAGTTAATGATTCGGATTTATTGAATCAATGATCAATATTGCCCGATACCGTATATATTAAAGTATGCTGCAAGTAATTTGATTGTATTATGCAAATTATTCATTATTTTACTTCTAAGATATCTTATTTCTTTTATTACATTCCTTCAAAGCATTTATTGTAGTTAAATTATTCAAATTTCCTGAATCAGTTGCCTGGTATTAAATATTAGCTATGTTTCAAAACGGTTTTATTCTGTGCAATTTATGCAAATTTTATGCTAATTGCCAATTATTTTTAAATTGGTTTCTTTTATTTCTCAGTGACAGTTTTAGCCCAGTACTATGTTATATCTTTAAGGTAAAGATGAGTGCAATGTAAAACACACTTATACATGATAATATAATATTGTATATATGTGCTACTAGATGGTCCACATTGGCATAAATCGGCAATTTTTAATTTATTCCAACTCTGCCAGGGTGGTACCCGCCAGATTCTAGTTCAGGACACCCTGGAGAACAAATATCAACCATAAAACCTTCCCTCTAACACAATGCAAGATTGGTTGGCATGGCAACTGAATATGACATGTATGGATTTCATATTACTATACTTTGACGTCACACCCTGGGAATATGAGGGTCGATGTATATAATAAATGTATATATCTCATTCGAGGGTATCACGCTTACTATCTCTGCATTGTTATCTATGACCTTGCAACAATACGTATATTGTTCATGTACAAGTGATTATTAACTTGCACCTTGCTGCCACAAAAAACACACGAAGTATACTGAATTATTACAGGATAGTCACGGTGAGATATGATTGCTCGTTGCCTTAGGAAATCGTTTCCATACTAGTGACTTTACCCTAGCTGTTCTAGTTTCATAGTGGAATTTGATGAAAGCATCACTTATTGTACTGTGTTCGCATACGTACACGTATGTGCTTTGAAATCACAAGTCACGACGACACATACATTGACTGATGAGCATGGTCCACCACTTTGTGTTTTCATTAGCAAAGACTTCAACAATTGGGACATAGTACAATAAAATTAATGTTGAACAATCGAATATTATCCCTTAAAGACAAACACAGATAAGGCTATAATTATCCTACCTGCGTTTCTTTATATTTAGGAGATCAAGAAAACTAATGTTCAATAATTCTACATCGCACGGTTTCTCTACAACAGACCAAATTGACAAACTTGGCTTAGAAGAGGAATACTGCACCTTTGCGTGGAGCATTCTTGGGAAACAAATCCAGTTTGTTAGTTTCCTGATGTGTCTGTGCGTTTAAGACATTTTCTACATAGATTTAACTAATTTGTTTATACGACAAAAGTCGTTTGATATTGAATAATTCAGTCATATACTTCAGTTCTGTCTTATCTACGTCACGAGGGAAATTGGATATGTGAAATCGGAGCACTTATTAATCTGTACGATTAGTTCTGCGCATGTCAACGTTATGACCGACGCCTGTAATAATAATCATAGTCATAATAATAATAAATGTTGATTGTTACAGAGCGGTTTCCACGCATTACAATTATTACACTGGCTCTGATCAATATCGGCATAACAGCCCTTTATACTTCCTCAACTCCCGGGGAGCATACTGTATTGTGAATCTTGATTAATTTTGCACGAACCTCCATAAAAAGAATTAAGATCACATTTACAAAATGGTTTTATTCAACTTGCGACAACATTCTAAATACATGTTTGTCGAGGTCTAGATTCATACGCGTAAACTACAAACGCATGTGTGTGGCTGGCCATGACTTTGCGTTAGCAGTAACATTTCAGTCATTCAGAATATATATCAAACATTATGACGCTGAAAACGGAAATTGCTAAACGCAGAATAACTCAGTTGAGTTATGTAGATTCTGTAATTATCAGTGCGTACAATGTCATTGTTTGGTCATGAATATTTAATGTTTTCTGTTGATTGGCGATTATACATGAATATAGCTTTTGTTGTAAAATATTAAGACATTTCAAGGTTAAAGCATCATCAAAACTCAAAGCGAATTTATATTATATTAACCACACTGGAGAAATAACCCTTACGAATTACTGAGTTGTTTCCCTAGACTTTATGTTTTCCGAGAGATAGAGAGTTAGATAAATCAATATATATATATATATACTCCATGTATATAATAAGTGTACTTAGATTATAATTTCTCACTGGGGTGGACAGTGGTAAATGCAGTGGTAAATTCATAATATGCAGAGTTACATAGATTAAGGTCGTGGCAATAACGACACAAAATATATTACCATCAAACACATTATGCTTTCATTGTAGCTTATACAGATACTGTACAATTACCTTTTTGACTAATTACCTTGGCTCGAGCTAGACGTTGTATCCCCGATATAGTCCACAAGAATATCGTCACAGCTACAGTTTTCTCACTCCTGGACTACTGTGACACTGTTTATTAAAACTGCAGTCTCACATTAAAAAACAGATTACAACGTATAATTAATTTCGCTGTGTGCATCCAATGTGGGGTAAAGAAGTCTGAACACGTCACTACCGCCAGAATTGCACTTGATTGGCCAACCAACCAGGAGGGACACAACCACAACTTCAATAAAATTGTCAAAAATGTGTTATTAACAAACTTAACAAAGTACCATCATTCCTTTCTGAACTTATAACAAGCAATTATATCGTTCATCAATACAACACAAGGACCAGATTCAACATTCCGAAAGTCCACTCCCGATCCTTCAGATGATACAGGGCATCCATCGTTGCAAATAATTCATCAATCTATGCCTTCTGCATTCTACGACTCCTCTCGGTGTTCAATATTGTTGCACACTTTTTGTACCTCTCACGTACATTAAATCCTATATGCGGTTTATAAAGGCTGCAGTGGATTGTTACAGTATGCTCCCCAGGTAGTTGAGGCAGTATAAAGGGCCGTTTATGCCGCCATAGATCCGATCCAGTGTGGTAATAATTTTAAGTGCATGAAAACCCATATAATGGATACATTGCCGTTTATAAATAAATAATAAATAATAAATAATAAATTAAGCATTAACCCATCAAGTGCTTTTACATTTATTATCACTGAATCGATTGCACCATTCTAATGGAATACCTGAGCAATGGTTGAAATTTGCTTTTATCCATACACCATCTACATGTACGAGAAAGACAGACTCACATAACGATCGCGACTCGAGTCCTTTTCGATAAAACATATTTCTATTTCTAAGGTTACCAGCTAAATTATTCATTAAACTTAAATATACATTTTCCCCATACTGCTGGAAGCGCAAATAATTGCTTATGAACCCCTACTTATCACCATTGCAACGAGCAACCTTTACAGCATCCTCATCATATTTCCAGAAACATCAAGCATGCCAAAACCAATAAGCTTTTAGCTTATGTGATCCTCAAACGACACTTATGGAAGGTTGTTTGGCTTTGAACACGAGGTCATTGAAACATGCTTTTGCATGTGCAAAAGTAAAATTATATTAATAATAAGAACAAAAATAGTCAAAAAAATAGTCCCCGTTGCAGCTAATATACCTTTAATGAAAACGGTCAGTAATAAAATAAATTACTGATAGTAATGTTACCCATACACACAGTGTATAACAACACAATTTATATGAAATTATACAGAAAGGCTTTGTTGAA
>NC_135571.1:7180452-7442952 GCF_964340395.1 Glandiceps talaboti
CTTTGGAATAGTGAATCTAATAACAAACACAGACTGCGCGCGTGGCTGAAATTGAAGAAACGGAAACGTGACCCTTAGGGCCAGATGTCAAGGACGAAGATAATCATATTGAAATCAATATCAGTAATTGGCACTTTAGCAAATTGGAAGAAGGAAATACAATGTAATGGATAGCAATATGCAGTGGATAAACAAGGAAAGAGATATAAACCCAAGGACATAACCCGTTCATGAAATCTGAAAAACATTGTTTCCCTTTCCCTTAAAGTTGAGTTGTCGTCCAATGCGCATATCTGGACTAAGTGCATTTTTTGTTGTTGAAAAACACTCTTCTACCATAGTTCTAGTAACCGACATGTTGGATTTGGCTCATTTGCATGAAGCCAACATACTTTTGGTAGAAAAAATCATTCCTAATATGTACACGTCATCCTACCTACCAAGTTACTGATCATGACTACACCTGGAATGAGATTGGATACAATGGAAAGACTGTTACTTACTCGTGGGCCAATGGGACCTGATGCTCCTGGTGTTCCTGGCGTTCCAGGTAAACCAGGCATACCATCCCTACCATCACGACCAGGAAAGCCGTCTCGACCAGGTGGACCACGTGGTCCTGGAGGACATTCTTCTTCATCATCAGCTGAAAGGGGAAAAAAAATATTAGTTTCTTGACGTTCGGGTAGTACATTCGGGGAGGAGGTATACTCATCAAGGAAAGTCGCGGGGTATAAAGCCAGCAAAAAAAATCGTTTTATTTTTCACACATGAAGAAGAGCAATGGTGTAACCCCCTCCTCCCCCCTTTCAATGGCTTAGAGTAGAGCTTTGGTTTAAAATCTAGTCGATTTCCTTGGGGACAAGACGGCAAACCTACCTATTTTGTTATTATTTCAAAACAACTAGGAACTTTTCAGCTTTATTTTTGTCAAGGGAGGGCAAGGTAGCTTCACGCGTCATATTTTCATAGTGGGGTAGCATTTGTAATGAATATAATAGTCCTTGCAATCTTAATGTCGTTTGTGTTAATGTTTTGGAAATGTATGGCAATAATATACTAAAGTTGAAAAGCTGTTAACATACTGAGATTTTTGCGAATAGGAACATATAAAAAGGGAAAATAACATACGTGCAGCCCTTGAGTATCCAGTTACCGCTGTTGTATTCCTGTCAACACGACGTCTGATTCTGTCCGGGAAGTCACCAGAGAAGGGGATAGTTTCCGGCTCTGCGCCGTCAACAGGAATAATATCATCTTCAGTTTCCGCCAGAATATCTGACTGTCGTGCCAACTAAAATTGTTTAAGGAGAGAATGCGTCAATAGACTGGCACATGTCCCTTGCGGGATTTATTTGCTCATAATCTCAAATGTTTTGAATTTGTTATTCATTTCAAATTTCTGGAAGGAAAATGTCATCAACTTTTTTAATTCCCCCAGTTTAACTACGAGCCTCCCAATTCGGGACCGGTGTCAGTCACTAGCGCTCAGATGTTATCATCATGAAATGTTGTTACTAAACAGTAACCAAAGAGAGAATGATAGACATAAACACAGATTACTGTAGCCAATCAGGCGAGAGGGTATACTAAAACTAATTTGCATATATAGTAACTTTAGTCTGGTACCCTCTCGTCTGATTGCCAAGAGTAATCTGCGATGTTTAATGACCACATTTCAGGTCGATAACATCTGAGTGCTCGTGATTAGTCCGGAAAATGGAAAACTAACAAAAATAAGTTGATCACATTTTCCTTCTCAAACTTCGAAATGAATAACAAATTCAAAACATGTAAGATTATGAGATAAAACATCTTCCAATGGACTGGTGCCAGGGTAGTGTGTCTACAAGTAATACAAATAGTGTTCTCAAATTATACTCTGGCCTTTAAGATGAAATTTTATATTCATGTGTTTTGGCCAGTGTGGTAAGGTATCTGGAATATTAAATTGTTTAAATTGACTTTGACAATAATAAGCGATCCCTCCTAAAACTCTCAGTCACTTTTGATGTTTTTAATTCAAGATTTCAATACAAATTCGAGTACAAAATGAAGTTCAATTATCCTGTTATATTATATAATATATATTGGAGAGCTCTCCACTATCCATGGTTACACTGGCATTCTAAAGAGACCAAGAGACCACTTTGTTATCTATTTGTGGGTTCTTTTTATTCGTCCCACATATTCCTAATTCCTAAACAAAAATATTTTATACCGGTAACCTGATCCCACCTAGTTTTTAACTGCTACATATTCGAGAAAAAAATAATTAAACCGAGAAAACTGTGGTATCGCAAGAAATAGTGGATACGAAAATTGATATCAACTTAAAAAGACAATATAAAACTGTTCTTCCAATCTGTAATGGCTGTACATCTGATGGGAATAAACCAATAGCACAGAGACCATATGGAAAACAACAGAAACACAAAAACCTGCCTGAAGTAGACACTCAATTATGAAAATGTGTGTATATATATATCTTAATCCCATCTTACAAAGCTGAATTAGTAATAGCTATATAAAGTTATCTATTCGAAGATTAGCCTAGTCCCTCCACCAGTATTCATTTTATAAGAAATTAATGGTACGAGCTTTGTTTTTTCTCAATGATTTCATGGTTTCTTCTTTTCTTATGTCATGCATGATGAAACTAATGATACTTGTCGCACGGTGTTTTCTATTTCCTATCAATTTCGCCATGTGGAATGTTTAAAAAAGAGCGATTTACTTTATAAATTTGAAACTATGGGTTTGACATTCCACATGAATATGATAAGTATTATAAGTTAGGATCTGTTTTATACATCATATGGATATCATGGTTTACATGTATCAATACACTGCTTGAAAAATAAATAATTTAGAGACATTTTCGGTACAGTTTTATTTGATGATGTGGCAGACGATTTTCGTTGAAAGTACTTTACCTTTGCCATTTCCAGTTCATATTCCAGAGCTTGTAGTTTAGCCACGTGCAACGATATTTGCTCCTGGTAATCGTGAAGTTGAACGTAGCAAAGTAGAGAAGCCACACTGATAGATAACAATGTAGTCATAAGGAACCAACATATGACAAATATCACTGAACGACTCTTTGCATATTTTTGTTGGCTTCGTGGAATCGGAAAGATCTGGTCATGTTTGGCGTAAACCTGGTTGTTGGATATGACAGACATTCCCTTAAGCTTAGGAGACGTCTCCATCGTCGACTGGTCTCTGGTGTGCTTGGTGAAGATGTGGCGGGTGTGTGACATATCTGGCTGTCTGTTAACAATTAATCTTTGTGACCTTGTTTCTATCAGGAAATAGTCCAAAAACTTGAAGTTTCATACGCTGTAATCTAGCTGACTCCGTACGAGACGTCTCCATGGCATCCGGTTCTGTCCAGCAACATAATAGGAATATCGCAGCAGGAGAGAACCTGTAAACATTTCCATCGGACATGAAACGTCGAACAAAATACTCTTTTAGGGACTTTTATACAAAGGAAAGGCACTGCTAATTATCAAGAGAAATTTACAAATAAATATATGAGTACCTCATACAGACAGACAGACAGACAGACAGACAGACAGACAGACTGTCCCAATCACATGGGATAATCAAGAGAGCAGGAGATGAAATTTACAACAGCAATGCAAAACACTCAGATTGTTACAATTACTTTTCATTTATTGAATGTAACAAGATACACAATTCTTAAGCATGTAACTTCCACGTCAAATAATATCATGGTCATATAGTTTACTCCCTATACTTCCTTTTTGCTTAGACCAATAACTGTATAACTGCTCAGAATATTATTCTTAACTGCTTGGAGATTATAACATTCATGTTACAAACAGAAGAATATTATCTTCATCCTGGCAAAGTAGGATACAGTGTATCCTGTCTGCAAGATACAACAAATGTTGATGGCGCTCTTACAGTATATAATCATTCTTTAAAACATAGATTAGTCATAACAGCAGCAGCTAGTCTAGTATATTCCGAATGTTAGAAAAAATGAATCAATTTTGTCTCATGGCATTTGGATATAGGCCATGTTTTGTAGACACACTGTATGATCAAATACATTCCATGCAAAATTGTTTCTATACAATGAAATGTGATACAGTCATGATTACCTAAAATGTTTGCTAGCAACTAACTTCTTCTGTGAGTCTGTGGGAAAGCTTCCTGATTATGATTATAGTCTCGGTACCCAAATCCAATTTATCACGACTTGGAAGAAATGTACTACATGATTTCCGCTCGAACGTCTTGGGATTACGTTTCATGTTAAGAGTGGTTTGTTCTATATCATGCTACACTAACAACGACCTAAAAACAATGATTGTGAGATTAACAGTGCATATCATTTTTCTACAATTTTTATCTTTCTTGTGTTCTATATGGTACAGACCACACACGTTAATTCTCTGCCACTGACGTAAGGTGCACATGGCAGCGAACCACAATACCCTTCCACAACATAAAACAGCGCACCGCTTTTGCTGGTTTGTGTTCCTGGTCGGACTTCTGGGGCTTCATCCATACACTCAAATTTATACTGAGCATTTTGGGTATGTGGACTAGCCATTAAATAACCATTGTATTCTTTCGTCCACTTTTCGGGGCACTCCTTTTTGGCGGGAATCATCAGTTTGACACCTCGAGTGGGAACTCTGCACAAAGCACATGGTACATCATGGTTTTGAAGCACAGCAGCGTTGTCATGTGAAAAAGGGTCAAAGGAGCTCACTTGATACTCAGCTCCATAGATGTAGGATTTTGAATTCCATGCATCATTGTATTTACCCCAGTCAGGGTCAGTTGGTAAACATTCATAACTGGAGGAACCCCCTAGGTTAGTGACATGCGACCCAGCAGCCAAACCTACAGAGTGTGATGAAGAAAACCAAACAAGTAATAATTAAAAGCTTGAAAACTGGACAGAATCTGCGATCTTACTTTAACACTTGCCCATACATGCCACCTGCACTGTAATATTGTATGTTTTATCACTTCTGTGTCTGTTGACACATGCACACATACATTTAACTTGTACCCTCGACAAGAATCAGAATTAGAAACTTTATGTCAAACACTTTCTCTTGATTTCTTTTTCAATTTTCCAAAAATGTTGGTACCCATGTCTTATAACATTTATATGCTAATTTCCATAATTTGGGGGGTCTGGAGTTTATGGTGTTGGGATTGATTGACATAATAAGAGAGGGTGTCTGGCTCATCTTGACTCCTAAAATGTCTATGTTCTGATAATGTGTATTAGCCTTATCTCAGAACACGAAGGTACTATATATAGTGGTCAGAACCCATGCCTAGTTCATGTCTGCGTGCTTAAAGTGGCGATATGAATGACAAATTGGGTGGTAAATCCAGATAGATTTGTTTGAAAATGCTTAAGGACATATCTAGATTAGATATACGCAACGTTGTTTTCAGCCAACATATTGTAGACGTAATGTTGTAACTGTTTGCCAGAAAGTGCTATTGCAACTATATGCACATTAACTAACTATTTTAAGGGATATATTGATCACCAACTGAGAATAGTAAGGTGTCTTTAGAAACTTCATTGGCTTACTTACCCATGTAAACTTTATGGTAAATTCACCGTGAAATTTACATAATTTGTCATTTACCTTCATACACAAGTTTTGCCCCAGAGTCTGGGCAAGATGTGCGCCCCCAACGGATATACACGCTACCAGTCGTGATTGGTTGATTTGATGACGAAGAAGTTGAATTACTTGAGCTACCGCTGCTACTCTCGCTAACATCTGTTAAAATGATAAAATAATGATGATATTTAAATCATATAGAACCTGATCGAGTCATGGATTCATGTAGATAAATTCCACAGACAATACAAGTTAACATGATTTTGGCAAAGAAATGCAACTGCTAATAACTACATGGAAACTGCATTAAGTCAATCAGACCATATATACGCCACCAAACGTTTATCATGGTGATTCTATAACATTAGTAAGACGATGTGACAACTCACCGTTCATAATGGAGGCACCATGTTGTAACCATGACGACGGGTGATAATCACATCCACAACTTCCCTTTACTCCTTTGACTCCTAAAGGACCAGGTTTACCAATATTTCCCTTTTCACCAGGGATACCAAGTTGACCAACGTCTCCTTTCATACCACGGTCTCCCTATGTGAATATATCGTATGTTACTACTAAAATTGCAACTGTTCTATCATGATAATGTATGTCAGTGTGTTGACATTGCGGAGAAACGATACGTCAACTATAGCGTGACAGCATTGTCGATATTGGAATTATTTAGAATGGTAATAACGGTGCGTTAACAGCATCGAGGCATTGCCGTCGAGTTATCCCTTTAGGGTCACACATCGTAAGTGGAGCCGTAAGCATTAGATAGGATAGTTCTTTTGTTTTGGTTCCTTTAAAAATCTCTGTCAGACAACATTTTTTCTTACAGAAATTATAACCCTAATCTAATATGGGCCTGTACTAATCACAATTATAACTCTATAATACTAATTTAGAGAAATAATGGCTTTTAAAAGTAGTCAAGATATGACTTGAAATCAAAAGCTTCCAAAGCTAGTCTAACTGGTAAACATACTATGTAAGCTGTAAGAAACATGACGTTTTCCAACTGCATCTAAATCGATGCTGATTGTGGGAAAATATACCATGAACACATAGATTCAATAGAATGTAATTTCTGAACTCAACAGGTTTGTGCACTAAAAATAATAACTAGTTTGCATAATGAGTATAACTTTTCATACGTCATATTTATGGAAATATTCATGTACATGTAATTTATGCTAATAACTGAGATTGAGATACGCAATGGACTTATTAGCCTCAATAAGTTTTTTAAAAACACTTTTAAAATGGTAAAAGTGTTGATGAATTTACCCTGGGACCTATAGGACCCGATGCCCCAGATGCTCCAGGGGTACCAGGCAACCCTGGAATACCATCTCTTCCATCTCGACCTGGAGGACCGTCTCTACCGTGTGATCCTGGAGGTCCACGTGGTCCTACTGAGAGATTGATGTTATGGAATTGATGGGTATTAATAAAGCATCTAAAAGTAGTGTCACATCCACTTGCGTTATATGATTAGAGTTCTAGAAACCCCGCTACTGTACGAAGCTATTGAATCATATGACATGACTTGTTAGTGACTTGTGATAGCATTTCCTGTAGAGTAAATCACGGTATTCAATATCTCTTTCCATAAGCACATGTATTGCCTTACATAATAATTCAAGTTTGTGCCAAATGAAAAATACCGAATTGTAACACTTGCTTCGGAGATAAACAGACAATAACCTTATAGAACATTTACTTTTGATATTAAGATAATTCTATCTCTAGGCTTTGTGTACTTACCAGGTGAGACTGTTGTTTCGCTGTCTTCTACATCACGTTTACTTTTGGACATAATCTTCTCTGACAAGGTTTCCCATCGAATGATGTCATGTGGTGGATAGTTATCACTAATGCCGTCTGTGTGTTCATCCTGGAAAAGTTATGAAAAGATACAAATTGAATGTAACTGATTGTTCATACTCTCGTTTCCTTCCTGGAAGGTCTGCAAATACCTGATAATGATCAACCATCTGAACCTCAATAGGTTATACCACTGTTGTCGTGATAAATACAGCTTGTATCTCATTAGTCATGCAACAACTTTTGTGATTTTTTAAAATTAAATTTTGTGCTGGGGATTGCTCCCAGCGATTTTCACATTATACATATATATACACACAATCATACATTATGCTACAGAGTTCCATTCGGGTTTAGGACTACGTGACAGAGCCATGTTGCACGCTCTATGCACGTTGCTGTGGAACAGTCTAGGCTTTCCCAGTCAGTCCACAAACTATCCCGGAGTCATCCAGGCCCGGCAAATATAGCACATGCGACCTCCGTGTAATTTTATACCAGACTATTTTCCTTAAATCATTGTGAATTGTGCCTTTTATATCAAAAGTACACAAAAGAGTAACCATGAATAGATTTTTTGGTTTCCACAATTTCCTTTATGTTTCTTTGAATTGTAGTAACTATAATAACTTGAATTTTGAAAAACGAAGGTCGTTGGTCACACTTTGTGATGTTCAAAATGCACGCAGTGGCAGAGCCATATTGCAGTTGGTATTCAAAAACTTTTCCATTGACCCTTGACCATTGACCCTTTGTTGGCAAAATATGATCTGTTGACGTGAACAGGCCAAACGTTAATCGTGAGTAATAAGAAGTTCACCCTTCGTCGTGGTACAATAACGTATTATTACTATGATCTCTGTTTGTTATCCTCAGGTATGAAATAGATGCTCATCATAAAGTTACTGTAGCACTTGTTGGGTTTATGGGAGGTGTAAAGATGTTGTTATTGTGATACACATAGTGATCAGTAAACACATGAAATGACTACTTCCTGTCCAGTCAGTGTTGACAATGTATTGAGTTGCATGCATTGATTTAAGCTATGATGACTCACATTCTGTTCAATAGAAAAAATATAATTAAGTCGTTTTATCAACTACAAATCCAAACGAAATGAAATACCAAAATATCAATTTTTTATCCATATAAACTATCTACATTATGTTATGTGTATTTTGATGTATGTCATCAATTTCAATATAATATTATGGCCATGTTGAGACCATCCAGTTCTATATATATATAATATATATATATATATCCTCTGATGATCGTAACAGCGTGAGACACTGTGTAACGGCTCCTGTGTATCTTGATATACACTGTGTTAGTTATACCGGTCTACATACTTATGTATTGTGCACTAGTACTGTTTACATCAGCATAGACATTTTACATAAACTGAGTGTATATATATATATATATATATATATATATATATATATATATATATATATATATATATATATACTACTACTACTACTACTAAATGTTCTACCAGTTGTTTCCAAAGGCTATATGTTGATAATTATTTTTTTTAGATATCTGCATTCCGAAATATAAGGGTTTTGGTTGTGAAGATAAAAATAATATTTTACCTTTAAGGTGGTGAGTTCATTTTCCAGAACTTCTAGTTTGGCCGCGTAAATAGCTATCTGCTCCTGGTATTCATGGAGTTGGACATAGCAAAGTACGGAGGCTACAATAACCGATGTTAAAATCGTCAGAAGAAGCAAGCCAGTCATAAACAGAAACGGACGACTCTGTTGGGTACATCTATCCCGCGGTTTTTGGAAAGAGTAGAAAGTATTGTCCTTGCTTGCCAAGGACTTTCCGTCAAAAACGGAAGATTTGGTTAAATCCATCCTAAAGCTCAGTCTAGTTTTGTGATAACAAAGATAGTTTGGTGAAGCTTAAGATCACGAGAATTTTGCCACACCTCAGCAAGTAATAATGTGTTAGCTGTGTAGTGAAAGTGAATGCATTTATGTGGCTAACATCCTCGTTATCGCAGAATGTAAAATATTACCTTTCCTGTAACTGATACGCCACTTCTCCAGTATCTTGTGAAGCATCTGTCTCCGTATAGTAGGGATTTAGTAGGTTATCATATAACATAAATATATATAAATATCCTCGAGAACTTTTTTGCAAAGTTGCCATTTCTAAATACATTCATTTACAGACCTTACAAATTCGGATCTATGCCAACGCCATACTTCTTGACAAAAGTGAATGAAACCAAGCTTATATTGTTTTGATTACTAATCACGTGTTATCAAACGCTGTTATTTAACACGCTCTCTTTTCTCATGAACAATTGACGACACATCAATAATCGATCACTGAAATCTTGATCAGCAAAGTATTATCAATAATGTTTTGAGCGAAAAGTGTGTCTGTGTTTGCATTTGTGTCTGCCTGTGTCTGTCTGTCTGTCTGTCTGTCTGTCTGTCTGTCTGTCTATGTTTGTCTGTCTGTCTGTCTGTATGTCTGTCTGTCTGTATGTCTGTCTGTCTGTGAGTGTGTGTATATCTATAAGCACGGTTATTATTATGAAAATGATTTTTCTCATTTAAAGATATTATTAATCATAGTCATCAATATCAGATGCTGTCTGTCTTTAACTTCATACTGCCCAAACATCAAAGGTGGCTCAAAAGGATTTCTTCGACTCTACATCTATCTACTCGCATTTAAGGATTTTCAAAAGCTATACTAGTCGAAAGCGTTACTCTTCATCTCAGTTTAAAGAGATGCACTATTCTGCATGTATATTATCACATGTATAGACATATCACTGAGTAAACCTTAAAGAGATCATTTCAAAATTCTACGCCAGTGAAAGTAAGATCTTTCGTCAAAATGAATGAGGCATTTGTTGTTGTACATCAGTAATAGGACCAGATTGCTCCTAAAACGATTTGCCCTTCATTTACATTACTTGCTTGTCGGAACACTTGAGGGACAGAGGCTTTGATTTTTGCCGCAGCAGCATACACATTTTTAAAAGTATCAAATTTAAAAGTGCCGAAAGTGGAAATGTTAAATTTCTCTATAAATGCAAACCTTGGTAGTCTGGTATTAATGGTAAATAGCTCAGTATAGCCCCTAAAAAGATCTGCACATATGGTACACTTAACTGAAAATAATTACCACCGGTCATCATTGTACATGAAAAGTTAGAAATCCATGATGTTTGTGCATTTAGTCAAACGTAACAAAACGGATACAAATCAGTTATATATGTTTCAGTCTGTAAAGGCACCGAGTCCTTGGGTAGCTAGAGATGATGGTTACAGTTGATAGAATTATACCAGTCAGTTAGTTAGTTAGTTAGTTAGTTAGTCAGTTAGTTAGTTGATTGGTTGGTTAGCTAGCTAGTTTGCTAGTCAGTTAGCTAGGTAATTAGTTAGTTAGACAATGTCGTATGATGGAATGATTGTTGTTGTTTTTTAAACTGTTGACACTAAGGCTGGAGGTCTTACAGTTTCTGAAACAGAATACAAATGATATTGTGAATAAATCGAACTATCAGTAAGCGAAATATATTATCGTACAGGCACCAAATTAATACACTGTTGTGTGTTGCTTATGCTCTATATGACCTCTGTACGAGATTAGAGAGAAATACGTAGTATTTTACACCACGTACATATCTGCTATATACACAAAATTTATTTCTCTTCATTCTTGTATTTTTAAAGGATATTGTAAAGTGTTGACATGGTTCACGCTTTCGGATATAGTATGATAATATAATTTATAGCACAACATATTGCACTTCCTCTCAATTCAAACCCCGTGACAAGTGGTTTTGTGGCTTTAATCAGTTGATCGAAAACAACAACGGTATTTGATAACGTCTCCAAGGTTACAACGACAATAACATTTACTACAGTAATATTCCTCAATTACAGCCCATTGCGTGTCTTCATATACTAATAATGCACGGTAAGTGCCAACCCACTCATGTCATATTGACACGTGGTTTCAATTAATATACACAGCGCACTGATAGCCGTGTGCAAAAAGTTCTTATCCAGACTTCAGGCACAAACACCCATGACGCCAACCATAGCATAGGAATAGCGTTATCTACATATTGTGTGCAGCCACGCAGAATTTCATTGGACAGTCCAGGAAAGACTGAAAGACAATGAAAATAGACAAAGGGAATATTTCGACAAGGCACGATTGGCGAAAGTCACGGGAATCCACAAAACAGAAAACGTTCAAAGAGCACATAGCCGCCCAGGAAAATCTAGAAATAAAAACTCGAAATTCGAAACTCTGAAAACCTGTACCCGAATGCAATGCTAGATGTGCTAAAATAAGATGTGCTAAAATAAGTCGAGCATTTCTTTTACAGACAGGTGACCTTTGTGGAACGAAAGTAACTTATGATCTGGCACTGCGATTTAAGAAAAATGTCAAACTAATACAATACAAAATAAAAATATTATTACGAACAATTGGAATTCGATATGCACAACGTACTGATGGCAATGCTGAACTGAGAAATACTAAACCACTAGGTTACACAGAACACCTTTGTAAGCTGTCCTCCTATTGGCCAGTAGTTACGTCACGACAAGGCAATAATTTCGCGCTTTACTTTGAACCGCGGGAAATTTAACCTTAAATTAGTGTGCGTTCGTTCCTTGTACACAAAAATACGTGGTCGCACATTATGATCTTTACGAAAATTTGGTGTTGCGATTTTGTATAAGCATGTATGTAATGATAACTGAAACCCACGCCGTCTGAGTGCCAGTGCTGGAACTCAGCAGGCTAATTTGCACCCGTGTTTGCTGTGTTTTGTGCTGCACTTTCACTTACGCACTCACTCTGCTCGTAAAAGTGTGGTCACAGGAACACCGCAGCCCCTTGTGCAATATTTGGAGTATGCCACATTTGAACTCACACAGTATAAAATTATGTCAATTTATTCACCATACTCCTGTTTCATCATATTACAATTTATATGTGAAGTTGGCAGTTCTTCATTCATTCAATCATTTATTGCCAATTTAAAGTAAGTGACAATAGGGAACTTGCAATCCAGACTGAGCATGCTCAGACGCAAAGGACTATGGGATTATCTGTGGTTATCGTAATACCTAATCTGGAGCTACCGATAAAAAACCTCCCACAAGGCACAATAGTCAGGGTAAAGTATGAATTGACCATTCATGGTTGCAAATAATGTAACAGTATTCTTTACAATATCAATTTATTTGTATTTATTGTCACATTTCCCATGATGCAACATTCAACATGGCGGGTTTGCAAGTTCCCTATTACAAAATGACAGATTACAAATTTTAAAAATTGGCAATTTTGGAGAAAACAAAGTAGCTTTCGCTAATCAAGTTTGGTTCCACCTCAAAAGTTCATATGCATCAACAGCGATAAGGGTATGCATGCATGAATTTCATATACAGACCTTGCCATCAGAATAGCATTAGAGTAAGTCAGCAACATGCCCCTAAATCGATTTGAACTTTATTTAGGTTACTCGCGTTTCAGAAACATGAGGGATGGAGTCTTTGATTTTACCGCAGCAGCATACAACTTGCAAAAATATGAAAAAGTAAATGTGACGAAAGCGGGCCGATTATATTTCTCTTATAATAATAGCAAATCTTATATTTTACAATTTCTCTACAATTGTAAATCTACGTAGTACGGTAAATACTCCAACATAGCCCCAAGAGAAGATCCAACAACAATGCAAGCGAGGTACACGAAATACCGAAAATAATTACCACCGGTCGCTGTACCTGGAAGTTTTCAAATTATGTGACTTTTGTGCACTGTGAATAAAAATCGGTACTGTATATTTCTGTAAAGGCACTGAAAAATAAGTAAAGAGAGCTCTACTGTAATTGTAGATAATTGGGTTGCAATTGATGATTGATGAATTTTGAAAAGGGTAGGTCTGATTCAAACCCGGTCGACGACTTTACTTCCCACATAAGTTTGTTGAAAGGAGTGAACTTTTGTGGTAAAAAGCTTAAAGGAAGATACTAGGAGAAAATTGATGCAGTCATATTCACACTTCGTAAAGAAGTCTTTGCCAAACCTAAGGAATATATTTGTGTGGTATACTAAATACCCATTTCTTCTATCGTCTCTACTCACGACTACTTCTAATTACGACTTCATCACGTGATGAAGTGAGTAAATGATATATATGGCTCACGAATCAGGCATATCTTTCCAAAGTTACAATTGCCTGATAGTCTGTGCACCAGTCTTAGTGTACCCGGAACATCAATTGAAAGTGTATACACTGGTCAGCTGTATCTCGTCTGTTAGATTCACGGAACTGAGATACTTTCTTATATACAAAATTGATCGACGAACACATTTCGAAAGAAATGTTCTTTACCCAACAATTTGAACTGAAGACGGAGTACCCGACTGTATAGAGAAGGACTTGAGGTTTTGGACACTGTCGATTGAATTTTGTTTCTCATCGATTTTCGAAGAAGCATATACCTAACAACATCTATCATAACGTTTGACGGAATTGGTCTTGACGTGAGAGCTGTTGGTTAATTCACCATGAATATCACAGAAAACGACAGTGACGTTTATTCACCTATCATGAACACTACATACAGAAATGATGAAATCTTGTATGCCATGAACGGGTCTGGTGCAATGGGACAAAATATCACCTCAGCTGACGACATGGTGATGTTTTTCAAATTGAGTGAAACTGAGAAGATATGTGCTATCATTGTCATCATTTTGATTGTGCCTGTCATCATCATCGGCATCTTTGGTAACTTAACTGTTTGCTGGGTTGTCGCTACGGTGAAGAAGTTACAAACACCTGCCAACATTCAACTTGTCATGTTAGCTGTAGTTGACTTTGCAAACTGTATAATCCCAGCTCCGATATTGCTTTTCAGAGCAGTGTATGTATTGATGCATGCTAATGCACTGAGTATTGATGATACTATCTATAATGTTGGATTTACTCCACTATGTCATATATTGAGATTTGTTCAATATTGTGCAGTGGGAACATCGACTTGTATGATTACAAGTTTGAGTATAACACGTGCAATGGGTATGAGCGGGAAATTTAGTCGAGAAGTCATAAAAAGGTGTTTTATTGCATCAATGATTGCCTGCACCCTATTTGGCAGTGGGGTTGCATTCGGTTTAACGATTAGTAGTGCTTCATGCGATACAATGATAGATGATCTTACCTTTCGCAAAAGATTACAAAAAACATTTGACCTTTTTCTTATGGGGTCAATGATCATATCCCAAATTATGGTAACCACTGTCTATGTCGGTATCACAATCGTCAAAAAACGTCACCGAAATGCTACAAAAGAAATCTTTAAAAACATCAGCAAATCATTAGACAAACGTGATCTGGCAACGATTCGAATATGCTTCATTTTGGTTACATTCATATTTGTGTCCTACTTACCGATCATTTTTACTGTAGCCCTTAGGCAATCCGATCTTCTCCGGGTGAAAATCGATTTTCTGTACACATGGATCCAGATTGCCATTGTGTTTGCAAATAGTGCCATCAACCCTGTTGTGTATGCCCTTATGTCTAATAATTTCCGATCAAACTTATGCTTTGTAAGGCGTCGAAGGTTACAGAAAGAACCTAAACGCCAGAAGGGAAAAATGAGAGAAACGACAGATAAGATACTCGAATTAGAAAATGTAATCTCAGATGGAAAATTGCCAGATGTTACTATTAATGATGATTTAAATGCTGGGCAGGATTTCGAAAATGTAGTGGAAGCCAATTTTGGAAACATTAATATTGGGTTTCAATGTGATTAATTATGAATTAATGTCATTATACCATGCATAAGCCAAGCTATCGTCTTTGAACAGAAAATTTGGATTATATGCACGACAACATTTATGTTTACATCTGGGTTTTCAGTGCTCAAAATGTGTGTCCAACAATTTCTTGTTTGTCCAATACCAATAGTAGTATATGACATATTCATACCAATCATATTTAGTTATATTATATTATATTATATTATATTATATTACGTTACGTTACGTTATATTATATTATATTATATTATATTATATTATATTATATTATATTATATTATATCATGTTATATGTTATATTCCATTATATTATATTATATCATATTATATCAAATATTATATTATATTGCATAGGTATTCTTTAAGTTAATAAGATTTTAGCCTTTCGAGGCAGTGTCATCAAACAAGCTACCATGCTCTACTAAAAAATATTGGTCGAACAAGTTCTGTACATAACAACTTTGCTTCATGGTCTGCTGAAAAATTGGGAATTCTTGCAAACTAATTAAGCATTTGTCCGCTTTCGGACTGGATAATGACCCCTTAAGTATAACATGTTTGAATGATAACTGACACGAAGAAAATGAGTATGCCAGAAGGCAGTTAGACTCATTATCATCTCTTCGCTCATCTTATCACCGTGAGCACTGTTTCCATATATCGATGTGAGTTGTAAGATACGTGTCGCAATGTGGAAGCGGAACGAACGTAAATGCAAGGAACAATGGGTGATAGAACCGAATAATCATATGCCCTACGCCCACGAATTCACGTTAGAATATGCGAACGATAAGAGCACAAACTGGCAGGCTCTGCGTTTTATGCATCATACTTTATTGCCAAGTGGCAATCACATGTACAGTCTGCTTGCCTTGTCAACCTGCTTCAACGAAATATTCAAATGGTTGTCAACTGTCATCAGATTTCGTGGGTAACGTTTCATAATTATTTCGAAATACAACTTTGGTAGTAGAGCACATCCTCTAAACGTTTCAGAAAACGTTTTAATATGTAAAAATGAATGGATGGTCAACCGCTATCATAACTTCAGTTGCGCAATAACATTGGTGTACATAGTAATGTAGTGTACGTTCTACAGCAGAGTCGGATACAATATAGTGATATACATACACCTGAAATGACAACATATAGTCATCTTATCTGATATCCAAGAAGTTACTGAGATTCAGTGGGCTAGTGTTGTAATCAAGGTGATTCTGCTCGCGTTCCAAGTAGCCGGATTCCGTGTCAAAGTTAACAATTCGGTTATTATCCAGCTTGCTGAAAAGGTTACACCTGCTTTGGAGAGATTGGATAATTTACTTAGTGCTATGCAGCATTTATTGAAAGTATGGGAAGACGGTTCGTTGTCTGTTATAGCTGAGGCTATCTTCGAGGTGATAGTAGTGAGTGTAGGGTATATTTTACCTGATCGCCAACGCTGTCTTCTCGATCTCGGAGATGTCATTAGTTGACTATATTCAAACAGTTGTTATGGTAATTGCAATGATCGTAGTAGCCATAGCAACAAACCGTGTAGCATTGATATCACTCTTGCGCTTGGTGCAGCATATAATTTCACTCAGAAAATTGTAAATGTGTTAAAGCTACGAGAAATTAGCATAATCTTGTAAGGGTGTAATATATCATGGTCACATTCTCTTGTTTGTATTGATATTCCTTGCTGATCTCGACTCATGTAGACATATTGAGACTCGTTTAAAAGATTATAATATCACTTATTAAAGTAACTTCACATTGTTAAACAACTTATGTGTTAATTTTAAATAACAAATCTATTTTTTTTATCTTAAAGTTAATTGACTCATATTTGTCCAAGTTTGTATGACTTCCTTAAGCAATATTGTTTTGTATATTACAAATCATTTTATCATTTCGACGTGACTAATGTGGCATTAGATCTATACAAATTATAATTTGTGTTACATTAGAACTATCGTAAAGATTTGCACCTGCCTCATTCATTATTCCTTGATTAAAGGGATTGTTATTGGACATTTCAAGGTGAAAAAAAGTAACATCGTTGCTTTAACGAAAACTAAATGTGATGTTAACTTACATTACACTTTAACCACGGATTGTTAAATAGCTTATGTGTGAATTTAAATGACGTGTGAATTTCTTAGTCTAACTTTGTTATAATTAATCCATATATGTGTGACTTCTTTGAACAATATTGTGTTATATCTTGTGTGTCAAATAAAAATGTTAGTTATAGTTTTTAACATGTGTCACAAATCATTTTATCATTTTGATGTAATTAAGTGATATTCAATATAATAATTTGTGCTACATTAGAACTATCTTATTTAAAGGGATTGTTATTGGACATTTAAAAAATGACGTGAAAAAGCCAAATTGTTGATTTCACGAAAACTAAATTGATGTTATCTCATATGATATTTTAGATGTAAAACTTTTTACAACCTAAGTGTGGTTTTGAATAAATCATTTCCTGTGATGCAGATAAAATAGTGCTAATTGTGTATTTGTTATTGTACAGCCTGGATTAGGGTGCTATCGTAAATGCCTCGAGATGTTTGCCCCCAGACAACTCCAATTCCACAGAGGACAACACTAACTTTTCCCCATCCCGACAATTACTCACATGAACGTCATATACTTCCCTCAAACGAAGAGAAATAACCCATAAACAAACACGAAAATACCTCATGTCGAAGACATATTGAATGCCAGCATATAGGAACAACATGTAACAATAGTAAGTTAAATTGGCTAAGTTGACACTACTTAAAATATATGACAAATGGGTGTTGATTTAATATAATTATATTTACCCAATACATTAGCATTCACCAATACATGAACTGCTCTGAAAAGCAATGTCGGAACTGAATATGTATGAACTTTGCAAAGTCAGCAAAGGTTACAGTTAACCACGGGGGCGGTACCAGTGGCCAGCTCTGGTAGGGGTGTGTGGCCAGTCCTGGAAACCCCAGG
Source organism: Glandiceps talaboti (assembly GCF_964340395.1). Lineage (NCBI taxonomy): Eukaryota > Metazoa > Hemichordata > Enteropneusta > Spengelidae > Glandiceps > Glandiceps talaboti. Next base: position 7,198,743 of record NC_135571.1, read on the forward strand.
CCCCATTTTAGACCCACTTTGACGAAAAATCAATACCCCATTTTAGACCATTATAGATTTCTACAAGATGAAAGTTTAGACCTAAAAACATTTTCCTAATGAAACAACATTGTGGGGTATCCAACTGTTGTCTATGCAGGACAGGATATTATAAACAGCCGCCAACCAACCAACCAACCAAACGAATACATAGCCACGTAAGGGTGACATGTAATCGAAAACAAAAGGATTGAATAAAGACCTGAAAGGAGAGTTTATATATATATATATATATATATATATATATATATATATATATATATATATATATATATATATATATATATATATATATATATATATATATATATATATATATATATATAAAGTCTGAATTGTCATGGGAACGAGTGCTATTAGTCTGAAAGAACTGCCGTTGTGGGTGCTATATTTTACCGTCTAGAGCACTGTGAACTTTCTCTTGGCATTGGATATCAGAGAAACTATTTCACTGCAGGGGTATCTCTGATTAAGTGTGCGTGTCCTAGCCATGGCGTATACAGTTGGTTACTTCTGGCTGCCCTTGTGTTTCTGCAATGAGCTAGTGTTACTTTAATACACTAGAGTAAACATGACACATATAAGATAGGCCGATGTTACATTGACAGAGTTTTTACATTAATAATAGAATAGCAATTTGATACTTTGAACAGTTTATGGCTTGCCCAGTATACAGGAAATTTCGTCATAACTTGCAAATGCTATTAAAAATGTATCAAGGTCAGTGAGACTGATCACAAGGTTTTATGTTGAGATAGACGCATAGGCCCTCCACCCACGTTGATGGAGAGTCTATGGATAGACACACTAAAGATAACAAACATACATCACTTACACAGTGTCTGCTCTATTTTGTTAATGATAACAAAAACTAAATACAAATGTACAAATACAACTGTGTAAGTGATGTCTGTGTGTTATCTTTATTGTGTCTACAGATCACACACTATGTAAGGGATGTTTGTGTTATCTTTATTGTGTCTACAGAGCAGACACTGTGTAAGTGATGTCTCTGTGTTATCTTCATTGTGTCTATCTCAACATAACACCTTGTGATTAGTCTCACTGATCTTGATTCATCGTTTAAAAGCATTTGTAAGCTAGGATGAAATCTCCTGTAAGCATTGCTACTTGTGTTTGCAACTTGGTTTGCCGCTACTAGTCCCCAATTTACTGGTTAAATTAGTGATTCGAAATAGAATATTCAAATTGTTATTTAAATCTATAATTATGAAGACACAAACACAGCTGAAAGAAAGTTGGCAATGGAAACATCAGTTTTATTCCAATTAAAAATGTTCATATTTTACATTACACAGTAGCTGCTCCCTTTGACCCAGAGTGTTATTTAAATGCAGATGTATTTGAAACAATGAACTTCATAATGCAACTAAGTGCGCATGCTAGCAAACCAATTCAACGCTGACATTTCGTTTGCGACAATGCGAAATATCAAGCCTCTTGACGGCGCTGTACGTAAAAGAGGCTGTGGTTTGCGACGATCCTAATTGTGGAGAACAAAGCGATAATTCTTTTCTACTGACTGACAAAATACCTCGAGTTCGTCATTTCTTTGACCGATGGGCACGGCATAAATCAAGATCATTCATATAATAATTGTAAAATTGTATCATTCGCAGCGAGGCCTTCAAAAATACGTGCTGCAGCTGATGTTAGATATTACTTGAAGCTAAAACGCAGACATCACAAGATTTCAACACTCAGTTTTCTTTCAATCAGGGGTTAGTTAGTATTCTTACAAAGCAAGATCGATGTAGTGTGGAAGGTTCAATGTACGCAACATCATTATGATTGAACCCGTTGTCAATTTCCCTCTTCAACTCTGTAGAAAATTTGTGTAACACGTATAGCTGTATTAGATAAAGATTAAACTCCCCGCTCATACCCACCTCCTGTGTTATACTCAAACTTATAATCATATAGCTTGATGTTTCCATTGCACAATATTGAACACATTTTAAAATATCACATATCGGTGTTGATTTAACATAATTATAGATAGTGTCATCAATACTCAATGCACTAGCATGCACAATACTTAAACGTCTATATATGAAAAGCAATGTCAGAGCTGGAAATATATACAGTTTGCAAAGTCAAGAAAAGTTACTGCTAACTCGGGCAGCTAACATGACAGGACAACAGAACATACACATTTATACATAAATGAATGATAGCCACATTTTTGTTAGAACCCGACATTTTTACAATATCTCAAGAATTTCAACGGGTGTCTCTAATGTTCTACTGTATCGTTTTCAAAAGCTGCCAAATCTTGGTGAGAAGTAATAAGTAACCTCAGTGTTCATACTTTGAACAAATATTATTCAACAATTAATGTTAATTAAGCAAAATACAAAACAGATATACATAAGTCAACATTAATCGCATTTGAAGCCAATATTAACATCTCCTAATTCAATTTCCTCCAAATTATTAAAATTTGTACTACTTTGTTCATTATTTGAATCGTGATTAGCAACATCGTCTGATGATTTTCCCTCCAAAATTACATTAGATGGCATGATGTGATCGTGTACAGTACTCAAATGACGTATCACTTTCTTCTGGTTTTGAGGTTCTTTCTGTAACTTTCGTCGTCGAACAAAACACAAATTTGAACGAAAATTTTCAGACATGAGTGCATACACAACAGGATTAATAGCACTATTTGCAAATACAACGGCAATCTGAATCCAGACGTAAAAGAAGGATATTTTTATCTGGATAATATTTGCATGTCTTAAGCCTAAAGTTACAATCATCGGTAAATAAGACACAAAAATAAATGTGATCAATATAAAACATATACGAGTAGTTGCCATATCACGTTTATGTAAAGATTTACTAACGTTTTTTAAGATTTCTTTGGTAGCATTTTGGTGACGTTTTTTGATAATGGTGATACAGGTGTATGCAATTGTTATCGTTATCTGGGCAAAAAGCATGAACGCGAACACAATAACTTCAAATTTATTTGATAATGTTTTACGTAAAGCCATATCTTCTATCACTGCTTCACATTTAGTAGTGCAAAGGACGTTTCCAAATGAAACTCCACTACCTGTTATCAAGCTAACAATCATTGATGTAATAACACATCTTTTTATGACTGTTCGGCTAAACTTCCCGCTGATACCCATCACACGTGTTATACTCAAACTTGAAAGCATACACGCCGATGTCACCAATGCTAAAATTTGCACAAATCTTAAGATATGACACAGTGGAGTAAATCTAACATTATAGATAGCATCATCAATACTCAGTGCATTAGCATGCATCAATACATACACTACTCTGAAAAGCAATGTCGGAGCTGGAAGTATACAGTTTGCAAAGTCAACAACAGCTAACATGACAAGTTGAATGTTGGCAGGTGTCTGTAACTTCTTCACTGTAGCGACAACCCAGCAGACAGTTAAGTTACCAAAGATGCCGATGATGATGACAGGCACGATCAAAATGATGACAATGATAGCACATATCTTCTCAGTTTCACTCAATATGTAAAATGACGCTATGTCATCATCTGAGGTGATATTTCGTCCCATTTCACCAGACCCATTAAGAGTATGCAAGACTTCACCATTTCCGTATGTAGTGTTCATGATAGCTGAATAAAAGTCACTGTTGTTATGTGTGATATTCATGGTGAATTAACCAATAGCTCTCACCTCAAGACCAGTTCCTTCAATTGCTATGGTAGATGTTGTGATTCCGCCACTTCAAAGTTCTTAACAGGCAAGTTTAGGATTATCACTGTCAAAACCACGAGCAAGAACAGTTCGGAGACGTCAATCTCTATGCTGAGCACTGTTTACGTTTGTTTCAAAAAGTTGCCGCCGGGTTTTCACTACCAGTTACAATAAGATACCTGTCGTTTAAACTGTAAGCCTGGATGAGATGGAATCAACTCTTCTCCTGAAATCTTCTTGTCAACCAAAAGAGTACAATAAATTCGGAAGAATGTCAACCACGAAAGAAACTTTTTCTTTCCCAAGACAGTAAACTTCGTTCTACAAAGACATGGATATCTGTGAATGTAACTGACGGCACAATCTGACCTGTGAATGCGGAACCTCATTCGGTTTAACACATGTAGACTTGAACTGTAGCGTGGACTAAGTTCTTGTAGAATAAGAAATTCTTGCCTGTTTTGGAGTTACTTATATTACAAAGTATTATATTGCCACGTGATTAATTCGTCCTATCAAATACATTTTTCGTACGTGTTGTGCCATAAATGAAGATGACCCTCTACCGGAGGGCAGAGTTTGTTCTCAATGTGACTTCATTAGTTCTATGCACAGCCCAACTCTAATAAACCTCTTTACCAGAAAAGTCACGATTTTGTAAAGCTGGGGCAACACACCTACTTTGATTGTAATTGAGTACATCATACAACCTCTGTCAATAACAGAGTATTGCTTATTTTTTAACCAAGGTTATATTATCAGGTCACGTGAAGTTACCTTGCATTTTAACACCAGGTAAGCATCCAGTGGTCATTAACGACAAACTATACACAGAATGAAATAAATATTTTGTCTATTAAAACTGCATGCATGCACTTTTTAAGCAGTATTCGTCTTCAAACCATAAGGTTCGATGAGACGTGATCCGGCATACTTCTTTCGAAATAAGACTAGTAGGCCAAACTTGTGTAGACTAAATGTATCTCAAAGATATGTTAAAGTAAGAATGTGCCACGCACCTAAAGAAGAGATAGGCTAAGCTGGACATGATCTTTGCGACCCTTTTCAGCTGGTGTGGGTATTATACCGTTGCATGGACTATCTGTCACTTTTTCGCTACAAGAAATTATGTCTGGTTCGTGGGCGATTTATGAATATAAATCTCAACACTATATGATGAATTCATACTGATACAAAAGATGTTGAAGAACTTAATAATGCAGGGGTAGCTACCTACATACTAAAACACTGTAAACTGGTTTAGAATAAAGGATATGGACGACAAGAGTAGTTATACCTTGCTACTTTACTCCTTACCCACTGGTAAGAACTTTTTGTAGGAGACATCAAAGGGCACTTCAAGAATGTTCCCATAAACATCAGTAATACTATCTATAAACATATGTTATGTATATATATATATGGACACAATCGTATTAAAACAAAGATTAACCCATGACAATACATTTAAATTCACTGTAATTATTCAAATTGTGGACCACCTTTCCATAGAAAATAAACTTTTCCAAGGATAATATCCACTTTTTGTTCAAATTTCTACCATTTGTACAAAATAATTTTCAACAGGTATATTTACTGTTCATATGATATCGTTTACAAAAACTTGGAAAACGCGAAAGTACAAAAACTTGATGTTCGACTTTTATGTAAAATTCATTTTGAAACTCAATATGATACAACAATTTATATTTTAAAAAACACATACACATAAGTCAAAATTAATCTTTACCGGACTATGTTGTGTTATCTAAGGATATAAAAGACTTCAGAAATAACATTGATCAGCACTTTCGTTCCAGACTCTGATGGAATGTTATTATGCTTAGGATATCCAATCCCTAACTTAACTGAACTAAACTAAACTAATCACATTTCAAGCCAATGTTAACATTTCCTACTTCGATTTCCTCTAAATATGAACTACTTTGTTCATTATTTGAATCGTGATTAATAGCATCGTTTGGGGATTTTCCCTCCAACATTACATTAGATGGCATGATGTGATCGTGTACAATACTCAAATGACGTATCACTTTCTTCTGGTTTTGAGGTTCTTTCTGTAACTTTCGTCGTCGAACAAAACATAAATTTGAACGGAAATTTTCAGACATGAGTGCATACACAACAGGATTAATAGCACTATTTGCAAATACAACGGCCCCCTGAATCCAGGTGTAATAAAGAAAGGGCGTTTTTAACCGGATCATGTTTAATTGACTTAAGCCTAAAGTTACAATCATTGGTAAATAAGACACAAAAATAAATGTGATCAATACAAAACATATACGAGTAGTTGCCATATCACGTTTATGTAAAGATTTACTAACGTTTTTTAAGATTTCTTTGGTAGCATTTTGGTGACGTTTTTTGATAATGGTGATACAGGTGTACGCAATTGTTGTTGTTATCTGGGATATAGTCATCAACGCGATTATAAAAACATCAAACAGTTTTGATAATGTTTTACGTAAAGCCATATCTTCTACCACTGCTTCACATTTAGTACTACAAAAGACATTTCCAAATGCAACCCCACTGCCCATTATCAAGCTAACAATCATTGACGCAATAACACATCTTTTTATAACTGTTCGGCTAAACTTCCCACTGATACCCACCACACGTGTTATACTCAAACTTGTAAGCATACACGCTGATGTCACCACTGAAAAATATTGAACAAATCTCATTATATGACACAGTGGAGTAAATCTAACATTATAGATAGTATCATCAATACTCAATGCATTAGCATGCATTAATATATACGCTGCTCTGAAAAGCAATATCGGAGCTGGGATTATACAGTTGGCAAAGTCAACTACAGCTAACACCACAAGTTGAATGTTGGCAGGTGTTTGTAACTTCTTCACCGTAGCGACAACCCAGCAGACAGTTAAGTTACCAAAGATGCCGATGATGATGACAGGCACGATCAAAATGATGACAACGATGGCACATATCTTCTCAGTTTCACTCAATTTGTAAAATGTCGCTATGTCGTCAGATGAGGTGATATTTTGTCCCATTGCACCAGATCCGTTCATGGCATACAAGATTTCATCATTTCTGTATAATGTAGTGTTCGTGATAAATGAATAAAAGTAACTGTTGTTATGTGTGATATTCATGGTGAATTAACCAAATTCTCTCACCTCAAGACCAGTTCCTTCAATGGTAATAAAGGATGTTGTTATTCTGCTACTTCCAAAGTTCTTAACAAGCAAGTTTAGGATCAAAACTGTTAAAACCACGAGCAAGAACAGTTCGGCGGCGTCGATCGTTATGCTGAGCACTATTTACGTTTGTTTAAGAAAGTTGCCGCCAATTAAGTTATTACAACCAGTTACAATAAGATACTTGTCGTTGAGACTGTAAGCCTGGATGACAAGGAATCAACTATTCTCATGAAATCTTCTAATCAAACAAAAAAGTACAATAATTTCGGATGTATGTCAACCATGTACACAATGAACCTTTTCTTTCCTAAGACAGTAAACTTCTTTTTACAAAGACATGGACATCTGTGAATGTAACAGAAGGCACAGTGTACTCGGTGAATGTGGCACCTCCTTCTCAGTTTAACGCAGGTAGACGTGGACTGTTGCATGGATAAATTCGTCCTATCAAATACATTTTTCAAAAAAAATAACGACATTAGTCTTGAATAGCAGGTATAAAAGAGCAACACCGTACGTTTTGTGCCATAAATGAAGATGACCTTTTACCGGAGGGCAGAGTTTTTTTCTGATTTTGACTTCATTGCTTCTATGCACAGCCCAACTCTATTAAACCTCTTTACTGGGAAAGTCAAGATTGTGTATCGCTGAGGCAACACACCTGCCTTGGTTGTAATTGAGTACATCATACAATCTTTGTCAATAACAGAGTGTTGCTTATTTGTAACCAAGGTTATATTATCAGGTTACATGAATTTACCTTGCATTTTAACACAAGGTAAGCATACAGTTGGCACCCACCAACAAACTAGACACAGAATGAAATAAATATTTTGTCTATTAAAACTGCATGCATGCACTTTTTAAGCAGTATTCGTCTTCAAACCATAAGGTTCGATGAGACGTGATCCGGCATACTTCTTTCGAAATAAGACTAGTAGGCCAAACTTGTGTAGACTAAATGTATCTCAAAGATATGTTAAAGTAAGAATGTGCCACGCACCTAAAGAAGAGATAGGCTAAGCTGGACATGATCTTTACAACCCTTTTCAGCTGGTGTGGGTATTATACCGTTGCATGGACTATCTGTCACTTTTTCGCTACAAGAAATTATGTCTGGTTCGTGGGCGATTTATGAATATAAATCTCAACACTATATGATGAATTCATACTGATACAAAAGATGTTGAAGAACTTAATAATGCAGGGGTAGCTACCTACATACTAAAACACTGTAAACTGGTTTAGAATAAAGGATATGGACGACAAGAGTAGTTATACCTTGCTACTTTACTCCTTACCCACTGGTAAGAACTTTTTGTAGGAGACATCAAAGGGCACTTCAAGAATGTTCCCATAAACATCAGTAATACTATCTATAAACATATGTTATGTATATATATATATGGACACAATCGTATTAAAACAAAGATTAACCCATGACAATACATTTAAATTCACTGTAATTATTCAAATTGTGGACCACCTTTCCATAGAAAATAAACTTTTCCAAGGATAATATCCACTTTTTGTTCAAATTTCTACCATTTGTACAAAATAATTTTCAACAGGTATATTTACTGTTCATATGATATCGTTTACAAAAACTTGGAAAACGCGAAAGTACAAAAACTTGATGTTCGACTTTTATGTAAAATTCATTTTGAAACTCAATATGATACAACAATTTATATTTTAAAAAACACATACACATAAGTCAAAATTAATCTTTACCGGACTATGTTGTGTTATCTAAGGATATAAAAGACTTCAGAAATAACATTGATCAGCACTTTCGTTCCAGACTCTGATGGAATGTTATTATGCTTAGGATATCCAATCCCTAACTTAACTGAACTAAACTAAACTAATCACATTTCAAGCCAATGTTAACATTTCCTACTTCGATTTCCTCTAAATATGAACTACTTTGTTCATTATTTGAATCGTGATTAATAGCATCGTTTGGGGATTTTCCCTCCAACATTACATTAGATGGCATGATGTGATCGTGTACAATACTCAAATGACGTATCACTTTCTTCTGGTTTTGAGGTTCTTTCTGTAACTTTCGTCGTCGAACAAAACATAAATTTGAACGGAAATTTTCAGACATGAGTGCATACACAACAGGATTAATAGCACTATTTGCAAATACAACGGCCCCCTGAATCCAGGTGTAATAAAGAAAGGGCGTTTTTAACCGGATCATGTTTAATTGACTTAAGCCTAAAGTTACAATCATTGGTAAATAAGACACAAAAATAAATGTGATCAATACAAAACATATACGAGTAGTTGCCATATCACGTTTATGTAAAGATTTACTAACGTTTTTTAAGATTTCTTTGGTAGCATTTTGGTGACGTTTTTTGATAATGGTGATACAGGTGTACGCAATTGTTGTTGTTATCTGGGATATAGTCATCAACGCGATTATAAAAACATCAAACAGTTTTGATAATGTTTTACGTAAAGCCATATCTTCTACCACTGCTTCACATTTAGTACTACAAAAGACATTTCCAAATGCAACCCCACTGCCCATTATCAAGCTAACAGTCATTGACGCAATAACACATCTTTTTATAACTGTTCGGCTAAACTTCCCACTGATACCCACCACACGTGTTATACTCAAACTTGTAAGCATACACGCTGATGTCACCACTGAAAAATATTGAACAAATCTCATTATATGACACAGTGGAGTAAATCTAACATTATAGATAGTATCATCAATACTCAATGCATTAGCATGCATTAATATATACGCTGCTCTGAAAAGCAATATCGGAGCTGGGATTATACAGTTGGCAAAGTCAACTACAGCTAACACCACAAGTTGAATGTTGGCAGGTGTTTGTAACTTCTTCACCGTAGCGACAACCCAGCAAACAGTTAAGTTACCAAAGATGCCGATGATGATGACAGGCACGATCAAAATAATGACAATGATGGCACATATCTTTTCAGTTTCACTCAATTTGTAAAATGATACCATGTCGTCAGCTGAGGTGATATTTTGTCCCATTGCACCAGATCCGTTCATGGCATACAAGATTTCATCATTTCTGTATGTAGTGTTCATGATAGGTGAATAAACGTCACTGTTGTTATGTGTGATATTCATGGTGAATTAACCAAATGCTCTCACCTAAAGACCAGTTCCTTCAATGGTAATGATGGATACTGTTTTTGTTTCTTCAAACTATTAGCACAGAAATTGTTTCAATCATCGATAATTGCTTTAAGCAAAAGCACTTACAATCTCGTTTTCGAGCCGAAAGTTTTGATGAGATGGATTGTCGCGTCTTTCTTCTGAAATCTTGAAGTCTGGTAAAACTGTGAGTAAAATTATCTCAGCTACCAAAACAGTTATTGAAGTAAGAGTGTGATGTTCATATAAAGATAAGATAGGTAGACTTGTCTCTGCAACCGTTTCCAGCTGATACAGGTAGTTATGTTGGACTGGTGGATGGGCTATCAGGCACTTCTCGAATTTTTGCTTAGTTCGCAGGCGATTTATATCCTGTAGTGTCAGCATCACGTGATAAATTATTGAAGGGTACAACATATTTTGAAAATATTAATATTGTGACGACAATGCAGAATGGATATTGCGAATGATAAATTCTTGAATTAAAACTAAAATTGAATACCAGGTAAAAGTATTTGAGTATGCGCTGTGCTATACCCCAAGTCAAAAGTCTTACGGCAATGCACACATTTTGTAAGTGCTATTGCAAATGAAAACTCTCACTCGTCACTATAGTATTCAACTTCTGTGATACTTGTTTGCTCTTTAGGGGACCAGCATATCACAAAGGTAACTGTTTATGCACAGTGAGTTTCAAAAGTATAATGGCACATACTGCAGGACAGACCAGTTTATTTATTATGATCACCGTTTAGTATCTACATTTTCACCACGAAGGTAACTCCTATGAACAAACGTAATTTGGAAGTAAAGATCGAGTAGGAATTACACCCATCATTAATTCAGTGCTGATATTTCTTTCGCGACACTGCCAAATATCACTCCTCTTGACGGGTTTGTAAAAAGAGGGTGTGGTTTACGACGGTCACAAACGTGAGGCCAAAACGATAACATTTTTCTACTGAATGAAAAATTACCTTGACTTCACCTCTTTGACCGATAAGCACAGTATAACAGAGATCATTCGTATAGAATTGTACAACTGTATCATTATTGGCACTGTGGCCTTCAAAAATACGTGCTACAGCTGATGTTAGATTAAACATATTACCTGTAGCTAGAGCGCAGACATCACAAGATTTCAAAAGTTTGTTTTCTTTCAGTCTAACACATATGCTTTATCGCTTCAGGGGTTATGCTACATCCTAACTAAATAATTGGTTCTGAGTAGTAGAAAGGTTTTGGAGGCTGTCTTTAGAGATCTTTAGATTTTGTACCTTTTCAAAGTTATAGTATTGTCCTGCTACTATGCAAAGAGTCATTCAGACACGTTTTTCGCAATGTCAGTAATCTTATAAGCCAAAATCAATGTAGTGTGGAAGGTTCAATGTACGCAACATCATTATGATCGAACCCGTTGTCACCCCCTCCCCAACTCTGTAGAAGATGTGTGTAACTCGTAGGTATTCCCCTCAGACATGGTTTATTTAGTTACGAAGACATATATTGTTTTGATTAATGTCTCAGACATCGGATGGATGGATGGATGAATGAATGAATGAATGAATGAATGAATGAATGAATGAGTGAGTGAGTGAGTGAGTGAGTGAGTGAGTGAGTGAGTGAGTGAGTGAGTGAGTGAGTGAGTGAGTGAGTGAGTGAGTGAGTGAGTGAGTGAGTGAGTGAGTGAGTGAGTGAGTGAGTGAGTGAGTGAGTGAGTGAGTGAGTGAGTGAGTGAGTGAGTGAGTGAGTGAGTGAGTGAGTGAGTGAGTGAGTGAGTGAGTGAGTGAGTGAGTGAGTGAGCGAGCGAGCGAGCGAGTGAGTGAGTGAATGTAACAGACATGGTTTATTTAGTTATGAAGACATTGTCTTGAATAATGTCTCAGACATTGAATGAATTAAGAAAAGGAATGAATGAATGAATGAACGAACGAACGAATAAACGAATGAAAGAACGAACGAGTGAATGAATGAATGAATGAATGAATGAATGAATGAATGAATGAATGAATGAATGAATGAATGAATGAATGAATGAATGAATGAATGAATGAATTTTATTTCACTACACTTTGTGTTTGTCGTCAGGGATAACACCAACTGTTTTGGCATTGAAGAGATGTGTCTGCAAATCTTGATTGATTATCATTGTAGTGAAACATTGTTGCAGTTACACTCATACATTAACTACAGACTCTAGAATAGACACACAGACTCCCACTACATAGTGGTATATTCAGACAGAAACAATTTATTAGTCTATAGGGAGGCTAGTGGGTGAAATTGAACAAAATGCCTTAATTTCCGTTAGTAAAGTACCAATTGTTTTATTTTTTTACTTAAATTCGGAGAAAAGTAATTTCTTGACCAGTACACATTCACAAAATTCGTATTGATATTATTCCTTGGAAAAAAATGGTGCTCAAATTATCAAAATTATCAAAAATTGACTGGAGCAGTCAATATTGTGTTTTGTGATTTTCAAGCGCACGATTCAGCCCTCAGTATAGCAAGTATTCAGAAAAGGCTAAAGAAATATGACTTTTTGTCTAAAAAATGTTGTCGTTTAAGTTCTCTTGTGTTTGCAGTAAGATACGGAGAACGTATTTTTCCGCATTATTCTGATCCACGCTTAGCTAGCTAGATAGCAAAGCATGGGTAGCGTTTTCCGCCTCCAACGGCCAAAGTTCGAGTTTCTTACGATACTCGTTTGAACAAACCGTGCCACAGTACTGATTTGATTGGACGGCGCTCGTTAGGAAATCACTTTCAAACCAATCAGATAGTCTGACATGAAACCTTGGGATACTGACAAAGTTTTGTGAAGCCATCGATGTGTGTACAAATGAACCGAGGCTCAACGGAATGGTAAGTTGCCGAAAATCGTGCTGAATGTTTCAAATATTTTACGTTTTAGATTATGCTGTTGAGTAATGAATTACCAGGAACAATTCTAATTTTTGTCGATATTCAGAGAGCGCGACGACATTTTTCACTAGAATTGACGTACCTTGGTATGGTATATTGTTTTGCAAAATGGCGGCCCTCTCGTTCATGTTCATGGCATGGTTTAGCGCAGGTATTGGTCACAAGTGCGCTCGTGAAGTTGCTAGATCACAGAGTCAGAGAACTACGACATGATGACCCCCGGGGGCCCGGTGGGGTACTTGGGTGGGTAATGGGTACATATGTACCCTGGTGGACAAAAATTACAACCACAATCTCTACAAAAATTCGAAAAGTAGGGGTCAAAAATCTACATTTTAGCCAGAAATAGGAGTCAAATCGTCTGGGTGGTCATGATTTTTATACACTTTTGATACACTTTCACGTGACACGTGCATGCTTCAGTCATCGCTAGCTAGTTCATTGGCTGCCCAGGGGCTGGGAGGGGAGGGGGGAGGGGGGGGGGGCGCCTACTTCTGATTAAAGATGACTGCATGAAAACAACCCGTGGAAACAACCTTGTTCAAAATATAGGGTCAAAAGTCGTACATGCATTCAAAGAGGTGGGTTAAACCTCATAATGCTTTAAAAATCAAGATTCAAAAGTCTACATGAGTCAAAAAAGTGGGGTCAAAACCACGGTACATACGTATATACCCTTTCTATGGGAGTACACCCCCCCCCCCCGGCTGACAGCCTCACTGTCATTCTCTATTGTCGTAGTTCTCTGTGATCTAGCAACTTCACCTGTGGTGTTGATCACATGACCTACAACTACGTAAGTTCGTAATGTTAGACTGTTAGACAATGGATATTAAATTATTATAATGGTAAGTGTTACGTGTTCTAGATGTTTCTCTAGTTGTTGTTTTTTATTAAAGTGGGGCCAACCCTTACTGTTACAGTGTTAGTGCTAGGGGAAACCTAGGAGTATCTCTTATCTAGGAAACATGGGCATGACAGATAGTCAAACTGAATGATCGACACCTTTCTTCTTTACAGTAATTCAAATTATCAGACAGAAACTTTTCTAGAGCTTGAAGCCCAACTGCAGTGGTGAGAGACTTAAGCAAACCGACAACATTGCCGTTTCAATAGTGGTAAGTTATAATTTTACACTAAATACAAATATTTCCATTTTCTTTTGTGGCTTAGTATACAAGTAAGTAGTTGCAATAATTGTAGCTTTGTTTTTGTTTACAATGCTTTTTATTTTATTTCACATTTTATGTTGTTGTGACTCAACCATTTTTCGTTGTATTTTTTCTTTTATGGGGTTTGCAAACCAAACAAAGCTATAATTCTGTCTACCAGCACACAGTCTAAAATCTCTTGGCAATTACTTCCAGGGTTTTCTCAATTACCTAGCTTTAATACCAAAATTCACGACATTAATCCTCATATCAGTTCATTTTTATGTTCAAAATGGCAACAAATACTCCGAACCACAACACGGGAGTGCTACTCAGCAGTCTATTATGATGTCATGTCAGTGCATGGAGCATGCGCAGTATTAGTCAACGTACATGTCCACAGAATTTAAAAAGTAAACTAAAATGTCAAGAATATAGTATAATTTTTACTTGAAAATAACACTGAGGAAGCATTAATCCGATTGAGAACAACACAGTTATAATCAAAGTGCTGAGGGATATTATTGTCTACCGAAAGAAAAAGGTTTAAAAATGTGCTCCTGGATCTAAAACTAACATACACATGTATAGGTACTTCATTTCAGGGTACCATTATTGTTGTAAGTAAAGTGTGTAATATACATGTATATACTTCATTTCAGGGCACCATTATTGTTGTAAGTAAAGTGTGTAATATACATGTATACACTTCATTTCAGGGTACCATTATTGTTGTAAGTAAAGTGTGTAATATACATGTATATACTTCATTTCAAGGCACCATTATTGTTGTAAGTAAAGTGTGTAATATACATGTATATACTTCATTTCAGGGCAACATTATTGTTGTAAGTAAAGTGTGTAATATACATGTATACACTTCATTTCAGGGCACCATTATTGTTGTAAGTAAAGTGTGTAATATACATGTATATACTTCATTTCAGGGTACCATTATTGTTGTAAGTAAAGTGTGTAATATACATGTATATACTTCATTTCAGGGTACCATTATTGTTGTAAGTAAAGTGTGTAATATACATGTATACACTTCATTTCAGGGCACCATTATTGTTGTAAGTAAAGTGTGTAATATACATGTATACACTTCATTTCAGGGTACCATTATTGTTGTAAGTAAAGTGTGTAATATACATGTATATACTTCATTTCAGGGTACCATTATTGTTGTAAGTAAAGTGTGTAATATACATGTATATACTTCATTTCAGGGTACCATTATTGTTGTAAGTAAAGTGTGTAATATACATGTATATACTTCATTTCAGGGCAACATTATTGTTGTAAGTAAAGTGTGTAATATACATGTATATACTTCATTTCAGGGTACCATTATTGTTGTAAGTAAAGTGTGTAATATACATGTATATACTTCATTTCAGGGTACCATTATTGTTACAAGTAAAGTGTGTAATATACATGTATATACTTCATTTCAGGGTACCATTATTGTTGTAAGTAAAGTGTGTAATATACATATATATACTTCATTTCAGGGTACCATTATTGTTGTAAGTAAAGTGTGCAATATACATGTATACACTTCATTTCAGGGTACCATTATTGTTGTAAGTAAAGTGTGTAATATACATGTATACACTTCATTTCAGGGTAACATTATTGTTGTAAGTAAAGTGTGTAACATACATGTATACACTTCATTTCAGGGTACCATTATTGTTGTAAGTAAAGTGTGTAATATATACATGTATATACTTCATTTCAGGGTACCATTATTGTTGTAAGTAAAGTGTGTAATATACATGTATATACTTCATATCAGGGTACCATTATTGTTGTAAGTAAAGTGTGTAATATACATGTATACACTTCATTTCAGGGTACCATTATTGTTGTAAGTAAAGTGTGTAATATACATGTATATACTTCATATCAGGGTACCATTATTGTTGTAAGTAAAGTGTGTAATATACATGTATATACTTCATTTCAGGGTACCATTATTGTTGTAAGTAAAGTGTGTAATATACATGTATATACTTCATTTCAGGGTACCATTATTGTTGTAAGTAAAGTGTGTAATATACATGTATATACTTCATTTCAGGGTACCATTATTGTTGTAAGTAAAGTGTGTAATATACATGTATATACTTCATTTCAGGGTACCATTATTGTTGTAAGTAAAGTGTGTAATATACATGTATACACTTCATTTCAGGGTACCATTATTGTTGTAAGTAAAGTGTGTAATGTACATGTATATACTTCATATCAGGGTACCATTATTGTTGTAAGTAAAGTGTGTAATATACATGTATATACTTCATTTCAGGGTACCATTATTGTTGTAAGTAAAGTGTGTAATATACATGTATACACTTCATTTCAGGGTACCATTATTGTTGTAAGTAAAGTGTGTAATATACATGTATATACTTCATTTCAGGGCAACATTATTGTTACAAGTAAAGTGTGTAATATACATGTATACACTTCATTTCAGGGTACCATTATTGTTGTAAGTAAAGTGTGTAATATACATGTATATACTTCATTTCAGGGTACCATTATTGTTGTAAGTAAAGTGTGTAATATACATGTATACACTTCATTTCAGGGTACCATTATTGTTGTAAGTAAAGTGTGTAATATACATGTATACACTTCATTTCAGGGCAACATTATTGTTGTAAGTAAAGTGTGTAACATACATGTATACACTTCATTTCAGGGCAACATTATTGTTACAAGTAAAGTGTGTAATATACATGTATACACTTCATTTCAGGGCAACATTATTGTTGTAAGTACTAGAAGCTATAGCTGTCAAAGATGGTGAGCAAAAGAACTACAAACCTGAAACACATACAACTGTTATTGGGTTCCATGAAGCACCTCTTTTGTTTGAAAGAAATCAGAATCTATCCTTAGCACAGTATTCTGTTGGAATGAAAAGTGGATCATGGAGGTGCAACAGATGAAGTAAGTAACGTTTGTACCTGTCGCGAGTATTTTAAATGTATTTTCACATTGCACCCCTGTATGTGATAGAAATAAACTATTTGTTGCTTTTATGATATTGTCCAATATTAGTGTACAATATAATAATAATAAATAATAATAATGTTGGTTTTTATATAGCGCTTTCCCACTTTGTGCTCAAAGTGCTTTATAATAATTACCCCTAGCACGGATCTATATCGGCACAACGACCCTTTATACTTCCTTAACTCCCTAGGGAGCATACAATCCATTGCAGCCTTTATAAGCACATAGGATTAAAGCATTCACATTGCAACCTCTATCCTACCAGGTCCCCAATTATACAGGTGGGATTGACTGAGACACAGTTCAAATCTTGCCCAAGGACTTTAGCCACTCAGAAACAAACAGCAGCAATGGGGCTCAAACCCGCAACCTGTAGATTCCAAGCCGGCCACTCAGTAACCATTCGACCATCATGACTCCACAACCTGCAACCTGTAGATTCCAAGCCAGCCCAGCCACTCTAACCATTCACCCATCATGACCACAACCTGCAACCTGCAGATTCCAAGCCAGCCACCCTACCATTCACCCATCATGACTCAACAACCTGCAAACTGTAGATTCCAAGCCAGCCACTCTAACCATTCACCCATCATGACTCCACAACCTGCAACCTGTAGATTCCAAGCCAGCCACTCTAACCATTCCCCCATCATGACTACACAACCTGCAACCTGCAGATTCAAAGCCAGCCACTCTAACCATTCACCCATCATGACCACACAACCTGCAACCTGTAGATTCCAAGCCAACCACTCTAACCATTCACCCATCATGACTACACAACCTGCAACCTGTAGATTCCAAGCCAGCCACTCTAACCATTCACCCATCATGACTACACAACCTGCAACCTGTTGATTCCAAGCCAGCCACTCTAACCATTCACCCATCATGACTACACAACCTGCGACCTGTAGCAAGCCAGCCACTCTAGCCATTCACCCATCATGACTACACAACCTGCAACCTGTAGATTCAAAGCCAGCCACTCTAACCATTCACCATGGCATCATGATGCCAAACCTGTAGATTCCAAGCTTGCCACTCTAGACATTCACCCATCATGACTCCACAATTAACCTGTAACCATGCTGTAGATTCCAAGCCAGCCACTCTAACAGCCACTCTAACATCATGATGCCACAACCTGTAGATTGCAAGCCGGCCACTCTAACCATTCGCCCATCATGACTCCACAATACCATAAGAATAACAAGCAGTTTAGATAAGTCCTAACTAATTATTATTATTATTATTGAATAATTGACCATTATTTGAGTCAATATTAATATATCATAAGTATAAAAACTGGCAATGTAGTGTCATTGAAAAGAGGATATTGTTGTAGAAATTTAAAAAATGACACTTTCTGACAAGAATTAGTAATTATCATAGTGCTACCAGATACAACATTTTTGTTCACAAACTGCGATGTCATAGAACGACTGACATCAGCATCCAAGACACCCTGCGAAGAGTATGCTCAGGCTTGTGAGAATACTTCACCACAAATTTTATTCAACGTAATTTTTTTTCATTATTTCCTTCAGACAATATCTATCTTGAAAAAAATGTGCTGCTGTGTGTCAAACACTAGAATTCACAGAAATAAGAAGGAGCTTGTGGAAGCATTCCAAAATGCACAAAGAATTATTCAACAAGCAAGTTTGTCAAGTCATCAAGCAGAAAGGTAGTGAAACTGTCTTGTTAACTCTTCCAAGTTAACTTTGTAATACAGTCAGTGTCAAAAGGGAAATGATAACCTTGTAGTCTTCACTTCCAAAATTGGTCCACCAGGGACTATAACTGGAAAGTTCTGATGAGAGGGGTTGTGGGCGTATAGATGGACCTTGTGGGGTACATGCTGGTGAAATACAAGCCTACGTTAAAAGTTATGCAGGAAGTAGCTAGCTAAAAACACATCCACTCTTGTCAGAGCTGCCCTCTTTTGACCTCATGCCATGCAGAAGAAAGTAAGACTTCTGTCAGTCCAAACAATGACAGTGCAATTGTCAGACCCTGTAAATAAAATAGCTATAACCAATAAGAGTGACAGCAGCACTAATACTAATACTAACCCCATTACTACCAATCATATTCCTAATTTCCCCCAATGCTCTGATTCTAAGAGATGGATTCTAATGTAACTCAATACAGCCAGGCAACAAGTGTATACCAAGACATCTACTAGTTCCATCATAGCCAGGCTATAAGAGTATACTATAGATGTATATAGTGCGATCATAGCCAGGCAGTAAGTGTATACGTAAGACATAGATGTCTATAGTGCCATTACAGCCAGGCAGTAAGTGTATACTAAGACATAGATGTCTATAGTGCCATCATAGCCAGGCAATAAGTGTATACTAAGACATAGATGTCTATAGTGCTATCATAGCCAGGCAGTAAGTGTATACTAAGACATAGATGTCTATAGTGCTATCATAGCCAGGCTATAAGTGTATACTAAGACATAGATGTCTATAGTGCCATCATAGCCAGGCAATAAGTGTATACTAAGACATAGATGTCTATAGTGCTAGCATAGCCAGGCTATAAGTGTATACTAAGACATAGATGTCTATAGTGCCATCATAGCCAGGCTATAAGTGTATACTAAGACATAGATGTCTATAGTGCCATCATAGCCAGGCAATAAGTGTATACCAAGACATATATATCTACTAGTGCCATCATAGCCAGGCAGTAAGTGTATACTTAGACATATATGTCTATAGTGCCATCATAGCCAGGCAATAAGTGTATACTAAGACATAGATGTCTACTAGTTCCATCATAGCCAGACTATAAGTGTATACCTAAGACATAGATGTCTATAGTGCCATCATAGCCAGGCTATAAGTGTATACTAAGACATAGATGTCTATAGTGCCATCATAGCCAGGCTATAAGTGTATACTAAGACATAGATGTCTATAGTGCCATCATAGCCAGGCAATAAGTGTATACTAAGACATAGATGTCTATAGTGCCATCAAAGCCAGGCAGTAAGTGTATACCTAAGACATAGATGTATATAGTGCTATCATAGCCAGGCAGTAAGTGTATACTAAGACATAGATGTCTATAGTGCCATCATAGCCAGGCTATAAGTGTATACCAAGACATAGATGTCTATAGTTCCATCATAGCCAGGCTATAAGTGTATACTAAGACATAGATGTCTATAGTGCCATCATAGCCAGGCAGTAAGTGTATACTAAGACATAGATGTCTATAATGCCATCATAGCCAGGCTATAAGTGTATACTAAGACATAGATGTCTATAGTGCCATCATAGCCAGGCTATAAGTGTATACTAAGACATAGATGTCTAAAGTGCTATCATAGCCAGACTATAAGTGTATACTAAGACATAGATGTCTAAAGTGCCATCATAGCCAGGCTATAAGTGTATACTAAGACATAGATGTCTAAAGTGCCGTCATAGCCAGGCTACAAGTGTATACCAAGACATAGATGTCTATAGTGCCATCATAGCCAGGCTATAAGTGTATACTAAGACATAGATGTCTATAGTGCCATCATAGCCAAACTATAAGTGTATACTAAGACATAGATGTCTATAGTGCCATCATAGCCAGACTATAAGTGTATACCAAGACATAGATGTCTATAGTGCCATCATAGCCAGGCAATAAGTGTATACTAAGACATAGATGTCTATAGTGCCATCATAGCCAGGCCATAAGTGTATACTAAGACATAGATGTCTATAGTGCCATCATAGCCAGGCTATAAGTGTATACTAAGACATAGATGACTATAGTGCCATCATAGCCAGGCAATAAGTGTATACTAAGACATAGATGTCTATAGTGCCATCATAGCCAGGCAATAAGTGTATACTAAGACATAGATGTCTATAGTGCCATCATAGCCAGGCAATAAGTGTATACTAAGACATAGATGACTATAGTGCCATCATAGCCAGGCTATAAGTGTATACTAAGACATAGATGTCTATAGTGCCATCATAGCCAGGCAGTAAGTGTATACTAAGACATAGATGTCTATAGTGCCATCATAGCCAGGCAAGACATAGATGAGTGTACAACTTGTAAATGCTCTTGTATATTTCTGTCTTTCAGATCACGTACGTACATCATGTATTTATAGAAGACTGCCTTGATGCTCATATAATTTCTGTATGTACGGAAGAACATTTTGGTCTCTCATCATTGGATGACAAGCCCACCAGAAGTATTCCACCAAGGAAAAATTCTCAGTTGAAATGTACAAATGGATTATCAACAAGGGATAGTTGTACTCAATCAGCATCTAAAGCCAGGTTGTTGTTGATGTCACAGATATAAGACAAGGCATTACTAAAAGAGATCAAACTGCTAGTTTGATTACTGATATGAAAGCAGATGGCAAACAGTATCAATGTAATGTTCAAAGGATCATCTCTCGTACCAAGAAGTTTGAACACATTTCTCCAGTTCTCTACCACTACAAACTACTGAACTTGCAAAGGATCTTGGAGTAAACGTTGATACAGAACTGGAATTCACAAAGCACATTGAAAAACAAGTCAACAAGGCAAATCAGATTCTTGGGTTGTTGAGAAGATCTTACACCCATCTTGAAAAAGACTCTGCACTTGTGCCTCCCCATTTGGAATATGTCAAGGTTGTGTGGTCACCTCGGTTTACTAAAGATTTTAACTTTATAATTGGAAATTTTCTTAGGAGAACCACCAAATAACTTGGAGAACTACGTGATTTAAGTTATGAGGACCGGCTAGCACATCTGGAAATCCCAAGTATGTTGTGTAGGAGAAAAAGAAGTGTGGAAATATCTAAATGGAAAATATAATGTTAACCAGCATCTCCAACATCGCGACCTACAATGTGTCACCCAGAGGTCATGCACTCAAACTTGTGGAAGTTCAAAATCCATGAGTGCAAACTACTTTTCAAACCGAGCCATTACCACCTGGAACAACTTACCTGCTGCTGTTGTTGTAACATCACCAACTTTAAATACTTTCAGAAACAGTCTAGACACATATTGGAATGACTATAAGTATATAACAGACTCCAGTGTTTTTTTACCACTAATCAGCATTTACTGTATCTTGTTTACCATATCATCTCACAGTTCAAAGTTGTACATATGTTTTTATTTTATTATCAATCTGAACTCTACAAGTAATTACTGTCTTGAACTTTGTAAAAAAAAACTTGGACTTTGTGATGAACACTCGGATCATGAACTAATTCACACACACACACACACACACACACACACACACACACACACACACACACACACACACACACACACACACACACACACACAACTTGGACTTTGTGGACCATGAACTAATTCACACACACACACACACACACACACTTTGTTACTAAATGTATGTTTTGGTGATTGATTGTTTTTTGGACAATTTGACATTGATCAGCTCATAGGCTATTAGTCTTTTTTTGCTCTAATTTGATATGATATTATAATTAAGCTTCTTCTCAAGTCACAAGGGTCAAATGTAACATTTCAGTCTGCATAACTTGCTTGCAAATCTGCCCAAGTTGTAGATGGGATTAAACATATTCTCATGGTGCAGTCAGAAACAAAAAGGAAATCTCGCAAAACACCAAAGGTAGATAAAAATAGTGATGTACAAAAAATTGTCAACAGAGTTGAATGAAGATTATTCATTTTTGTCTGGGAAGGCAAATTGAGTCTTTTCAAAGATTTCAAGATCCCATTGATAGTGAAAACTTGACACCGTACAATTTCATAAATGGATCTCATCTTTCAAGTCAATTTTGCAACCAGAGAAATATTTAACTTGTGTCTATCCATGTAAATTTAGAATTGCAATGTCTAGATTTCGTTGTTCTTCTCATGATTTGAATATTTAGAAAAATTGACACCGAACAATTTCATAAATGGATAAAATGGATAAAGAATGAAAGATCAATTGTGCAATTCAAACTTGAATTCATGAAATGACGTCCTGCCCAAAACTACGAACTTACTCATCTTTCATGTCAATTTTGCAACCTGAGAAATATTTAAGTTGTGTCTATCCATGTAAATTTAGAATTGCAATGTCTAGATGCCGTTGTTCCTCTCATGATTTGAATATTTAGAGAGGAAGACACCAAACCATGTCAGAAAACTTATGTTATTGTAATTTCTGCAGCTAATAGACAATGTTTCTGTTATAGAAAACTAGTATCATTCCTAGCATTCTGTCCTCCTTATGATGAACTAAGAGGGAAATTCCTCCCAAGGTGATTTTACGAAAACCCTTCATATGATACATTTATCACTGGTAAGCTCACAAAATGTCACAAAGTTAAATTAGTTGACACGTTTCAATTATTATTCTTTCAAAGTGAAAACCTAACTTTCATACAGTGCTTCCATTATTTATTTTTCTGAACTGTATATTTTGTGTTGTATAAGCTCTTTGGGCATGTGGCCTCAAAAAAAGATAAAAAAGGCACTGAAGGACAGGGCAGATCATGAACTTACTTTTTGATATTTAGTAAACACATGTACCACAATGACAATCAAATGTATTACATGTAATGTACTGATGGTTTATTTGAAACGTCATCCTGAAAATGAAATCATGTTAAAAATTAACATACATACATGCATATACATACATACATACATACATACATACATACATACATACATACATACATACATACATACATACATGCATGCATACATACATACATACATACATGCATACATACATACATACATGCATGCATGCATGTATGCATACATACATACATGCATGCATACATGCATGCATGCATGCATGCATACATACATACATACATACATACATACATACATACATACATACACACATACACACATACACACATACACACATACATACATACATACATACATACATACATACATACATACATACATACATACACACATACACACATACACACATACACACATACATACATACATACATACATACATACATACATACATACATACATACATACACACACACACACACACACATACATACATACATACATACATACATACATACATACATACATACATACATACACACATACACACATACATACATACATACATACATACATACATACATACACACACACACACACACACACACACACACATACATACATACATACATACATACATACATACATACATACATACATAAGTAAATAAATAAAGAATTTGAAAAAAGTTTGAAATCGTGTGTGTCTGTGAGTGTGTGTGTGACTCTATCTGCCTGTCTCTGTCCGCATGACTGTCCAGTCCTAGCTGTCTATCTGTCTGACTTCCTTCCTGCCTGCCTGTCTGTCTGTCTGTTGTCTGTCTGCATGACTTCCTGCTTGTCTGTGTGTATGTATGTATGTATGATGTATATATGTATGTATGCATGCATGTATGTATGTATGTATGTGTGTGTGTATGTACATGTATGTCTGTGTGTTTTAATGGACCTGGTGCACTGAGAACAGATACATAATACAAATTCTGTTCTAAATGTGTTTATTTTATTCATTTATAACGAAAGTTTAATTTTCACATGGTACATTGTTAGAGTTTATAAATGAAATATTTCGATCCCCTTCTCATTATGAAACTTTCTCAAATGTAATCTACTTTGGCATTGTACATTTGCTGTTATTTGCAACTCTTACCTAACAAGTGACTGTCCTTTTCACTCTGGAAGAAGAGGCAAATTCGGAATGATTCACCTTTAAAAAAAACATGAACTTTTTGAGTAGATTCTAGAAAGTTTAGGATAAATTATATGAAAAATTCATAGAAATATAAACTGACTATGTTAGACTTTCTTTATACATTCATCATTTCTTTCAAATCCACGAGCGCATTCACAATGGTTTTCATAGTCTGGTTAATATGAATGTGTAAAAACAGACGATCTGGCATGAAAGAGAGGATATTTGTTGCTGGAACATACACCCTTGGCGCAGAAGTGAAGGAAGGCTATGCAATTCAAGCTTGAGAAAGACGAAGGTAAATATAAGGTCAACTGTAGATGGCAGTATACATCGCCAAAAGTCGATTTCTTCACAAAGGTCAAAAAAGGCGAAATTGGGGCCGTTTGGACAGCAAAAACGCATTATTGCGTAATAGTTGAAAAATGCGACTTTTTTGTGTTTAACCGACAATAACGTGTCAACGGCCAAACCAAATCATCTCTTTTACGTTTCATAATGTCAAACATGTAATTTAGAGTATTTTTTGAAAAATAAAAATCAATATTTCTGAAAAAATTAATAAAAAATGCCATATTTTCGTTATAAACCGAAATTAAGATTTCTTACAACTCGCAACACTTTAATTTATGCATTAATAATGATAGGTCAACTGTAGAGGGCAGTATACATCGCCAAAAGTCGATTTCCTCACAAAGGTCAAAAAACGCGAAATTGGGCCCGTTTGGACAGCAAAAACGCATTATTGCGTAATAGTTGAAAAATGCGACTTTTTTGTGTTTAACCGACAATAACGTGTCCACGGCCAAACCAAATCATCTCTTTTACGTTTCATAATGTCAAACATGTAATTTAGAGTATTTTTTGAAAAATAAAAATCAATATTTCTGAAAAAATTAATAACAAAATTAATAAAAAATGCCATACTTTCGTTATAAACCGAAATTAAGATTTCTTACAATTCGCAACACTTTAATTTATGCATTTATAATGATAGGTCAACTGTAGATGGCAGTATACATCGCCAAAAGTCGATTTCTTCACAAAGGTCAAAAAAGGCGAAATTGGGGCCGTTTGGACAGCAAAAACGCATTATTGCGTAATAGTTGAAAAATGCGACTTTTTTGTGTTTAACTGACAATAACGTGTCCACGGCCAAACCAAATCATCTCTTTTACGTTTCATAATGTCAAACATGTAATTTAGAGTATTTTTTGAAATATAAAAATCAATATTTCTGAAAGAATTAATAGAAAAATTAATAAAAAATGCCATATTTTCGTTATAAACCGAAATTAAGATGTCTTACAACTCGCAACACTTTAATTTATGCATTAATAATGATAGGTCAACTGTAGAGGGCAGTATACATCGCCAAAAGTCGATTTCCTCACAAAGGTCAAAAAACGCGAAATTGGGCCCGTTTGGACAGCAAAAACGCATTATTGCGTAATAGTTGAAAAATGCGACTTTTTTGTGTTTAACCGACAATATAGTGTCCACGGCCAAACCAAATCATCTCTTTTACGTTTCATAATGTCAAACATGTAATTTAGAGTATTTTTTGAAAAATAAAAATCAATATTTCTGAAAAAATTAATAACAAAATTAATAAAAAATGCCATACTTTCGTTATAAACCGAAATTAAGATTTCTTACAATTCGCAACACTTTAATTTATGCATTTATAATGATAGGTCAACTGTAGATGGCAGTATACATCGCCAAAAGTCGATTTCTTCACAGAGGTCAAAAAAGGCGAAATTGGGGCCGTTTGGACAGCAAAAACGCATTATTGCGTAATAGTTGAAAAATGCGACTTTTTTGTGTTTAACTGACAATAACGTGTCCACGGCCAAACCAAATCATCTCTTTTACGTTTCATAATGTCAAACATGTAATTTAGAGTGTTTTTTGAAAATTAAAAATCAATATTTCTGAAAGAATTAATAGAAAAATTAATAAAAAATGCCATATTTTCGTTATAAACCGAAATTAAGATTTCTTACAACTCGCAACACTTTAATTTATGCATTAATAATGATAGGTCAACTGTAGATGGCAGTATATACACGTTATTGTCGGTTAAACACAAAAAAGTCGCATTTTTCAACTATTACGCAATAATGCGTTTTTGCTGTCCAAACGGTCCCAATTTCGCCTTTTTTGACCTTTGTGAGGAAATCGACTTTTGGCGATGTATACTGCCATCTACAGTTGACCTATCATTATAAATGCATAAATTAAAGTATTGCGAGTTGTAAGAAATCTTAATTTTGGTTTATAACGAAAATATGGCATTTTTTATTAATTTTGTTATTAATTTTTTCAGAAATATTGATTTTTATTTTTCAAAAAACACTCTAAATTACATGTTTGACATTATGAAACGTAAAAGAGATGATTTGGTTTGGCCGTGGACACGTTATTGTCGGTTAAACACAAAAAAGTCGCATTTTTCAACTATTACGTAATAATGCGTTTTTGCTGTCCAAACGGCCCCAATTTCGCCTTTTTTGACCTTTGTGAAGAAATCGACTTTTGGCGATGTATACTGCCATCTACAGTTGACCTTACATTTACCTTCGCCTTTCTCAAGCTGGTGTAGGGGTGTAGCGTTCACCCCCAGCTTCAATAATGTCCAAAGCAAATATATATACAATATCCTAAATTTTATTTACATTTTAAAATAATTTATATGAAAATATCATTATAAATGAAACGCACGCATTTGTTGCGAGTTGTGAGAAATCTTTTATGTAAGTTTATAACGAAAGTATACGATTTTCCGTTAATTTTTCAAATATTTATTTTTTAAGTTGTAAAAAAAAAAATTGGTACACTTACTGTTAACTTGGATTTCCTAGGACTCCACACTTCTTCAATCTGTTCTCAAATTCATACTTCTCTCCAATCAGTCAGAAGACATGTAGCAAATCTTGCTTGTTTAGATCAAAGTGGGTTTCTTTTCAGGAAAGCCGTTGAACAGAATATTTCTGTATTCTCTGCTCGTTGTAATGCCAGAATACTAACAATGATTTTGTGTGATTACATAGAAATATGCAAGCATGTCTTTCCATCATTTTCCTCCTCTCTCTAACCTGACTGTGCCAGAGTAAACCCAGCTGTATAATTTGGGACCTGGTAGGATAGAGGTTGCAATGTGAATGCTTTAATCCTATAATGTGCTTATAAAGGTTGTAATGAATTGTATGCCATTGAAAGGGCCATTGTGCTGCCATTGATCCGTGCCAGGGGTAATAATTACATGTATAAAGGGTGCGCTTTGAGCACAAAGTGGGAAGGCGCTATTTCAAAACCATAATTTTTATTATTATTAACTATAAGTATGCCAGAAAGTTTAATCCATGTACATGTTTGCAAATCAACTAATGACATCAAGTAAACGTCACATCACCTTCCTATGGAACTGTGGAAGACTGGTGAGGACAGCGACCTGCAACTTGCATAAACTGCAACCTGTGACTTGCATAACTGCGACTTGCAATTATGAAAGTCACAGGTATGCAAGTTGCAGGTCGTTCTCCTCCAGGATATATATAGTGCGCCCTCTATTGGAAATAGCACATACAACTGTTCTCACACAAATACCAAGAAAAGACATGAGGCACGTAAATATTAGATTTATTCAAATCTTCACAGCACATTTGATTATCTTCCTAGGGGGACCTTATGACACCCTAGTGTACAGTGTAATCAGTAATCACCTGCAGTTACTTTCCTGTGGAAAATATCTATTTCTGTACATCACTAAATCTCTTATTTACTTTAACAATGTTACGACAGTCTCAGTTACCCAGACTCCCTCTGATTTCTACTGCCTACAGAGTCAGAGGAATACAGCGTTAACGATTGTAAGGTAAGATGGCAACTGTCACTGAACTCAGAGTTTCTCACCAGATAAAAATGATCTCTCATTTTCATTTTCATCAACTTTCTACACATTTCATGGAAATTGTGGTATAATTTTTTTTCAACATTGTCTTTGTTAGAAGATTTTTGAGTAGTATGTAAGGTATGCTGTGACGGGGTGGCCTCACACATCAGTCAACCCTCCCACAGTGAGAGGAGGCCAGTGAGGGTCGAGAACACGACAAATCTTACAGTCTAATTAACGAGTTGCCACAATGTGATTTCACTACAGAGATTGTGTTGTGGGTCGGTCAGCCACTGTGCAGACATCTTGTCCCAATCACAGACACTGTATTCCCCAGGGTTGGCAAAAGCCAGAGGAGTCTGGGTAATCAAGACATAGTGATGTCAACCAATCCTAAGGTTACATAACTACAAACGTTGAAAGCACCACTAGAAAATTGATGTATACAGAATTACATCTATATCCAAGTTTCTAAAATTGTTGATATAACTATGTAACATGGGCAGGACAAATTGTAGTCTGTAAGATATGCCAAACATCGTAAACCACAGGCCTCATACAGCTAAAATGATGTAGGCTTGGAGTTTCACTCATGCAACATGACATTTATTACACACACCCTCACACAACTTCTAATGCAAAAGAAACAATAATTTAGGTGCCATGCACAGTGGGGATGTAGTCAAGTTGAAATGTTGATTATCAGTTAGAAAATAAACAATTGAAGCCATTAAAATCATCAAGTTCATGTGTAATGTTTTCATTAGAAGCCTGTTTTTACTGCACTGTGAAAGAATAGCAATGCTTTCAGTGTTCAATGTGATTGGGCAAAGGATCCTGCTGTGTTTATTGTGTCTCTGTTATTGTTAGTCTAGAGTTGAAATATGTCTATTTTTCTGTCACAAAACATAATGATAATGTCCCATAAGTGAAACACCAAGCCTACATCATTTTAGCTGTAATGTCCCATGAGTGAAACACCAAGCCTACATCATTTTAGCTGTAATGTCCCATGAGTGAAATACCAAGCCTACATCATTTTAGCTGTAATGTCCCATGAGTGAAGCACCACGCTTACAACATTTTTATAACGGCACCGTCCAAAGTACCCACACAGAGGTTAGGGTTAGGGTTAGGTCATACGTCATTGCTACAGCAGAAATATGTGTTCTGTCTTGTGAGAATGGATACACATCACTACCAGCAAGCCACTCACACAAGCCCTCAGCACTAGCCATGGTTTAGAAGCCTTATAAGGCTTAAACAACACAACATATCTTACAGTGGTTTAGAAGCCTGATAGGACTTAAACAACACAACATATCTTACAGTGGTTTAGAAGTCTGATAGGACTGAACATCACAACGTATCTTACAGTGGTTTAGAAGTCTGATAGGGCTGAACAACACAACATATCTTACAGTGGTTTAGAAGTCTGATAGGGCTGAACAACACAACATATCTTACAGTGGTTTAGAAATCTGATAGGGCTGAACAACACAATGTATCTTACAGTGGTTTAGAAGTCTGATAGGGCTGAACAACACAACATATCTTACAGTGGTTTAGAAGTCTGATAGGGCTGAACAACACAACATATCTTACAGTGGTTTAGAAGTCTGATAGGGCTGAACAACACAACATATCTTACAGTGGTTTAGAAGTCTGATAGGGCTCAAACAACACAATGTATCTTAGTCTCGACAAAATGGTGACAATATTTGTAAACTTCACAGAAAACAAGCTCACAATAAACACAAAAATTACAATTCAAGATTTCTAATTATTTTTTTAAACAATAACATTACATCACATCCAGCATTTTAATGCTTCATACTTTTTATACAACAATTTACAAAACACAAAATCTTTTAAAGGCATTTTGACAAGAAAACAAAACAATCATCACAAATTTGTTTGAAAATACAACAAAATAATTACACAGACTTGTATCATTTTTCAATGAAAGTCGTCTCAAAACATTGCATGACCAGACTCGTTTCATCCTGAACATCCGTGAGTTTGTTTTATCCGACATCAGCTTTTCAAATACATAGCGCCCTCTAGTGTCAGCAATCTAAAATTACTTCCTTTTTTAAAGAGCCTGTCCATCTAGTGACAGCTAGGCAGTGATCAGACCTAGAAATACTGGAAACCAATGTATTTATTTTTTTCCTGATATCTGTATTTTTAAATAAATGTCATGAAAATTCACTGAAACTTTCCCTTGTATGTTTTCTTCAACACATGAAATAAATTTACAATCAACAAGAGCAGATTACGGCCAAAATACTGTTTTCATGCAACTAATATTGTATACCATTAGTTACTGAGGGGAGGGTGAAATACTACACCGGCAAATAAAGTTTCGGCTAACTAAGCTAGACACAAACTAAAAATGTTGTCTGATGTTGTAGATAGTGGTAGCTCTTCTGTGCAGATAGAATAATCCTGGAATCAAGATGATGTATGGGGGACAAACCTCGCTATTAGAAATTCTACCCTGCTATAATATCGGTATAGTATAATTCAACCCACATCCATTTAATAGCTTATATCAACATGTCACAACATTGGTTTTAGTTTGTGTCAATCTTAGTAAGTCGAAACCAAGGTTTCCACTGTTGTAAATTCAGTTAACAAGCTAAAAGGTGTTTCTCTTTTACACATGCCAACTCTATTATAACTTTGGTAATCAAGCCTTCGGTTTAAGATAGATGCAAACTAAATCTATTGTTCTTCAATGTGGTAGATTACAACAAGTGGGTGATAGCGGTTTCTCTGTTGTGTGATTATAATCACCCTGTGATCAAGATAGTGTAAACATTGGAAGTCCCAAAACAAGTACACTGCAAGTTCCTGGAACTCTGTCAATAAAACTCTGCAATGCCTCCCTACTGAGACTATAATTAAACCAACATCCATTCAATAGCTTATCAATGTTGTATCAACATGTTGCAACAATAGTTTTAGTTTGTCGTTATCTTAGTAAACCAAAAGCTCAATTACCAGAGTGATATCTGCCATTCTTGGGGGTAAATAAAAACTCACAAAACAAATTATTAAATCATGCAAACAAGTTATACACTGAAATTAAATTTCTCATTTCATGCAACAAAATCTTCTCAAATGTACTCAATTTTAATTCCAAAATGGCTTCAAGTGACAAAATCATTTTAAAAGTATCGGATTCAAAATGGCAGCCAACTTGTTCACTAAATGTTAAAACTTCTTCTGAAATTTGTTTTGATTCTCGCAAAATACAACACGTATAAAGCAGGCAGATATTGTCACAGATTTAGAAATCAAATTCTGCTTAAACACAGATTGGCAGTTTCAAGAATTGAGAAATATGTCCGGCCTTGAAATTAGCATTATTTTACTACAAACCGGCCATCTTTGATTTATAGCCACAGTTAAATACAAACCATTTTATATGCAATACATTTCTTTCAAATGCTCTCCTATTTTAACAAAAGAGGGCAGTAAACAACAAGATTTGACAACTTTCAAATCTGAAATATATTCACAACGTACAATAACATGTAGTATTTTCTATAGAAATTACATTTCTAACAAATTCACCATTCTGCCTTGGTGTAATATGGTGTACATGAATTTGAATACATTTATCACTGTACATTTGAACTTTGAACTTTCCAGCACTTGTATAGTTTTAAACTATCCAGCAAATCTGAGATGAAACATCATCACATTTTCTCGTTTCTGATTTTTATATCTTAAAAATATTTTTGCAAATAAACTTAAATCAAATATGGCACAGAGAAATCCCTCCATCTAAATTCATTTTTATCACCTACGTTTCTTTCCTTTGATTATTTTTTTTTTATTTCTGTGTTTTCAGTCTATGTTCAAAGTGACTAAATTGCTACTGGCTAGCTTGACATTTAAAACAAAGTAATTTGACCATTAGATCACAATCATGTGATATTGTGAGCAAATCATGTGACTATCAGCTGATTCATGGTTAGCCAATGAAAGTAGTTTATAAGTCACAGACACTGACATCATCTCCAAAGTTTAGGTAGGTCCCTAAATATCCAGAAATTAATATGACCTGACATCTTTGCATCATGACTATCAGATGACAATCATGTGACATTGTGACTAGGTCATGTGACTATCAGCTGCTTCATGGTTAGCCAATGAAAGTACTTTTTGAGTTTGTCAAAGGCACTGATATCCTCTCCTCCAAAGTTTAGGTAGGTCCCTAGATATCCAGACTCATTATATAAATTGCCAAAAAAACAAAAGATTACAGAGTTTGGCCACTAGGCGTGCTGTTGTATATAATAACTACTAAAATACAGGGTCATTCTAGTGAAGAATATGGTGCCCTCCTTTGGTCACACGAAATCGCTACACATTAGTGATACATTACATTTACTTGGAGGGTACACTATAAAGTATTTGGTTGTCTGGAATATCTTATAGTACGACATTTACTAAAACTTTGGCAAAGAGTGACAGTGCCATGATAACAATATATGGATATAAAGCCTGTAATGTTATGATTTAGCACCAATGATTGTCATATTCATTGTATGTTTTACATTAGCACATCGATTTGTAAGTTGGTCTATAAATCAGAATAGGGCAAAGATATATATGCCAATATGGTTGGACAGATGCTACATTTTCACCAGTTTACATTAATTGATAGAGTTGAACAGAGGTTAATGTGTGCACCTGTGTGTGTGTGTGCGTGTGTGTGTGTGTGTGTGTGTGTACATTATATATATATATATATATATATGTGTGTGTGTGTGTGTGTGTGTGTGTATGTATGTGTGTGTGCATGTTTGTGTGTGTGTACATTATATATATATATGTATGTGTGTGTGCATGTGTGTGTGTGTGTGTGTGCTTGTGTGTGTGCACTCTCAAAATGTAACCATAACGAAATGGCCAGGTTGATTATCCTGAGGATGGCACTGTCACTACCGACAGACACAAGAAATGCAAACTTAAACCCCAATATTTGAATCCCATGGTCTTGGAGTACAACTCTCCAATCAGTGGAGCTAGATTTAATGAGACAATTTTGTTGTTTAGGATAATCTTTTTCTAGAGCTCTGCCAAAAAACTGTTTTCCGCACCCAAATAATTACAATCCAAATGCAACAATGGTCTTCCATGGAAAGCTTCCAACTGGTACTATTACTAATATATATTGTGTACATATATATTTTTTTGTTGACCCAGTGATGCTCTGTTAACAGGGGTAAAGCTAGTCCGAACTTTAGGAAAACCCTTGAGTTGAGTTTTGTTGAGACCATTCAGTTCTCATTTGTCTGTATTGTATACATACTTATAACCTTTGAAGTTTGATTAAAAATAACGTTAAAGTGGCCATATGAATGAGAATTTGATATTTATTTTGGATTTTTAATTTATAAAACAATTTTATCATGGCTTCCTACTTGAAAAATCAATGTGAAACAACATATGTTAAGTCCTTGTTGGCAACTCACTAAATTGCAAAAGATTAATAAAATGTGTAAAATCTTTGTACGTACAATAACAAACTTTGTACACATTTGTTTAGCATTTTGCGATGTAATAACTTACAAATACAGTCTTTGTCAATGTTGTTTCACATTGATCTTTCAAGTAGAAAGCAATGGTAAAATTATTTTAAAAATTTAAAATCCAAACTAAATACCTAATCCTAATCCATATGACCACTGAAATACACATAATGGATATTAATGCCCCTAAATACTAATTACTGACCAGCACTTTGTGACTGGGGAGAACCTAAAAGTCATAACTTGTCTTATTCTGAT
Source organism: Glandiceps talaboti (assembly GCF_964340395.1). NCBI lineage: Eukaryota > Metazoa > Hemichordata > Enteropneusta > Spengelidae > Glandiceps > Glandiceps talaboti. The sequence goes on from NC_135571.1 coordinate 7,233,439, forward strand.
CTATAAACCAACTTCCTGGTAAATGTTTACCCGATAATAAATTGTCTTTTAATTGTATCTATTGTGTTGTATACCTAAAATATATTCTCCGACACCAACATAGTAAACGCCTTGCGCGATACCAAATAGCGGTGCGATGACTAAAACACGACATCCTCCACCTTTAAAGAACGCCGTCCATCCTTCCTGTTTCCACACTTTGACGGCACAGTCTCGTATACCGGTATACGTCGTATCACCCGACGCCTGTTTTAGTAGTTGTAATCGTGTTTTTATAACTGTAAATAACAACAGTAAAAGAATTTAATGCAAATTAAAGAAATTAGGCCAAAAAAAGGAAAAGAATTGTTTCTGGTCAGGACATTTTGTCTAAAGTGGTGCAAGGACGCAAATTCTTTTTTTTTTAAATTTTTTAAACATGTTACTCAATCTACTATTTATGACAGTTACTCTTCTTTTTATTTAGTACTTTAGAGCAAGAGTGTATGTGGGGCAGATGTCATTTGCTTGTTCATGATTGGCTCTGCAGTTGTCTTCACTGAAGTAGGGAGGGTTATTTTTTGTGTTTCCCCCTTCATGTTCACCTTCATGTTTTTACATTGCATCGATTGTAGTGGTGTGACCGCTACAGTTTTCTTCATGGTTTATATCATATATAAATAATGAGTTGATGTTACACTTGTGAATGATCGTTTAGGGGGAGGGGGTTTTGTCCTTAATGAACGATGTTCGTTTATTGAGCTTGTGCGACATTGTGAGATCATTGGTTTATACAATAATTTACTCTAAAACAGAACACATCGAAAGATGTGTCAGTCTGTGGTAACAAAACAAACAGCCAAGGCAGCAGTGTTCAAGACCACATTAACTTATGGTCCGTTGATTCATGTTGGTACAACCTTCGATGTCTTCGGTTTTAGAGTAAGATTTACAATGCACTTATTGGTCAGAAGGGTATGTACATCTGATTGTTTGAAACTGGCTTGAGCATGTCAATGATATCACATGGGAATCCATGATTGCATGAATGAAGAGACATATCCCATTCCTCTAGCCCCTTCTGGGCTGTACTTGTTAGGGTTAAAATGATAAGTGACTTACCATCAAATGGGTTGACACTGATAGAAGCAATGCTACCAGCTATACAACCTGAGATAAACGAATGTAGAAAACTAGCCCTGCCTCCGTCTGCTGTTTTACCCTGTAATTAAAAGAAAATTACTGTAAACCTGGAAATGTTTGCGAAAGACTTATTTTCACTTATTTCAGTTGAAAACAAAAATGCCCTCTTGTATGTGAATACAATGTACCAGTCTGGTAATTAGTAAAAATAAGTAGTGACTAAAATGCCTTCTTGTACGTAAACACAATGTACCAGTCTGGTAATTAGTAAAAATAAATAGTGACTAAAATGCCTTCTTGTACATGAACACAATGTACCAATCTGGCAATTAGTAAACATAAGTAGTGACTAAAATGCCTTCTTGTACATGAACACAATGTACCAGTCTGGTAATTAGTAAAAATAAGTAGTGACTAAAATGCCTTCTTGTACCTGAACACAGTGTACCAGTCTGGTAATTAGTAAAAATAACTAGTTCTTAAAAAATATGAGAAATAAAATTATTCAAATTTGCCATCAACTGATCTCTGTAGGGAATTCAGAGTAAGCAAACAAGTGAGTTATCCAATTACCTACACCTGAAAATATGTCAGACTTCAAGGGTCTTGTCGTTACTTGTATTCAAAGGGGAATACCACCCCAGGAGAACACAGGCATTTTCATGAACTTTGGGTTCTGGAGTATATTGTATATTCATGACACAAAGAGCCTATCACCTTCAGTGCAAATGTCATGAATATTCATTGTTCAACCGTTGCATAAACATTTCTGCAAACTCCCATGATGCAATGTGGCCCACAGCAAAGATCCCCAAATGGTAACAACTTCAACTTGATGTTTCTTTGAAATGACGTGTAATGTAGGTGATGTAAAACCTTGGAATGACTCTCCAGAACCCATAGTTTATGAAAATGTAGCTTATATCCTGAAGTGGCATGCCCCTTTATCTCAAATTGACAAGGTCCGGCCCTAAGTGGCATGCCCCTTTATCTCAAATTGACAAGGTCCGGCCCTAAGTGGCATGCCCCTTTATCTCAAATTGACAAGGTCTGGCCATAAGTGGCATGTCCCTTTATCTCAAATTGACATGGTCTGGCCCTAAGTGGCATGCCCCTTTATCTCAAACTGACAAGGTCCGGCCCTAAGTGGCATGTCCCCTTTATCTCAAACTGACAATGTCTGGCCCTAAGTGGCATGCCCCTTTATCTCAAATTGACAAGGTCCGGCCCTAAGTGGGATGCCCCTTTATCTCAAATTGACAAGGTCCGCCCCTAAGTGGCATGCCCCTTTATCTCAAATTGACAAGGTCCGGCCCTAAGTGACATGCCCCTTTATCTCAAATTGACAAGGTCCGGCCCTAAGTGACATGCCCCTTTATCTAAAACTGACAAGGTCCGGCCCTAAGTGACATGCCCCTTTATCTCAAATTGACAAGGTCCGGCCCTAAGTGACATGCCCCTTTATCTAAAACTGACAAGGTCCGGCCCTAAGTGGCATGCCCCTTTATCTCAAATTGACAAGGTCCGGCCCTAAGTGGCATGCCCCTTTATCTCAAATTGACATGGTCTGGCCCTAAGTGGCATGCCCCTTTATCTCAAATTGACAAGGTCCGGCCCTAAGTGGCATGCCCCTTTATCTCAAATTGACATGGTCTGGCCCTAAGTGGCATGCCCCTTTATCTCAAATTGACAAGGTCCGGCCCTAAGTGGCATGCCCCTTTATCTCAAATTGACATTTTGTAGAGTCTATGGTTTATCTTAGCTGAAAGAAGGGATATTATATATTATCCTTACCAGAGCATTAAGGTGAGCAAATACTGGGAAGTAAATCATAGAGAATGGAATGTCTCGAAGCAACGTAGCACCATAGCCACGATACAGTCCTAGAAAACCTTTCTGTTTCATTAGATTTTGGGATATCTGCAGTGCTGATTTTGGTGCCCCTGTTGCAACGCTTGCTGAGTAATTTCTAGTCTGTCCTACGTTGACCGCTGCCTCTGCCGCTGCAGCACCCGGGGACATTTTATTTTTTTGAGCTGGAATGGAAATAAGAAGTATATTAGTATTTCTAAATCATGCTTCATTACCCCCCGCCAGACGTAGTCCAGCACAGGGGGCTTATAGATTGGGCTCTGTCCATGCGTCTGTGTGTCCAGAGTAATTTCTCGGATATTCATTGACCGATTTATTTCGAACTTAAAGTAAATGGATAATGAACTATGACTTACATATGCACGTCAATTTGCTTTGGGATATGATGCAGTTTAGCCAACTTAGAGCCAAACATTTTTTTGTCAAAAAATATGATTTCTGGTAAAAAACTTAAATTCCAAAACTACTGGGCAGATTGTTTGCTTTCGATAACATGGTTTCAGAAAATAGGGTAAGTAGGTCAGAATTTCATTTTAATTTACAATTTATTTTTCGAATCACTTCAACCCAGAGACAAGTTACTTGTTGGTCACAAAACTTCCGTAACAGTTGGTGAGGTGTAAAAGAAGTAAATAAAGACAATTATGTGATTCAGAAGTAGACAAACACAATATACAGACTGTACTTTTATAGGCTGAAATGATATCGTTTCTTTCTGGAATGTGATTTTTTTTTAAAAACTAACCAAAGATACTTTGGCAAGAAAATCTACTGAAAAAATAGAAGTAACTTTCATAATTTTACCTTTTTCGAATGTAAAAAATGTTTTGGGTCGGCGGCTTAAACTAGAGTCAGTCGGGTTTTTGAAAACACATTAATTTATTTTTTCTTCTTCAGCCTTATTTCAAATTTGATGTTTCTACCAAAACTAATTTCTATGCTACAGAAATGCTTACGTGTCACCTATGGGCCCCTTGTAAAGTGACAGGTGATATTTCTGTGATCAGAATTTATGGTTTCTCATTCAGCTTATAAAAATAGTGTCGGTTTGATAAGTTATAGTCAAATGAGGTTGTACATGTACAGTAGCGTTCTGTTGACATAATTTAGACCTGAAAGTTCAGTAGAGTGTGGTATTTATGCTTGTGGTAAACTTTACTCCAACAGACCTCATGCGAACAATTTTCAATTATTTGAAAGGATTTTAAATTTGATTTACTATGTTTTACTATGATCACCATGGAATATTCCATTGCAAGACAGGGAAGAAGCCTTAAAGGCTTAGATAATCCCTCTTTTTTGTTCTTCTGCTGATGAAGTCTAATTTTAAAGTCACAGTGTCTTGGTTTGAATAACATATTCAGGTAAGTCATTCCAGTGAGATATAGTCTGCCGAGTGAAGAAATATTTCCTGATGTCCAATCTGACTACATGGATTTGGCAAATTTGATGTGTCTACAGATATATTCTCGACCAAGTCCCTTATAGCACTTTGGTTTACAGATTAAATATATAATATTCATAAATCCTTTCCTCACCTTGTCTACCTGCATCCTGCAGTTGGATTTTAAGCATTTCCATTGGTGTAGTAATGATCACCTGACAAAGACCAGCGCCCCCACCAGCTATCATCTCTCGATATAACGGAAGGGTTTTACTGAAGGAAATAAATTACAAACATACATTTCAAGCAATTTTAATTGTAAGTTGTCCTAAAGAGGTAAATGTGCAATTGTAATTATAAAATTAATGAATAATTATGTAGTATATGTGTAGCTGTTGTTTCTATTCATTACATATGTACCAGAGATTACTTTCACCAGTGCACACGGCACACTAGTGGTATTTGTACTGCAGTGTAATACCGAAAACATTATTGCATACATTATACCTGCATGTAAATGATATGCAAATGAGGATGCGATAGTTCAGTCTACACTGTCATTCTTACGGAAATTTGATGTTTTAGATGAATGTAATAATAACAGAACCCCATGCCACGTGAGTTCCAGTGTGGGTACTCAGGGGTATTTACACTCATGATTGCAGTGTTTTCTGCTTGAAAGTACTGCTGCAGAGAACACTGCAAATACCCTTGAATACGCCACACTTGCACTCGTGCATCATGGGGTTCTGTCAAAGACTGGGTTTGGTTTTCTTTTAAGAATACATAAGGTACATTACATCATGTACCAGCCATTTAGAACAAATAATATGGAATATATACTCTGGTCATTTGACGTCCAACAACGTGCGTCTATGTCATGACAACACATGTCTACATCACTTGTTCTGCTGTTTTCGGAATTAGTTATTAGAAATAGTTTCAAAACTTTAGTTATTTAAGCATCTTTACTCACCTGTCTGTTTTGAGTATATACCTAAAGAAGTCATTTCCTACTAGTTTTATTGCCTTCTCTGGTGTTATAAGAGTTATGTTTACACCAATACCTGAAAATAAAATAATATTTCCCATTTGATAATTGACAGATAATGTAAGAATTAATACAGAACAGAATTGTAGATACTAGCAATACCCATAAACATAACTTGTGTAAGGCTTGCTTATTATTTTTACAGCATATATGCAAATTTCATATCTGTATATATATTTCCAGATCTACATATACATATATCTCCTAGCTGGTCCCATTAAAGAGAGGAACACCACTCCAGGAAATAGAGACACTTTCATAAACTATGCCGGGTTCTCGAGAGTCATTTCATGATTTCACGTCACCTACAATCACTTGTAATTTCAGAGAAACATCAAGTTGATCTTGCGGTTTTATAGGGTGTCTTTGCTGTGGGCCACAACCAGATTAAAATCTGATGTAGGTGTTGGCTAATCATTCATTTTTATTTTACTTGATTCTGTATTTTTGCTTGAATTGACATTTGTGATACAAGTACATGTTTACGTTTTTGTCTTGATCGTTGAGGCGGTGATCAAGACGAAAATGTACACATGTATCACAAAGGTCAATTCAAGCAAATATACAAACTCAGAGGTAAAATAACAATGAATAATTAGCCGACATCTACATTGGATTTTAATCAGATTCCTATGGGCCACTACATTATAGGAATCAGCACAGGAATAATATATTCATGGTTGCACAATGAATATTCATGACTCCTGAGTGTATATTCACTAACAGTATAAAACATCTCATGAATATTCATTGTTCAACCATGAATAATTATTTCTGCTGACTCCCATGATGCAATGGCCCATAGCAAAGACACCCTATAAAGGCACAAGATCAACTTGATGTTTCTATGAAATTGTAAATAATTGTAGGTGATGTAACACCATGAAATGACTGTCCAGAACCTATAATTTATGAAAATGTCTCTATTTTCTAGAGTGGCGGTCCCCTTTAAACCCAAAAATTATGCAAAATAAGTCTGCTAGCCTAAAATGTACCAGAGTGTTTGATTCATAAATTCCTGTTTACAGAAGCGAAGGGAATTAAATTCTGATCAATAATATAGATTTTTAATCATCATCACACGACTACATCTTTCACTAGGACCAATCAAAGTAATTACTAGTACGATCCTTTTAGCTTAACCTTTGAAAGAGATTTTATTTCCCAAAGGACAAATATTCAATTTCCTGTACACAGGCATTTTCTATCTCGGTTGTTAATGGTACATTTGAAAGCAGTACTTGTTGTAATATTACTAACAATGTAAAGACATGCATTAGTGTAATCCGCTCTGATTGCCAGCAAATACCAGGCTGTCCCAAAGGAATGATGTATTTTACTATCCATTGATTTCATCTGATATAACATTCTGTCATTTCTTCATTTCTATAGTACTAATATTGAGTCTAATTATTCAAATTTAAGCAATCATTTGAATAGAAAGTTTTATTTTTGGCATTTCTTAACAACCAGGTTTAATTTTAAGCAATACCACGTTGTTGTATATAAATGATTTCTTAACTGTTTATATTGCTAACATTGTATTTAATTATTCAAATTTAACCTATCATTTAAAGGAAAAATTTTAATTTTGGCATTTCTCAACAATCTGGTTTGATTTCAAGCAATACCATGTTGTTGTATATAGTGATATATTTCAATATCTCTGCTATAATGTACCAATATCATTACTTAATTTCCATGTTGTTAACACTGTCTAATTATGCAAATTTAAACTATCAAATTGAATGGATAGTAGCTATCATTTCAATGGACAGTTTCAGTTTCAGTTTTTCTTAGCACTGGTTTGATTAAGCGTAAGCAAATACCATATTGTTACATAGGAATAATGGATCTGCTATAATGTACTGGTATCCCTTCCTAATTTCTACATTGTTAACATTGAGAGCAAATTAATCAAATTTCATCTGAGAGAAAATATCCTCTTTAATGATCTGCCTTGACTATAAGCAATTACCAAGTTGTCTAAGAAGAATTACTCTCCAGTACGTATGGGTATTATTAATTATGTCACTCATTGTCTTTGCCATTGCTGGCCTAATTTCTTAATTACAATATTGTTGACACTTTGTTTTATCATTTCACTCTTATGACTGAATGAAAGGGTTCCCATTTCTGTTTGTTCATTTTTTAAGTCTCACTTAATAACTCCAAACATTCCCATAGGAACTAATCTTAATCTCCTGACAAAACATTGGCTTAATTTGGTGAATGCCTAGACTCTCTCACAGTCCTCGGAACTTCGCATAAATAGCTAAAACTTGGGTTGTTTTGCATGTACAGGTATCTACTGCATAATTGTACAAACAACCCAAGTTTTAGCTATTTATGCGAAGCCTCGAAGACTGTGAGAGAGTCTAGTGAAAGCCCACCCATATTAAACAATTTTATCAAATCAGTTGCATCTTGCTCAAGGACAAAAAGGTATTTTAATTACTAAACTTTGGGTTCAGGAGAGTAATTTTATGATATCACATCACATCAATTTCACACAATTGCCAAGATACACCTTTAGAAGTTTAAATTCTTTTTCATCTCCCATTTGCTAACAGTGGTCCACTCTTGTCTCATGGGGCTGAGCAGATATATGTATTAGATGAACACTAAATATTCATGGCTATTCATCTCAAGGTAATAAGCACTTAGGAGTCATGAATATTGAATTGAAAATGAAATTAAGTTTATTTCCTGGAGTGGCATTCCCCTTTAGAATTTGTTAAATAAAAACAAAATATGTAATATGTGACTCCCCAAGGCCATTTGGTGCTTAAAAAATATGTCAGTGATTCTTTAATTAATCATAGTATAATGATGATAATAATCTTTATTTATACTGGATAGTTCTTTAAGTACATAAACACTTGTCTCCCAAGAAGTCCAGCGAGGGCCATCCCTCATGGGTTCAGCGTTAATGCAGGAGGAAACCGGAGTACCCGGGGAAAACCTGCGTTAGGTAGAGTCAAACTGAACAACATTCTTCTTACTTACAGCATTATAAATTTAATCAAACCCTGAATGGGGTTCGAACCCAGACAGCAGTGGTAAGAGGCGAGTGGCTTAACCACTCGGCCACCAACAGCTGTTATACAGGATGTTAATACAGCAACAGTATTTAAAGAGTTAGTTTGTTCGGCGACATGTAGTTGTTTCTGATTTATCCAAAAAACAAATATCTATTTAAATTATAAGTAATGAAAATTTCTACTCAGAGAGTCAACATTTTCTCGGAATTGAGTCCCAAATGTTCACTAACGTCTCATCAGCATTGTCAGAGCTATACTACAATGGAATATTACTACATGTCTTGGGAAAGACGCATGAAATGAGCTTGAGAGAAACGAAAATTTGGGATTTGCTTGAAGAAATTATTTGACTCTGTGAGTAGAAAGTTTCATTACCAAGTATGAATCCAGAGTCCATAAACATTCGAAGATATCTACTGCCTGGAAGGCAGATCCTAGAGTAGATTTTTTAAACCAATCTTGTACATATTAGCCTCATACCTTTATACAGTCCTCTGAGGCCTTCAGCTCTGAAAACTTTGACGAAACAGTCTGCCCTGTAATAAGAATACAATAGTTTGTAAGTTCCTCAAATATACAAAATTATTACATTTTGTGCATCTTTGTATAAATTATCCTTATAATAACAAGGACTAATGTGTTCACAAGGGTATACAAGCAGACATGTGCATGAAAATTTTAGTGCACACACAAAGACACACACACACACACTCACTCAGTCACACGCACACACACACACACACACTCCACACTCCCCTCCACACACATAAACACATCCGTCAGCCCATCAAAACAAACACACCCATCACAACATGCACACAGACAGACACACAGACAGACAGACAGACACACACACACACACACACACACACACACACACACACACACACACACACACACACACACATCATCATCATCATCATCACATGCATAAAGTCCTATACCATAGATATGCTAAACAACAAAACCTGCTCTGCATCAATAGTTGAACAATGAATGGGGTGGGCGGAGGGTGGCATCCTGCATGGGTATAGTGGGGTAGGTGTGGGGCACAGCATATGCCTTCAAGATCATACATGCTTCAGTTCTACTTACATGTTGTTGTACATACGGACGCCATCTTTAATTTGTTGATTTTGTAATCTTGTCTTGACCAAATCAATAGGAAATACACAAGTCACACCTACAATGCCAGCAACACCACCATTGATGCATTTTGCTGGCAAACTGCAAAGGAAAAAAAATATTTAAAAAATTACCTTACCTGACAAAAACATTGAAATGTTTGAGTCCAATGTATCAAACTTGGTGCAACACAGTTGGGACTAAAATTGTATGTATTTAGTGTGTGTAGTTTCAGGCGATTGATAAGTAATATTAATTATATACAAAAAGTCATGTATCTTACGTTAACTCTTCCTTCCATTCTGCCCATAAAACGTTTTTCAATCTTAACTCTCACTCACTTACACACTTCTCTCTACATCCTTCAATTTTTTTCAAATTCTTTCTCTGTATCCTTTCATTTTGTTAGTAGTTCTGTGTCCGCACCTGGAGCTCTTTGGAGAACGGGCGCATTGTAAATTCACTTTACTATCATTATCATCATAATATTATGATATTAAATTTTTAGTGCTAAAAAGCAGAAAACCGGGGGTTCAATTTTAATATAAATTAATTGAGCCATTTTATACATAGTCAGGATGCAAATGTGGTAAATCGTAACGATACTGATAGGAACTAGACCAGTTTATACACTCTGGATGTCAACGTGGTAAATCATAACGATACCGATAGGAACTAGACAAGTTTACACACTCTGGATGCCAACGTGGTAAATCGTAACGATACTGTATAGGAACTAGACAAGTTTACACACTCTGGATGCCAACGTGGTAAATCGTAACGATATCGTATAGGAACTAGACAAGTTTATACGGTCTGGATGCCAACGTTGTAAATCGTGACGATACCGTATAGGAACTAGACAAGTTTATACGGTCTGGATGCCAACGTTGTAAATCGTAACGATACCGTATAGGAACTAGACAAGTTTACACGGTCTGGATGCCAATATGGTAAATCGTAACGATACCGTATAGGAACTAGACAAGTTTATATGGTCTGGATGCCAACATTGTAAATCGTAACGATACCGTATAGGAACTAGACAAGTTTACACAGTCTGGATGCCAACATGGTAAATCGTAACGATATCGTATAGGAACTAGACAAGTTTACACGGTCTGGATGCCAACATGGTAAATCGTAACGATATCGTATAGGAACTAGACAAGTTTACACGGTCTGGATGCCAACATGGTAAATCGTAACGATACCGTATAGGAACTAGACAAGTTTACACGGTCTGGATGCCAACATGGTAAATCGTAATGATACTGTATAGGAACTAGACAAGTTTACACACTCTGGATGCCAACATGGTAAATCGTAACGATACCGTATAGGAACTAGACAAGTTTAATAATATACATGTTGAAGTATATTTACTTGTTGATGGTATCTACCCCTGGGGGTGGGGGTACAGTGTATACCTATACTATAGATACAAATTAATGTATACAGGTGTATGCCATTGCCACCCAAAGGGGTCACTTTTTCATGAAAAAATCTCTAACATTGGTCGACTTTTCGACAGAAGATGCTCAAATCTTGATATCGATAACATGGTAAACATCTTCATGTTTTAGAAATACCGTCACAGAAATGGACTGTAGGATATGTCACGCCGATGTCCCCCCCCCCCCCTCCCACTAACAAAAACATTGATGTTTGCCCAGGCAATCTCTCTATAGATATTCAATCAAGTTAATGATATTCCATCACAACTGATAATTTCACATCTCAACTCTTACCAAGTAAACTTTGACCCTTAGATTACCCAGACATGTGTGCATGTCCAACTGATGAGCTATTTATACTACAATGTAGTTATCTTCTATGTGTGGTATTAAAGCCTGGTGGCAGCCTGATCAACCAATGTATATAGCTTGTTGGTGTAAGTTTGTGTGTGAAACCACGAGTGTAATCAGAAGGTGTAAATTATACTACAATGGAGTTATACCTACCCCCCCCCCCCCACAATGTTCAGACAGGGGTGTGTCGACAAAGTTCAAAACATCGACCCATGTATTAATCCAAAAAACAAACCCATTGTTAGGATTTCCAGTCATAATCATTCAGTCCATTACTTCATTCTGATCCTAAAATGTGGTTCATTGTCCTTTGCTAAATCATAACTGCCATTAAATGTTGCGTCCTATGGACAATGTATTAGGTCTAAACTTTCATCTCTTTTTTTTTTTTTAAAACTGTAATGGTCTAAAATGGGGTATTGGTTTTTGGTCAAAGTGGGTCTAAAATGGGCCTGGGGTTTCCAGCACTGGCCATACACCACTACCAGAGCTCACCACTGGTACTGCCCCCAGGGGTGACCCCCCCCCCCAGGGGTGACCATACTTAATTCTACATGTGTGTTTCTCATGACCCCAATTGATTACATATTTTTCCAATCTGGCAATAGTTTTTTTTAAAAACGGCACCCTCTACAGCAGGAATAGAAAGAAGCCATAGCTTCACTGATTGTAAGATGGTGACACCGCGAGTGTGTATCTGAGCAAAAATTATTGAGTACAGCTGAAAATCAGTTAACTTTAAGTTTCCTTCTAACTTTAATTGATATATTTCTAAGTAGACCACTGAAGTACGATTGTTATTTGAATGTATTACCAACATGTAAACATTCAAGTATTTCAACATTTAAATTTTTTTTTTTTTAAATTTTAACCGATTGACTGACTGATAATTTTCAAGGTGTAACAATGAGTAACATAGAATTAATTATGGCCTGGATGTACTTTGGTTCAATGAATTCATGTACTTACATACATGCGGGTAATGCATGAACATTTGCTGGTATTCTCATGAATTTAACCTTTATCCTATACACATGTACAGGCACGCACCATACAATGTAGATTGGTATAGTTCTACTAATACTATACAATCAAGTTATTTTGCTCGTTTTGTTAAACATAAATATCTTTTGTTCTCTACATGTAACATATCAAGAACCTATTACTACAATCTTTCACCTATCTGGACATACCCAGATGCTCCGCAAAAGTCTGAGATGGCAGAGCTCAAAATTAACTACTTTCTTTTGGTAGTCGTAGTGGGCTACCAATTTCAGCAATTGGTAGCCCAAGTATTGTGACCTGTAGTCCCATATTCCTGAACTGAAAACAGATTTCCTCTATTGGAAATATGTGTGTTAATACTTTGACGTCCATAAATCTTCTATCTTCATCGCATAATCAGTGGTAGTCTGAGTGGGCTACCAGATACAAATTATGGTAGCCCCATGACAAGAATTGATAGTCTGTGGACACAGGACTACTGTTAATTTCGAGCCCTGGATGGCCAAGACAGAAATGACGTTCTAAAGAAATTCCTACATTATTGGCAGGTCATGTGGTCGGGGACTCAGTTCAGGTTGTACACTAGTGAACAAGTGTGCAAATTTTATCCAGCATTATTGCGTTCAAACTTAACTACAACTCAAATAACCTGGCTAGAAAAGTCTATATACTAGGTATATGTCGTAACGATTGAATTTACATTTTTATCAAATTGTTTAACGCAAAGTTCCAATTACAAAATAGCTATTTCACCTTAAAATTAACAAATAGTCCTTTTACTTGATAAAAAATTTCTATAAATATTGTCATATTTCATATTTTAAGCTTCATGTACGTTGAAATCAAGTACTGTAACAGTGTTGTTAATTGTTGCTATGGTTTCTAATTTTTAACTTAGTCGATATTGGTATATACATATTAAAATACTTTTACTCACTGCTTGGTCAAAAAGACACCCAATTTAATGTATATTGACAATGGCAGCCATATGACTTGAAATAAAATCATCTCGCTCAACAAAAATCTTACTCAACATTGCTACATTTCATTGTCTAATTCTAAAAATCTTACCAACATTGCTACTGTTGTCTGGCAACAACTCTTACTAACATTGCTACATTTTATTGTCTGGCAACAAAAATCTTACTAACATTGCTACATTTTATTGTCTGGCAACAAAAATCTTACCAACATTGCTACATTTTATTGTCTGGCAACAAAAATCTTACTATTAACATTGCTACATTTTATTGTCTGGCAACAAAAATCTGACTTACCTTGCTACATTTTATCATCAGACTCTAAAAATCTTACCAACATTGCTACATTTTATCATCAGACTCTAAAAATCTTACCAACATTGCTACATTTTATCATCTGGCAACAAAAATCTTACTAACATTGCTACATTTTATCATCTGGCAACAAAAATCTTAATACCATTGCTACATTTTATCGTCTGACTCTAAAAATCTTACTAACATTGCTACATTTTACCTTCTGACTCTAATGTATACATTTTCCAGGCATGCCAATGGATTATTATGTAACAATTTTAGTACTAGACAATAACTTACATGTACAAAAGATTTTTTTCAAGCCAGACGATAAAATTTAGTATTGTTAGTAAGATATCAGTCGAACCAGACGATAATTTCTCTCAACTTATTACTTGCTTCCATCGTATTTTTTGTGACCTGCACATAATATATACATTTTGATGACCCTAAACATGCTTTCATAAAATTGTACCAGTTTAGAGTCGGACGCCATTTTGGTAAAAATTTATAAATTTATAAAGCACTTTCCTTTAAAAAAAAAAAAGACAGAAAAGGAATGAAACCCACCTCAAATCAGTCATTCCTCTAACGTATCTTCTCCTTCTTCTCAATTTCTTTGTAAGCTGACAAATATGATAATCTTTCTTCCTAGGCTTGGTTACGATCTTAAAAGAGAAATTTCTCCTACATCTGACAAAGGGCTGAGAAATGTTGCTGTCAAGTTGTTGATGATTTCACCGGCAGTATGTAATCCCAATGACGAGGTGATGTGTCCCTCTTCTTGTATCACAGCAAACACTCCCTTACCTGTGACGATGAAATAGAAAGATTGCAGTGAAAATACTGGTGGAAGATAAGCAGATTCCATTTCAATAAGGGGACACAGCTATGTAAATGATCCCTTACCTGTAAAAAGATTAACTAAGTTAAAGGGTCGCAAGCTGAGCTTACACATGTATGGTAGTTCATACTGCATATTATGTACAATGTACATGTATAAGATACTTGCAGTATTGTACTTACTGGAACACACTTAGCCACAACTTACAATTAACTGAACTCAAACCTGGTATCGAGATACAATTTAGTAAACGATCAAATAACGTAATTTATAATATGTATCAAAAAAATTCAAGAAATCCCTACTATGCAATCAACTGTTTTAACAACACCAGAAGACATCACCATAATAGCAATAATAATAATAATGTTATAGAAGGCATGCATCGACATTCAAATTATTTGAAAATATGAGAATGAATCTTCATGGACTCTTACTTACATGTAGTAATGAAATTTAGAGAGTCAAAATTTAAAAATAGTTGAAATTCAGGTTATCTTCACTTTCATGAGTAAAACGCTTATATAAACTTAGCTGACAATACAACCTAATAGTAAAAAGTGGCACAAGCTAACATAGAGCTTGCACCCCTTTTGAGGTTGTAATATAATACTGGTGGAAGAACATTCCATTTCAATAAGGGGCACAGTTATAATATGTGTTCCCCTACATGTAATAATGATATAGTTTAGCTTGTAGTGAAAATACTGGCAAATATTCAGAATGTTCCATTTTAAGAAGGGGAACACTGGTCTGGTATATATAAATGACCCGCTACCTTACAGGGAATAATGATATACCAGTAGTTTAGGTTGTACTGAACATATTGGCAAAGATTCAGAATGTTCCATTTTATGAAGGGGAACACAGGTATATAGAAATGATTCCATGCCTGTACTAATGATATTAATTCAAATTATAAAGAAAATGCTGGCTGCAGATTAAGGACATTCCATTTCAATAGAGGGGAGGTGGATATATGTACTTAATGATGTGCAGGAATCTGAATGAGACTGGCTGGCTCTTTCTATTTTGGAAAGGGGATGCGCATGTATAGTCTTGGTAGAATAACCATATGAGATGGTATGATAATAATAATGTATAAATGTATACAGGACTTGAAATTAACTTTTCTCTAAATTATGCAGTCCTAGTGGGCTACCAATTGTAGGACTTGGTACCTCAAGGATAATGACCAGTAGTTCGACTTCCATATTCCTGATCTCAAAATAGAATTCCTCTTTTGGAAATATATGTGTTATTAAAATACTTCATGTCTGTAAATCTTCCATCCTTAAATCATCACATAATCAGTGGTAGTCTGAACAGGCTACCAGCTACAAATGATGGTAGTCCCATGACAAGAATTGGCAGTCTGTGGACATGGAACTACTGTTAATTTTGAGTCCCGATATTTCATATTTCTGTTAGTATACTGCAAGAAAAATCTACCCGTCTTCTACAGGTATTACAACAAGGTACCCATCAAAATTATCACAAGATTAATAAAAGTGGATGGTACATGTATTTTTACATTCCTAAGTTCAAAGGACTGTCAAGAATAATGGGGCTTATGAAATATGATTAATATAATTCAATAAATCGATAAACCCTTTTTAAAAATTATTTGCAAATAAAAAGGTTATAATTAGCAAGTTATACAATTTAAAAATCAACAATTTTATTCATCTACATGTATGATGTAGTAACTGGTAGTGACAAAGCCCCCTTAGGTCACTCATATTTTCCATGGCTGAACGAAGACAAATATCTGGGAATAGTATCTGAGTGTAGCCTGAAAGATTCAATTGCTGTACATAAGTGGACCAATGACTAGACATTTCATTTTCAGACTACGTACGTCTAGTGGCGCTACCCTGCATTGAATCTCAAAATCTCTCCTTACACTGTTACAGGTACAGGGATCATGAGATGAATGGATGCTATGTTACGTATATAGCATCTGTAGACCAGCATTGACATGGCAAACACCAATTTTGTAAAGATGCAGTAATTACAAAAATATACATCAAGTTATATCTAAGATCAGTTATTCACACTGCAATATTACATATCTACAGAATTCCACTGGCGGACATCACATACATAGTGTACTTACCACTTGACAAGTAGAAGCAAATAGATTATTTAAGCTCACTGACTGTGAAGGCACACAAGTATATCACCATCAATCAGGCAAAGTGTGCATACATTATACATATGTGTCTGTATTCAGACAAATAAATTACATACAGGCAGACATATCAACATGAAATAACATGATATACCATAATGCTAATGTGACATTTCAAGGCTGTGGTATCATACTAGCCTAAGACATTTACTGTGGGGGGGGGGGGGGGGGGGGTGCTCCGAATATGGACAAAGTTCATCCAGATTGCATGGTAGTTGGGTTAGAGATAACCAGCTGTGTGGTTGTTACATACAGGTTGGAACCCTTACTACTAGTATAGTGTTACTACTAGTAAATGGTTCAAATCTTGCCCATGGACTTTAAACCATTCAGAACCAAATGATGGACATTTGAACCTGACACTTGCAGATTATTAGCCAACCACTCTGAACATTTGAAAATTATTACAAATGTAAACTCAACCTACATTGTAAGTTCACTTAGTCTGGGTGCAAACTGTTGTTTCTAAACCACAGTTGTGAGTGGACATTTAATTTTAACGATAATGTATAGGAACTAGACTAAAGTTCACTATAACTACACTTTAGTTGGTGGTACAGACTGAGTGGAACTTTAGACTTTTGATTTATACCTTGGCTTTGGACTATGTCAGTTAAGATCAAATCTTAGAATGACCCTGGTAGCAATATTAGTTTTGGTGCTATCAAAGTTTCTGTAAATAAATCAAAATGAAGGGTGAAACATTTCAGGAATGTTCCATAAATTTTGATATCCAGTAACACCATATGGGAACCTGCACCAGTTAACCTTACTCAGTGTCTCCACTTAGGGTGGGAAAAGGGTGGTAAGTACATAAAGAATGGTAAGAACGTAAAATCTACCAGAGGTGGGGTCCCCTATTACCATCTTCCTGAACAAAATTAGGGTAGGTTGTACATGAAATATACAATTTCTATCCGTTGCTCACTTTGTTACCATGGTTACCAATCATTAGCAAAAACACTAAAACTGGTTACCCCATTATAGTGGTTCTCATATACTGATTCTTGTACAGTTTTAATACAAAGTAAATTTTCTGCTAGATATAAAAAAAAATTCCAATTAATGTATCAGAATGTTGTAATAGATGCCAACACTATATGAAGTAGTAGTACATTGTACCAGTATAGCAATATGTAAGTAGTGGTGATTTCCTGGACCTAATCACCGGGTGACCCACATGTGTATAAGCAACAATTTGCAAATTCCACCACTAACGCATTTCCATAACTTTGCCCAGACCTATTTTTAACACAAATAAATCGCTAAACATAAATTGAATATTTATGATACACAACTCTATAGCTTCCTTCAACTTCAAGGTTTCTTTTTGTGATGGACCATTCATAGCAACTTGTAAATGACAGATAATGAATACTGAATGGTTGTGTAATCCGAAATGGAAATGTAGAGGAAATTAATTGCATAGATCTATAATGAACAAGTCTACGTTTTTTGTAAAGAATACATCATTAATAATTTATCATTGCATGTATGTACTTGCTGGGAAATATTTTCACTTACAATATAATGTAACAAGTCATAACAAAACCATTTTCTCACAGGAAATTAACTGTAGAGATAGATCTGTGAATGTATAGTGAACATATCAAGGTGTTTGGTAAAGAATACATCATTTATTTTTTATCATTCCATGTACATATATGTAATTGCTGGGAATCACTTTCAATTATATGTACAATGTAACAAGCTACGACAGAACCATTTTCACAACAAGGTTCAGTGGTTTTTTGCTATGGTTGTCATGGTAACAGGAAGAGGAAATCTTGTCAAACGCATAATGCAGAGATAGATTTCCTTACCTTTATGGGGAACCCTGGTAATATACATCAAACATGTACATATATATTTTATCATTGTATTCGAGCTGGTCTTACCTTTATCATTGTACTTTTAAATCATTTGTTATATATTTTATTGTGAAGCGGTTTGTTATTGTTTTGATAGAAGTCGCTATAGAAAAATAAAGTATTATTATTATTATTATTATATTTTGGTACTATGGTACTCCAACTATGAGTCAAACTATTCCAAATTGACATTATTTTTCTTGATTTTTCATAAATTTTAAGCTTGACACTCAGAAGAGAAGAATTATATTATTTCATAATATTTGTCTTCATTCAGACAGAAAATACTTCTGAGTGACCTAAGGGTTTTATCCCTTCTTATCCAGCAACTCATAGTGACAAGGCCCCTTAGGTCACTCATATTTTTCTTGGCGGAAAGAAGAAAAATATTTGAGAACAATATATCTGATAATTCTTAATGTGAAGCAGATATATACAAAGCAAAGTAATGCCACCTGGACTTTGTCAGTGTAATTTACATGTACCATATTTATTGTGAGGGACTGAACATATTTTTGAAAATATTTTGTTATATACATTGTACAATAACTTACTTGTGATATCGTACACCCTGAACAGTATTGAATCACCTATGGGTGAACGTCTTTTCTGTAGCTGTATACATGATCAATCAAATCAAACTGATTTTTGAGTCCATACCAAAAAATCAGCGCCCTCAACGGCGATCACGATTTAGTCCTGTTATTGCAATACTCATGATACTATTGTGATTGGAAAGACACATGGATTCGAGGCTAGAGCGATTGTGTTCTCTAAGATATGATAGACCATTGATTAACATCTACAACGTCTGCGTGTTGGTATTTTAGTACTTTCCAGTGAATAAATTATTTGTGTCTGATTGAAAAATGATACTACTGTTACAAACTCATGCAGTTTAAACTTTAACCTTTAACCTTGTCACTACATCACCTACAGATAACATTGACCACTAATTAATTATTAAATTAAGTTTTGATAAGAACACTTTTATGGCCTCTTTATGTGTACATGAAATGCCAGGGAACTGGAAATTTGTTTGCGAATATGAACTATTATGTAAAGTAACCATGATATAAAATTGTTCTTATCAAATGATAGAATGTAATACAAGTCTCTGTACTTCCAATACTAGACTCTCTCACAGTCCGCAAAGCTTCGCATAAATGGCTAAAACTTGGGTTGCTTTGTAGAAATCTACTGCATAATTGTACTCATATACTAGTAATAGTATCCCAGTATCCCTAGCCCTGTACTGTGCGCCCCGCCTAACACATCAACAAAATGTTAGCCCTCTGTGATCAATGAGGGTGCACAGTACAGGGCTAGGGATACTGGGATACTAGTATATGAGTACAATTATGCAGTAGATACATACAAAACAACCCAAGTTTTAGCTATTTATGCGAAGCTTCGAGGACTGTGAGAGAGTCTATTCCAATACATGCTGAGCTAAGTGTTATTAATCCAATTCAGTTGTTTACTTTCCATGTTTGTATCAGGTTTGTTGTCCGCGGTCTGATGTCAACAGTTGTATCATCTAGTAGTACTCTATCTTTGGGGTGAATGAACTTTTCTTCTCTATCTTTAAATAATGATATGTCACCATTGTACTAGACATAGCAATCCAAATATTCAAAAACTCTTTCTACATATCATTTTTGTTTACATTTTGTCTTTATCTTATTGACATTTACAGATAACATTTTAACAGAGTGTGTGTACAATAGCTTTATATTTGTTGTCAAGATAATAAATATCAGAATTTGTCAAGCTGTCCAAACTGTATATGTCAATGTATCTGAATCAGTGAATGTGTCAGTTGGGTGACGTAGATAAAGGCTGCAGCTGGCTCTTGGAGAGAATAAAACACTTTTAGATTACGGAAATTTTACATCATGATGAACCTCCTGTTACATTCTGACTTAAGCGTCTTACTCTTTTTAACGGTAACACATGTATAGCGTACAATGCTACTGTTTTGTTATTAGATTATGTAACATAAATATGTTGTAACTGAACCTACAAATAGTGACTACATGGTTATAGACTTGATGCTGTGTAGCAAAAAGATCAATAAACTTTCCACCCTTTCACCATATCCGTATCTCGCTATTTTCTTTCATATACAACGCTGAACATCGTTGCTTACATTTTGCTAAAAGTTTGGTGTATGAGATTTATTCACTGACTTCTGATTGGTGTATGAGATTTATTCACTGACTTCTGATTGGTGTATGAGATTTATTCACTGACTTCTGATTGGTGTATGAGATTTATTCACTGACTTCTGATTGGTGTATGAGTTTTATTCACCGACTCCTGATTGGTGTATGAGATTTATTCACCGACTCCTGATTGGCAGATGAGTCCAATTTGTAGTCATGTCAGTCACATTGGTTACGCCTACCTTGTACATGTATATACTATATAGCCATGGCTGGGCGAGTGGTTGGGTTCAAGACTATTTAAAACAGAGGGATCAGTCAGGATCAGAGGCTGATAACAAGTCATATTTGAGGGTTGGAGACCGAGAGGAGCTGATCTTGGGTGTGGTGGTAGTCTACCAAGTTGAATGACTATAACTGGATGTATGCACTCCAATAACGCCGACACATCTCTGCTACTACACATCTTGTCATGTTACTGCATGTACACTATTTCAGCTATCCTAACTGACATTTTGATTTTTGTAAATTTTCGCTCGTCCTCAACAACTAACTAGGCTAGTGTGGTAGATGTTTTGGTAGCACTCTTGCTTAAAGTTAATATGTATTGGTTTGGAATATGATTTTCATTATATCACAAGGAGTCAGGAATATAGCTCAGATTGAAAGTACAAGAGGGCTCAGTGACTTTGTTACCATTTATTTAAGGAGAATATTTGACCATTTCAAACCAGAAATGTTATCATTTACGGTCAGATACTGCCACTAGGATGCATGTGCACAAGAACTATAGAGATTTATAGAAGGGCAAATACCTTATCTGAAAAGGTTTCAGCTTATTGATCTTAGCAGACCTAGGGTGACAAGGCCCCTTATATTACCTGTTATTTGAAGGAGGTTACTATAGTCACGTTTTTCGGCGCTGGAATTATTTGAGCTGAATACGCACAAAACAATTTCCATGGAAATAAGTCCTGCTAACACACTATGTGAGTTGCCATATTTTTATATTCAGTTGTTGCGAAAGGTATCACCAACAATTGCATTGAATAAGGCAAACCGATAAGTTATAAGTAATTTACTAGTTAGCATCTAATTACATTTCACCTTGCTCTGTCTGCCTAATTAATTGTTCATTGTATACAAGACAGTCCTATTTAATGTAAATGGATTGGGTTCAGTGACCTTTTTGTGTGTGAGTCAATCAACACTGAATTACACGGCTATGCAGTATGCATGTACATACAAGTCAATGTAGCAATAAATATTAATAATAATAATAATGCAAATTTATGATGCGCCCTTTTTCCCGAGAGCTCAAGGCACTCCCAAAATATCACCACTGAAATCAAGAATTAGTGGTTGTTACTGGACTAGTTTCGGTTACCCAGACTCTTGCCGCTGGGGGGCTCTGCCTATGAGACCACCCCAAACGAGAGTTTGGGGAAACCACATTCCAACTACCCCACGACAGAAGTCACACACTACATTTCTTCCAAGCATAAATAATGGCCTTACAAGGCCTGTTTGTTGTAATTAATACAAATATATATATGTTTGTTGAAACTATATATTTATCGGTCACTTGAGAAGTGATAATCTGTAGTGAAGGTACCCAAATCGTTCAGCCTACAATGTTGGACATGAAGTACGTGAAGTACTCCCATGATGCACTGCTCCACAGGCTACTTTTGCGCGGGTGAGTTGAAATTACGTTTCCCCAGATGCTCATTTGGGGTGGTCTCATAGGCAGAGCCCCTTCTGGTGAGAGGCTGGGTAACCGAGACGACTACTAGCCTTATAAACAATAACAGGAGATGAACTAAGAAGTTGATGTGGTCATGCATACGTGCTAAGTCTGACTAGACTTTTCCTTTCGCAGAAACATTATGATTACACCATTATTCAATCATACAGCTATTAGAATTTACATTAGACTCTCTACAGTCTCGGGAGCATTGCCGGCAGAAAGAGCTGTTTTGTATGTACATGTACTGCAATCTACCACATCCTTGTACTGTGCGCCCTCAACGACTAGACAGGACTAACAATTCATTGACGGGTTACTGCAACTGCTCAGAGCTACTCGCTAAACATGGAGCATCACAGTAACACATCAAAGAATGGTTAGCCATACATGTATGTGGTCGATGAGGGCACACAGTGCAAGGATATTCGAGTACAATTATGTGGTAGATATCGATACATACAAAACAACCCTTTTAGCTATGCGAAGCTCCGAGGACTGTACGAAAGTCTAAATTTACATGTGCAATAGTAGTATGTAGATTATGTGTTCACAAGAGTTAAATCAGAAACCATAACAGCTGTCACTCACCATAATGCTATCACTCATCAATAGCAGTCACTATTAGTATTACTAAAAATAGAAATTACATTATTTGCATGCTACAAATTTCTGTGACAAAAAGAAATTTTACACGTAGTTTGACGTTTTTTTGCCATCTGAGATTGGCAAACTGAGACTGGTCTCAGACGAAGATTTTTTTCGTTCTGAGACTGGTCTCAGATGGCTATTTTTTCCAAACTGAGACTCTCAGTTCATGGTCTCATTTTAAGTACCCCTACATATATACCACACTTGGCATACAGTTGTTATACATTTCATAATCTATGAAATATTTCAAATTCCTTCATACTAGCTGTTCTAACTGAACAAAGTCACAGCACCAGAATATCTTACTTTTCCTGAGAATCCCCAAGTCTTCCCTACTAACTGTTCATCCAGAACAAAGTATCTATGAGCACCAAGACCACTTGCAGTTTCTCTGCACACCTCTAGTCTGTAAGGGTCGATCGCACAACGTAATACAAGCTCGATCAATAAACAAACTTTGTTCGTTTAGGCTAAAAACCCTCCCCCTCCACCTCCACTCCCCCAAAATGATTTTTCACAAGTGTGACATCGACACGTTTATACATGTATATGATGACACCCTAATGATGAAAATTGGAGTGGTCACATCACTATGATCGAACACATTGAAAGATTAGTGGGAACCCAGCACTGTATATCACATCAAAAGTAAATTTTAATCAACTTATCAACATCTCACTGTAGTAAATACAGAACCTGTTAGTGTTATCATTGAAAGTATCATATGTAAAGTTTTCTAAATTTGGTTAGAAGTGCAAAAAAACGAAGTTCAGCAATTGCACTGGTGCCACACCCCCTCACCTCAAAACAAACGAAGTTCATTTATTGAGCTTATGTGACATCGTTTGATTCCTCCTAAGACATGATACCGAATGTTGTGTTAGCTACCACAGTACTTCAAGTTTTAAGACCGATGAGGGCAGAACGACAGGACATAATATCTTTGTTTTAGTCTCAGAACTGAACATAATATTACAGTAACTGTATAAACCTAGACATTTTCGCTAAAGACTTATTTTCACTTAGTTCACTGGAAAACAAAAGTGTAGTCTAAATGAGCAGTGACTAAAATGTCCGTCACAATGTTTTCTGTCAATTGTACATGAACACAATGTACCAGTTTTGTGAATAGTGAAAATTGTTTTTTAAATTGAAACCTATGATCTGAAAACTGTAAAAACGCAAAATTATCTAGTAGCAAAAATATCTAGGTTTACGGTACCAAATCTCCTTCCGTGGGCTCCATACATTTAAAATACCAATGTTAGCTTAGATTTGGTATATCCACACCAGTGTTGGAAGAACGCCAATTTGAAATTGAAAGTAATGCCAGTAGACAGGCTAAAGTTACAAGGACATTATCACCTTACTATACTTTCTGACAGTACTTTTAGAGTAGCAAGCATCAGATTTCAAACTACATAAATTGTACACGCAGGTGTTGTTATGCCTTCACTTTTGAAGAGGTGTACATTTTAGGAGGGGAACTCCCTCTTGGCCTAGATCAATCTTTTTAATGTAGGATAAAAAAAACTAAATTCTTTTAGTTATAGGCCTCAGAACCCCCCCCCCCCCCCCCCCACCAACTAAATTGTCCAAAACTGATGTTGAGTTTTTGTATAGTTTGTTGACATTGGGTCCCAATGCAAGTAGAGTTAAGCATTTGAAGAATTAAAATGCACAAATTGATTGATACAATCAATTTCAAATCAGTAACTATGTATTAGTACATGTATTTAGTTACCCATTAAAAGTAAAATCGATCTTGTAGGATGAGAACTAAAATGGCTCAAACCCCTCTACACCAAAGTAAAAGAATTTTTCGTTTTTTATCCCATTGAACTGTTGAACTCACCCCCTAACGTATTAACATATTCAGTATATTAACGATGTGGTTCGTAAAGTGTAGTGTGCATAGTTACTGCATTATTGCTCTATATTATGTCTCTCTTTATCCAATAGCAATTAATCATGATGTCATTATGACCAGAGTATGTACAAAAGCTCTAAGTTTAGGCGGGGCAGTGAGAACAGCCATCCTGGTCTAACAATGTGGTTGTAAAGAGCAATGTGCATAGTTACAGCATTATTGTTCCATATTATGTCTCACTCTATCCAAAGCAATTAATCATAATGAGCAGTGTGCTACAAAAGCTCTAAGTTTAGGAGGGGGAGTGAGAACTCCATCCTGGCCTTTGGCAGCTAGTGGTGGCCTTGATACAGTCAACCAGTGGTGGCCTTGATACATGAGGTACTGTCTCCAGTTCATGGTCTGCATTGATAGTCATTACATGTACGTCTTACCTGACATTATCCAAAGTGATCAATAACAATGTCAGGTGCACCTGGACCGCGGTGTTAATATCAGGGTGACCTTAATTGACCCGAACAGGTGTGTTTTCACTTGGTCTTTAAGGTAGTGTGCCTTCTAACGATAGTCAAATATTGTTGTTGTGAGTCAAAATGAGAAAAACTGGGATTTCTTGTGAGTCACCACATAGTAAGAGATAGGGGAACACCAACTCGGCTTAGAGGGCATACTGGTCTATTCTTAGGCACGTACTTGATAAACGGAACGTCAGAAATCTATTGAAACTGAAAGGGACGCTTTTACCCTAGGTAGTAATATGGTGATATCTGCTGATAGGTGACTTCACTGCAGGGTATTCAGACACTTTATACTACTTTAAATCACACACAAAACGAAGACAAAAAGAACGTCATAGCAGTACGTCATAGCAATAGTCTATATCAATTGTTACTGATTTCAATAAACCACATCAATCACTGTAATTTGTATTACATCAGATCTTTTGTACTGAGTACAAGGCATGTCTTTGATAATACATTGAACCAACCCTACAGAAATATATTGTTATACAATATATAGGCAACCATTTCACAACAGACACGTACACCTCAACATAAAACACTCGCATTCCGATTATTCAAAGTAAATTTGTACATGGTGTACATGTAATTCTTCAAACACTTCCAGACATTCCCAATTGGAAGTTGGAACCCAATGTCAACAAAATGTATAAAATACCTAGTTTCAATACCAGTACATACATGAAGGTGAAATATAACTTACACTATGCCTTTAGATTTCATATGTCATGAATGGCGATAAAACTGTGTTGTATTGTAAGATTAACTATTATAAATTTAATATGTATGTAACTGGAAATATATTTACGTGTAATATTACATATATCATAACTCTGTATGACATGCTGTATTCATATCATATTTCTGTTGATTATCTCTGTACATCTTTGTTAAATTTAGAACATTTTAAATAGACCTGTTGCAACTTTGACCTTTGACCTCAGACATGCCTCACTGGGTGCCAGTGCAATATAGGTCCTTCACCTTAATTATGAACAGCTCATACAATGTAGGTCTCTGATCTGGTCAATTGAAAACAATGAGGTAATTACCCTCAAGATAGGGACAGAGGAGAGGAGTTATTAACAGAAACAAACATGTTAGAAAACGCGTAGTCAGCTGTCATCAGTTCAGAAGTTCAGCACTGAAGACTATTGGAATGATCTTTGGAATATAACATGCTCAGTTACAAAAAAGTAGTGCTAATAGCGTTAACGTTGTAGCACGACTATGTTCATCCACATGCCAATCCATCCTTGGTCACCATGCAATATGCACCACCATTTTAGTGCTACTGCTGATATACAAATGTATGCAGTTTCAAGAGTTTGTCATTCTTTTGAAATTGAATATCTATCCACTTGCTTTTAAAACTACCCCTGTTGTTCCTAGGTAAAGTCCCCACGACTTTTGAAAACAAAATGTAATTTCAGAGCTATTAAATTTATGAAGACATGTTTATTGCCATGCAATTGCAAAGGTTAGTAATCGTTAGGTTTATGAAATAGCAATATGTGAGAGAGACAATACCCCATGCATGGTATGTACAATGTACATTGTATGAACACCTCATGATATTGTAGCAAGTCACAAAAGTACTAAAAGTTTGAAGTTTATTGAAACACATCACTTTGATTATTCACAAGCTCAAATACTTCATACTCTTCTACCAATGAAAAAGGGGGGAGGGTGCGGGGGGTTCAATGCCGCTGGCGTATTGCTATAATTACAAAGCCTACTACATTATGCAATTAAAACGTCAAATTTCAGTACTTAATCAAGTAGTATATATCACATAAAAATTTTATTTCACCATCTTTTATTTAGAAGGGGCGGATGAGACCTGTGGCAAGAAGAGGGGGAGCCAACTGCATTAGATTTTTGTGACTTGCTAATTTTATTTGTTATAAAATATAATACGAATTGCCCTGTGTTAGATCACCATGTGGTTGACTTGCTATAAACATGTAACATGGCCTGATCTGAACTCTGTGACACTTTCAGTACAACACTGTAATATTCAGACATTCTAAAACTAAATATAGGAATGGCATGTAAAATATGTCCAGGCCAGACAAGTTCAACCTTTGTGTAGAACTCAAATAATATATTTTCATAAATTTAAAAATGTTTAAAGACATTAGAATGGAGATAAGAAGCCAAATATTATTAGATTTTTTTTTAAATCAAACACATTCAAAAATATTATTAGATTTTTTTTTAAATCAAACACATTCAAAAATATAAGAGCAAGGCTCAACAAATTTGATTTTTGTTTTTGTATTTACTTTTAACATTTTTTCATTTGACAACAGCTGCGTTAGATAATATAAAGTGCATTAACTCATACATATTTTGTTTGTTTGTTTGTTTGTGTATATTTTGTTTTGCTTGTTTGGTTTTAAGGTTCTTCCTTGGCCATGTGGGATATCATATGTACCCTCTGCAGTGTACCCTCTAATGATTGATATCCCAACTTTTGTTGTTGTGGGTCAAAATGTTAGAAACTGGCATTTCTTGTGAGTCACCACATAATATGAGATAGGGGAAGGCCCAATTTGGATGTCAATAGAAATTGTGTGCATCAGTGGTGCATCAAATTGGTATTCCACTATCTCTTACTATGTGGCGACCAGTGTGCCCTCTAAGCAAATTTTGGTGTGTCAATAGAAATTGTGTGCATCAGTGGTGCATCAAATTGGCTTACAGTGCACACTGGTCGCCACATAGTAAGAGATAGGGGAACACCAAATTTTGGTGTGTCAATAGAAATTGTGTGCATCAGTGGTGAGTCAAATTGGCTTAGAGGGCACACTGGTCACCACATAGTAAGAGATAGGGGAACACCAAATTTTGGTGTGTCAATAGAAATTGTGTGCATCAGTGGCGCATCGAATTGGCTTAGAGGGCACACTGACCTTCTGAATCACATATTTTTGATGGCAAACTGAAGCATAGCAATATGTTTTGACCCACCAATATTTTACATTTTACATTCCCCTATAACTTACTAAGTGACTATGACTCACATGAAAACCTATTCTATTTTGTTATCATGTTGACCCATGATGTCCTGTCAACTATCTATTTAGTGAGGCAAAGAATAATGGGACCCTGAATTTTGATCCATACCATAAAATATATTGTCTTTAAATTAGAGGGCATATCACTGTGAAGTGGCTCAAGAGTCAATATAACCTAGCTACTTCACATACCAATATTGTCAGACAGGCAGGAAATGACAAGAGGTACTTTGTTCATTTCATGTTAAATATATGGGACCAACTAACAAAGTCCTATAGAGTTTCCATGGTAACAGCAAAAGGATGAGGTGAATCTCATTCCTCAATATTTGTCTTTATTCAACCAATATATGGGTGACCTACAGGGCCTTATCACTATAGTGTTTGTGACCTAAAGGGCCTTGTCACTATAGTGGTTTGATAGAGAAGTAGTTACAACCCTATATTATATAACCCTATAGTCATATATACATACATACATACATACATACATACATACATACATACATACATACATACATACATACATACATACATACATACATACATACATACATACACACACACATACACACATACATACATACACACACACATACATACATACACACACACATGATACATACATACATACATACATACATACATACATACATACATACATACATACATACATACGCATGCATGCACGCACGCACACATGCATACAATACATACATACACACGAACATGCATGCATGCATGCACGCGTGCACGCACACACACACACACACACACACACACACATTTCAAAGGTAAATGAAGAAAAATATTGGGGACACATATTGTTACTTACAAAATGTAAGATTGCCATTTTCTTAAGGAAAATATCATACGAATCCTGTTGCTACAAATGTATCAATACTTATAGATATGTGTGATTTCCTCACTGGTAGGACCCCTACTCCCACTTCGAAAGGAAAACAACAATCTAAGAAATACTACACGCCCCTTTGGTCAGTGCATGTCTTTCATATTAAATTTTGAAGAAAAAAACATTACCACAAAGATGTCATGAAACTGTTTGGGTTTAAAAGACTATTTGAAAATTCACAACTCGGACTCGATGTAATTTACATTTTTTGTAACCGTTAACAGTTATGTTTGTTACTATTTTTACATGTGTACACCAATTTAGATCAATGTATGTGTTATGATTGGGTTAATATTGATAATATGCATAAACGTATATGTGCATTTCCGAATCGGTATGAAAATACCTTAAAAGCGGACACAGAAATCATGCAAGTTGTGAAGACGTAAGACCGTACCGCGGCACAAGTTGATAACATCAAAGGTACACAAGTATTGATTCGTCTCTCGTTACGTAAGCTTGTTTACAATTGATTCGTTCTTTAAATTAGTAAATAACGGAATATATACAGACACGTTATGTCGTGGCTTAATTAGGGTAAGAAAGAGGAAATAGACGTCGAAAGTTTTATGTCATGTGTTAGATCATACATATTCAATTCACAGTATATGAAATTAAAAAGACAATGTTTTGATTAAATTTTGGTAAGTGTACAAAATCGAATGACGTTCCTGGCTGGGTTCGAATTTAATAACATCCATTTTTTGATGTTCACTGACTTCTGCAGTATTGTACGGTAATCTGAGCCGAAATAGAGGAAACCAAACATGTACACAGTTCACATAAGTGTTTAGTTTCGACGACACATTTTTTCACAACGTGGTTGATTTACTGCAGCACGGATACCGCGCTGTCTAGCTTTAGCAGATTAGCAAACATTGCATGCAAAAAATTCAAAATTGTAACCTTACCGGTTCGGCTCGTCATTCACAATGTTATGTTTCCTCTGAACGTACTTTGTTGTGATTCTGCTATCGATGAAGATGGTAATTTACATAAACATATAAAATGTCTAAAAATGTTCAGAGTTCGCTAGCAGATGTGGATATTACAATGTAAGCTGACAGCAACGGCCACATGGGTAATTAATAGATGGCGTGAGCGCCAGTGACTTTGCCGCTTTGATATGCAAATAACTGTCTGGTCTACCAATCATGTCCATGACCCAGTTTCCGATAAGCCAATCTGGGCATACCTCACTTGTCTCATGGCAACGCCTTCGCTTGGCCCCTTGCTTCCCAACCAATGAACGAACATCTCTCATGGTACTCATGACAACTGCGCGTGATGACTGGCCTACTGACATGATCTGAGAACACGCGAAACGTACTGTGACACCGGCGAGTTTGACACGTGTCACACTGTGTACACTACGTCCACTTTCTTATTTGTCTGTGCTTTATACAAAAAGAAATATGAACAAATAACACAAAAATGTTATAATTTAAGATATCGCTGTGATTCTCTGATTTGGAGTCTAACATATACACACCGAACCACCACAATTTGCACAAATAACGCTTGGTGCGATTGTTATTAATTTTGTGTACAAATTCGATAATTTAGTCAAACGAATACCCTAATTATATATGTCGGACTTCAATGAATACGCATCGACCTATTAAAATGCATAGTGCGATAATGAGGCGCCGGACGTGCAATTAATTATGATAACAACATACATGCCATAATTTATCATGTCTGTCCCCATCGGTTAGAAAGTGAAATTCTTTCGTTTATTATATTAAATTCACAAAATATCAACAGAGACTATACACGTTCCATTTTTCGAATAATTGACCACAAAATAATGTTTTCATATCATAACTTCGTACCTGGGTAGAGCTCTACATGTTGTGACTTGTGAACTTGGTGTGAGATATATTTATTTAAAATATATAGTCATAATTCAACACTTGCCTTTCAGTCAACTACCATTATAATGGTCAAATTTAAAGTCTCCCCCCCCCCCCCGCCACACACACACACACACACACACATTCTGACTATGTCAAAGCCTTGTAGATTTAGTAATGGTTTCCCCAAAACCCTTTATCTTCTTTCTTTAAAGAGAAATCACACACAACACACAATTTTGGTACAGAAATTATTTTTTTTAATAAACAGCATACTTCTATACAATCTCTGAGTGAACTAAAGATGACACAAAAAATACACAATGATACATTGAAATATTTGAAAGAATCAACATAACACCGATAATCTTTCAGAGTGTGACAAATGATAGTGACTTTCCAATGAATGCTGCCCTCTGGTGGTGACACTGTAATGTCATAGATCGTGAACCAGATATGTGATATTGATGGTTAGCAATCATTATTTCTTCAAAAACAAAATCATCAGTATCATATATTCTGTTTGCTGATTTACAAAACGAGACAAATATCAGTATGGTAACAAAGAATTGCAATTTGATTTCAGACTTCATGGAAAAGGGGTAAAACACAATTACAGCTGTTTAGTATTTAAACAACCTATCGTTATGTTTATAAAATTTAACTTCATTTTGCACCACAAAATATTTGTACATCACAAAAGGTTTCGCCAGATATCAACCATTGCTTCATCAGTGTTTTCTGAAGTCATGATGCTTGCGAGACTTCAGACAATTATCTCAAAGTCTTGGAAGTCAGTAACATCTCCCATTACTGTTCATTGAGGGTTGTAAAGTCTGTATATGAATTGCTTCATTACCAACTTACAAGATCCGAAGAGATTCACCAGCTTGGTTTCATGATATATGAAGGGTTTGTTTGTTGTTGTTTTTTGTTTGTTTGTTTGTTTTTGTTGTTTTTGTGTATGTGTGTGGTTTTTGGTTTGTTTGTTGTTGTTTTTTTGTTTTTGTTTTGTTTTTGTTTGTTTTTTTTGGGGGGGGGGGTGTTTCTATCACAAGCAGGAAATGTTACCTTGTCCAAATATTTTGCCTAGTCTCGATTTACTTTAAATGGCATCACATGACACATGATTATTGACCAATGCTTTGGAATTGAGGACATGATTGTATGCGTGCGACAGCTGCAACCCTCACCCCACCCCCATCTCTTACAAGAATTTGGAAAAATTGTCTGAAGTCATGTCTTGACTGTAGAAAACACTGACAAAGAAATGGTTGATACCTGGTGATAGCTTTGGTTAACTATTTGTATTTCTTTCTGCAAAATAAAGTTAAATTTACAAACATAGCCTGAATGTTAGCACAGATTAGCTTCCATCATAATATATCATTGCTGTAGTTTATCACCAGAGGGCGCAGTTCTGAATGCAGATCTTTTGTGCAAGTCACATGATGGCAGTTAAACCTGTAGAAAGTCTTCTTTCTCTATATCACTCAGTGTTGTCTTTTAATGGTACAACTTCTATTGTGTTAATTCTAAGCACAGTCAAATCATCTTTGTATTCTGTGGAGGAAACAAACAACAAATTATGCAAATTAACTGCGAGAAAAGACAATCAAATTAAAAGTAGGAAGTCTTTAAAAAATGTCATTATTCTACGGAATTACAGAATAAATTTCTTTTCTCAATTTATTGCCAAAAATATTTGGGAGTTCTCTAATATCTCTGGTCAACATATCCTCAATAAAAATATTGTTTATTACTTGTTTTTCTTTTTAAGACAACAGAACCGTTCGTGAGAAAGGGACTGCCATCTAAGGGAAACTATGTATTTAGCCTTAGAGGGCGCTATATATAAATACATCAGATATTTTCACATTACCATGTATGAATTTGGACGTCAAAGTTCATTCGACCATACAGGGCGCTATACACCAAGCCACCATTGTTTCTGATATTTTCAAATTCTTACATGAGAAGAGATGGTATCAGTCTTTTGCAAAGTTTATCTTTTAAAACGTGTATCCAACTTTATGAAGAAATTACATTTATCATGAATGATTTAGACGTCAAATTTCATCAAGTTATCTCGTCTGATTTTGGGACAAGATGAGGAGAAAATACTTACCAACCCATCTTTTAAAACCCTTCCTTCTCTTCTTCTGGAAGAAAATTTGTTTGGGTGTTGTAGTCTTCTCAAGGACAGTTGCCCATACATGGACTAAATCTCTCCTGTGAAGAGTGCAAAGATTCTGTAAATGTAGGAGCTTCCCCTTGGTTAGTTTAGTCACTGAAGTAGAGGTAGCTTGCCTGAATAAATGTTTTTGGATACTGTGTCACTCAGTGGGGATGATGACTGGTCAGCAGTGATAAGGATCTCACATCCTCAGCACCTGACTCTGTGTGTGTTGCTATTGTGTCACTCAGTGGGGATGACCGGTCAACTTTGATAAGGATCTCACATCCAATTACTTCTAATCTTGCCTTGCTCATAAAAAATGTATGTGTCTCAAGCTCAGCACACACAAGTAAGTTGTCTGTGGTCTCAGCAAAGTGTTCATACAATGCAACAAATCATTGTAATGGTATGATTAATTATGCATTAACTTACGAAAGTAGTGGTCTACCAAATATTGAGAAGTTATCTCCACCAACCATCAATATCTATAAAATAACAGAAATGGCACAATAGTTAACGCACAATTTCAAATCTGAATACAATACCTTCAAATACAGATAACTAGCATAGACTATTAGTAAATGTATGATTTGTTCAAAAACTTCTTAAAGTTGCAAAAAAACAATACACCACATTCTGGTTACCCAAGTTTCATATATTTTGCAGGTATGTATTTCAAGAGACTGCCTAAGATTTGGCAAGTGAGACCTAAAATTTTCATCGAGGCAGTTGATTGTATGGAAATGCATGAAGCAATAAATAAAATATGTGTGATAGAACTGTGTGTTCTTAAAAGAGCTAGGGCATATTGTGATTACTGGTAGATACAAATAAAATACTGTGTAAATAAAATACGGTGTGCCCTTTAGACCTCACCTCTGTGTAACATTGGTGGCGCCCTTTAGACCTCACCTCTGTGTAACATTGGTGGCGCCCTTTAGACCTCACCTGTGTGTAACATTGGTGGCACCCTTTAAACCTAACCTATATTCAGGTGTGCATGATCTATGAGATCGGTGATATCAATGCTGGTGAGGACAGATTTGAAACTGTCTACTTTTGTTTTTAGATTGGAGTTGATGTCAATTTCTGCATCTACTATAATTTCTTGCAAGACTTCACAATTTTCATGATTTTATTTTATTTTTCTCGAATACATAAAAAAAAGTTTTAGGGTTGGGCAATGTATAAAATATGGGGGGGGGGGGGGTCGGGTAACCAGAACCAAACAATTTTTTTAGGCTTATATATATTACCTTCTCCAATCTGATTTTTTGTCCAACATCTGCTTCAATATGATCGATGGTTTGGATGAGATCACCAGTTGTAACTTTAAATTGTTTCCTCTGTATGTATACCACAGCAAACAATCTACTAGCATTGTTTACTACATCTGTGTTTACTTTGTCCACTACATCTGAAAATAAAGAAGACAAGAGTCCATTTTTTATGATAAGATTATGTAATAGAGTACAACTCATGGATACCTTTCTGATTTGTTAGTGAACAGTTAGCCTAATATTACATATTACTGCAGGCATTAACCCTTCCAATGGCTAACACATATTGTATTGGGAGGTCACGTGTTAGTGCCTGCCCAGGTTTAGCAGTGAGCAGTTAGCTACAGGTAGTTAACATAGGGTTGGTACAAATGCACAGAAATTTACCCTTCCAGTTGCTAACACACATTGGTAAGGTGTTACTGGCAGTCCAGTGTTAGCAATTTAGCACTAAGCTGGCCGGGTTTTAACATATAGGTCTGATGAAACATTACAATTTTTTGTACACTGGTAAGGAAAAAATCTCATTTCTAGACATGCCTCATACGTGTTTCAGTTGAAAAGCAACACAAAGTTACTACATCTGTCCATGAAATGATTTCCAAGTAACCCATCTGACAGATAATTCTAGTCAACAGTGCCTTCTAACAGCACATTCTGGTAAACTGTAAACTATGCCCTCTAACACAAAATAAATAGCACCTTCTCAAAAATAAAATAAATAACAATATTTCTAGTAAAATGTGACATGTAACAACAATGCTGGTACAGAAACTGTAGTAGACAGCACTGTTTCACGAAAGGCATTACTAGTAAACAGTGTCCTCAAACACCAAGTTATACTTACTGTCTACAGTCTCCTGTGGAATTGTAAGTCTTCTCTCTATTTCTTCTTGGTCTAGACTAACTTCTACTGCTCCACTCACAGCTGTTATTTGCGGTCTATAATTTAAAATACAGCAGAACACAATGTTGTGTCGGATGATAACATGGAAGATTTTTACTAAGACTTTTATCAAGGACTTAGGTGGACTATAAAATGAGGCAATACTATAAAGTTTATCCTACAGTTCATCCTACTAGACTTGCTGTTGCAGGGAGTAGAAATTTTGTAGTATAGCCAGTTAGAAATTATAGATAGAAAACTATTGTGGGCGTGAAGGGGGAGGGAGATGTATGGGGGGGGGGGGGGCTATGGACATGGACAAAATTCAACAAGGTTGTACATGCATATGGCAGTTAGTTTAGAGATAACCAACTATGTGGTTATTACATAGAGGTTAGAACCCTCAAAATTTTGAGTTGGCTCGTGTAGGGAAACTTTTGGCGATATGTCCCCAGATGGGTAATAGTTGATCCTTCTTTCTGAGTATTTCAACATCAGCTTTAGGGTCTCTTCATCAGTCACAGCATAAACTCTCCACCAACAAGTCTATGGTCGCAGTTGTTGTGAGAAATTACTGTTCCTATATTTGTTTGCCCAAAGTTTAATTGTATTGTTCATGAAACAGAGATGCCAGTAAATCATTGAACCATAAACATAATAAATTCTAAAAATATGATTTCAATAAATAGATCTTTATATCTTTATAGCCGGAAATTTACAGCGAGTTGTTTTTACGGGCTTCCTGCTTTTTTTCTACCTCACTGCTGTTGTTTTGATGCCAAAAGTTTCATGTTTTATTTCAATCACCTGTGACTAGATTATTAGTTGGCCTCAAGAGACAGGATGTGTGATTTTAATTACTCCATTATTGATTCCATACCTGGATGACGGACAACATTCACAGACAATGTTAGTAAGATTTCTTTGAGCCAAACAATGATTCATCATGTCTACTCAACTGGCTACCATTGCATATCATGATCGTCAGATTATTAACTACATACTTGTGGTACAGTTACAAACTAAGTGGCAAATGGGTTGGATCAGGGATAAGGAAAGCCCATGATTAATTCTCACAACTTGCAGTTATGCTATTTGTGTAGAAAAAATTACCCCCTGGTAGATAATGGATTATGCCAAATTTGCATATTTGATTTTAAATGGTTCACTATTATACACCACCTCAGACCAGTTTCATGGTCTTAGACACCACAAAATAATAATTGTAACAACATGTGCAATTCAACACTTTGTTTTGAGAAAGTTCAATAAATTTGTAGGCTAAAGTTCAAAGTTCAAATTGGATGTTCATTCACCCCTTAGTGTTTACTTGACCTATTAAGCAGTCACTTGTTAACCACTTCCTTTGTTGTATTTGTTTTTTGATGGCAAAAACTATGCACTTCCATTCACACATTCCTCAGTGCTTTATCAAGTGGAGGACTATTTTGGTATGCAGAAAGTCTTTCGGAGTCCAGCCTGGAGCCAATGACATTCAGATTTTGGCAAAGCATTAATTATATATTCATCAGGCACAATACATAGAGTAGTACAGTATTTTTATCTCTGTATTACTCACTGGCCACATGCTGACCCTCCCAGTATTCTACATGTCTTGACACCTTCATTTTATATCATCTATGTTTTCCTAGACTGACACCTGTGTTCATCCATGGTTCATCCACCTGTGTTCACTGAAGACCATTTTGTTCAGAGTGTGCAAGAATTACATAAGATGTAAGCCTTACTTTATCTATTATTCTTACTCTTTAAGTAAGTCTGTATATTCTATATATTTACATGTATTTCTCTTGCATGATTGCATATATGTGTGTGTATGTATGTATGTATGTATGTATGTATGTATGTATGTATGTATGTATGTATGTATGTATGTATGTATGTATGTATGTATGTACATTGTATGTATGTATGTATGTATGTATGTATGTATGTATGTATGTGTTTATGTATGTATGTATGTATGTATGTATGTATGTATGTGTTTATGTATGTATGTATGTATGTGTTTATGTATGTATGTATGTATGTATGTATGTATGTATGTATGTATGTATGTATGTGTGTATATCACTGTACATTTGTATGTGTGAATGAGTCATACTGGGTGATTTGATCAGTTTAATTTCTATTACACATAAAAATGTTAAAACTACTCTTTCTGTACAATTCATTTATACATACATACATACATACATAGAAAGTTGTCTGTATATATATGTAAAGTATACATATTTCCTTACCTTTCAAAAGTAATGTTGCCAGTTCTGAGGTATCTTTTCAGTGTGGTCTCTGTTGGTATTACCCTATACTGTGATTGCAAAGTTGGAAGTCCTAAAAAAAACCCAGGTAAAATAATAATTAAATAATAAATATTTCAATATGAATTTGATGATAATTCGATGTGAAACAGATCCTAATCACTTCAAATTCAACTCATCCCACAATAAAAACCCATAACACCAAAGTAAAGCATTTTCTGTATGTACCACAATCGTTTATAGCATCCATCGACTCCGACCATGGATGTATAATCACATCCCGATTTCCATCCATGCTCGGACTGAGGGTCATGCTAACTTGACTAGCCAAATTATGAGTATATTTTCAAATACACTCCATACAATTGAATATTTGATAGCATTATATGAATGCCTCTTTAACTAACCTGCAGTCGATCTCACGTTTACCGTTGAAGTAGTTATTAATCTCGTCAATTTTAAACACCGGCAGATTCTCATGCCGCTCCACAAGCTGGAGGCAGCCATGTTTAGTCTCGCTAAATCTCGTTTGTTCTCGTCAAATCCTCCGTCAATCAAATAATTATAAAAAGTATTCTTTCCTATTTATAGAAAATATAACTACACTTTTGAGCTAATGCGTCAAATTGAAAGTGTATTTACTATTTGAATTTAATTGTCACTACATATCAAATGAATACCAACGAGTTTACAAGTTTCTTACGCGGACGTCCGTGGACTTGGTTCAAAGGTCATTTTGAGTGCAGAAAAACATCCAAATGTGTTTAGTTCATATATCGATGTTTAGAAGCGATCAAAACTTATATATTTTTGCCTAACTATTGACAGAAACTTCTAGGAGATGTTCAAATACATGTAACAGCACAGGATGACATAGAGATCAGAGAGGAGTAAGTATATAAAGTTTTGTAGACGTGTTTTTGGAGAGGTTGTAGCAGACAACAGCTGCACTGCCCCTCTCCGATTCCCATGGCCTCAGTCTCCTGCAGATCCTGTCAACACCATGATACATACTGCACTGGTCAGTTTCTACCGTGGATATTGTTTGAAGGATCCCTCAGCAATAGCATGCATAATTAAGGTTACATATTATGTAAAAGATTACCCGTAATCAGTAAATTTCGGTATTAGATGTGACACTTTTAGAAAATAATTGAGCAAAACCAAAAGCCGTGTTTTTGCTAAGCACCCCCCACCCCCACCCCCACGGGCCCCACCCCGTAACGAAATGAAAGACTTAAAGTGAAAGTGAAAGCTAATTTCCATTGGAAATCGATTTGCAAATTATTACATGACAAACTTTTTTTTTGAAAATTTATTTGTGATATTATGAACTTCTCAGTTGCCGTAGTTACACATGTACATGCACACGTGTCCAGAGCAACATTTGTTGAAATATTCAACAGTCAAGTATATATAAACTTTTGAAATAGTTTGGAAGAATTCCTTTAGCTACAGGCATGTTTAAAGTTGTGGTTCAGTATTTGAGAGGGAGTTCCACAAGCGCATAACAAATTGATTTGTTGGGGGTCATAGGTCAAGATGTCAGCTGTATTACAATGGTGGCTTTATGATGACAGTTTTTTTCATGAACAGAGAACCTAGAAGTCTTTCATCTACTGTGTACTTAATATTGGACACACGATAATTATAGTTACAGCCTA
The DNA here is from genome assembly GCF_964340395.1 of Glandiceps talaboti. Taxonomy (NCBI): domain Eukaryota; kingdom Metazoa; phylum Hemichordata; class Enteropneusta; family Spengelidae; genus Glandiceps; species Glandiceps talaboti. The sequence continues at coordinate 7,273,079 of NC_135571.1, forward strand.
CATGTAAATTCTTGATGAGTGTAACTGTACATGTACTACACTATATAACTGTGCTGTCTTGATATTACCTCTCCTCTCCTCTCCTCCCCTTCCCTCTCCTCTCCTCTCCTCTCCTCCCCTCTTCTCTTCTCTTCTCTTCTCTTCTCTTCTCTTCTCTTCTCTTCTCTTCTCTTCTCTTCTCTTCTCTTCTCTTCTCTTCTCTTCTCTTCTCTTCTCTTCTCTTTTCTCTTCTCTTCTCTCCTCTCCTCCCCTCTGCTCTCCTCCCCTCTCTTCTCTTCTCTCATCTTCTCTTCTCGTCTCGTCTCGTCTCGTCTCGTCTCGTCTCGTCTCGTCTCTCCTCTCCTCTCCTCTCCTCTCCTCTCCTTACCCCCCTCAATCTTCCCCCCTTACCCCCTTCAATATTCCCCCTCGCCATTTATATCTGTTTGTCATTTTCAGATAACTTTCGAGCAGTACTACAACCTTCTATTGGTCATGGCCACACTCCTGCCTGATGACAGCCTAGCCATGACCCAGGCATCATGTCTGTGGTGTACAGATCCCAGTGGTATGCGACAAAAGCTTGGTGAATATTGCAGGGAACCAGAATGGGCTGACACCGTGGCACATGACCTGAGTTATTGTCAAGATTGTGTCCTCGAATATCATGAAGGAAAGAATGATTTTGTAAAGGAGAACAAAGACAAACAGGAGGTAGGTACTTTGTAGTCACTAGCATCACACGTCATGGGGTTCTGTTATTATTACATATGTTTATCCAAAATTTCCATAAAAATGACAGTATGCGTTCATGTGTTTTCGTGTACAAATAATCGTGCCTTCATTTGCAATTTGCATGCATGATTGCAATAATGTGTTCAGTATTGTACCATAGTGCAGATATCACGAGGATGTTTGCACTGGCGCCAGTAATCTCTGATACACATGTAATAATATGCAGAGTATGTAGTTACAGATTATTCTATTCTTGATTTCAGATCCTAACACAAATTGAGATCAACAGACTAAGGAAAGATTTCAATGCAGTTCTTACAGAATCAGATTTGGATAGCCAGGAGTTGGGAGAGAGATTGGAAGTACCAATTTATGAAATCTTAAAATATCCATATCTCCTGTTTAGTAAAGAGATGGGTAAGTGATAAAGTGCAAGAATCCACTGCTATTCAATGTTTCTTGTAAAAGAATTTGTTTTCATATGTATACTTCTTTTGGATCGGTATTATTCATAAAGTAGGAGAGTTATCAAGGTGTGTTTTGTTATGTTGTTATTTTGGTAAGATTTCTTTTTTGTTGCGATGTGCAGCCGTCTACATCATCAATGTTTACTCTACTCTCTGTTCAGGAGTAAAATTATCTCCATAGTTCTTCCTAATCTTATTTTAAACACTGTTTGTAATAATGATGTTGGATGGATCAAAGTGAAGAAATCTTACGAAAATAATAACAAACCTTGCAAAACACAACTTGACAGTTCTGAACTTTGACCTAACACAACTTGACAGCTGTGAACTTTGACCTAGCACAACTTGACAGCTGTGAACTTTGACCTAGCACAACTTGACAGTTCTGAACTTTGATCTGTGGTGCATATTACATTGTGTATATGTAAAATGTGTATGTACTTATTTATTGTAGATAATTTATTCGGCAAGACAATAACACATCTAGAGAAAGATGGCCATCCTCCTATGATATCAGATATTTTACCTGGGATCTATTTATTATTTATACATTCAAACCCACAGGTTAGTATTTTATATTTGCCATTGACGTTAGACTAGTTTGTATACGATATTGTTATGATTTACACCTCCACTCATCTATATGACTAGAATTGGTAGTCTGTGGATATGGAACTACTGTTAAATTCAAGCCCTGAATGGTGCACCATGCAAGTCATGAAATATAACAATACAATTGCATTGTTACCACTAGGTGAGAAGATGGGCCATGAAGACCGCAAGAACACTGCCACAGATTACTGCAGTTGATTATGAAGACTTGGACCAGACTGTTACATGGATAACTAATATAAATAACTTTGATCTTTTCGCAACGCCAAACATAGCCGACATGATAGAAAGTGGTTGTCCCGGTGACTGCATGTTACTACCATCTCATTTGTTCTGTGCTGACTCTGTAACAGATTACTGGATAGGTAAATGCCAATCAGTGGAACTGTCAATCAATAAATCAATCTATCAATCACTTAATCAATTAGTCAATCAGTTTAAGACATCATATTTCAAGGAACTATATGCTACCACAATTCTCAGTACCTGAAGTAGAACTTTATCTCCTAGGCAAATCATGATAATAACGTAAATTGGCCATAAAACTGTTATCAAATGATGAAATGGGCTTCCAACATGCTGTGCCAAATGTTATTAATCCAATAGAGAAACAACCCAGTTGTTTACTTTCCCTGTTTATAACTGGTTCCGTTTGTCCACAGTCTCAGTGATGTCAGCAGTTGTGTAGGTGCTTTAGTCCAGTCAAAATATGGAAAGAACCATCACTAAGACACATCACTAATTTCAAGAATTGAAAATGATGTAAAATGTGAATCAAATTGAGTCCTGTTCTTCAGATATTAATCAAATTGTTTCTGTCCCTTCGTTCACAAGGTGTTAGCATGCTATTAACGTCACTAAATGCTAATGCGGTACGTTCCAAGTTGATGCGTCCAAGCAACCAAGGAGGTCACCGATCTTTAGCTGATGCAGTAGTCTTTGCCATGGAAGAAAGTAAAGGTGAAAAGCAATTTTTTTTCAAAAAGAAAGTGTTGTCTAAGTTGTCACCACGTTCCAACATACATTGTATTTCATGCAACAGATGCATCGACTGTCCAGACCCTTGCTTATTCTTGACAGAGAGAGTGCTATTCTGCAAAACATTAAGGGTGGGTGAAAATAAAAATTTCTTTAATTTCATTTTGATGTCGGAGCTGAAAATTTTGGTCGGTCGGGGATTTTTTATGAGAAACAGAAAAAAATAGGGTTACCGTAACCTAAAATTAGTCTGTAAGATATGACAATGTGTTCCATGCTATCAGCTACCACTCACATCTGTACTTCTCTTTGGGTCTGTGCCTGCTAGACTTAGGGGCCCACCTTGAGCTTGTGATCAGAAGTTCAACCATGGGTTTAGAAGCCTGATAGGACTGGACACCATACATGCAAGACGTATCTTACAGTCCAACCTGAAATCCGTATTTTAATGATATAATTTTCACTTTCGCTAGGTGACAACATGAGTGTATTTTGGCCAGCACTAAAGTGTCTTAGAGTACTACTTGAAAAACTAGACTTTCGTATGTGGCAGTACTTATCTAAGGATCCTAATGAAGTACTACAGATGATAACCACTCATCCAGTATATATACTGGAACTGCAGCATATGTCTGGCTGTCAAAAAACTACATCGTAAGTTTGAAATGATTTGTTTTGAATTCTTTGTACTATCATGTGTTAATTCTCCCGGAACAAAATAATAAGGGGACCCAGTACCCTCTTAATTTCCTCATGAGAAAATTAGAATTATCCAAAAACTCCTCACTTTTTTCACTAGTAATACAATATCAAAACTGCCATCAGACTTATAACTTCAGACATCAGACCATGGACAAACTGAACCTGTTACAAACAGGGAAAGTAAACAAATGAATTGGATTAGTAACACTTGTCACAGCAGGTTGGAACAGCAGACACTTTTATTACGCACCATGATTTCATAAGAACAGTTTTATGACCTCTTTATGCATACATGAAATGACTTGGGAACAGGAAATTTGTTTGTGAACGTGAACTGTTGTGTAAAGTGGCCATAAAACTGTTCTTATCAAATGATGGAATGTAATACAAGTCCCTGTACTTCCAACATGCTGTACCAAGCGTTATTAATCCACTTCAGTTGTTTACATTCCCTGTTTGTAACAGGTTTTATTTGTCCATGGTCTGATGTCACCAGTTGTAATCAGTCTCAAACTGACACCTACAGGTCTTACTACTCTCTTAGGGCACCAAAAAAAATTGTTTCTGGTCAGCACGTGCATCGCTTATCTCCTGAAAATGGTATTTTCTTGTACAAAGTTCTTTTACCAAGAAACTGTGGGCGCTAACTTCACCAAATGTATTTCTCTACTTTGCCTCAAGAGGGCATTTCTTGAGTAAAGGTCTATTGCAAGAAATCAAATCTTAGTGAGAGTGAATAATACCATGAATCATAAGTGGAAAAAAATGATTAGAGAAAACTCATTGAGATGAGCAACTAGTCGAAGATTCAACCCTTGTTTTGGTCTCATTCACTGCATTTATAAACTGAAACATCAAAGACATACACGAAAAGTCCAATTTACCCACCTTTACCCAACCTTTACCCTACCTGTGACCCACCTAACCACCATCTCTGTCCAGGGGTAGTACAAGACGCAGTACCACTTTTGACTGTCTACAGTCCCAGGGGAGAGATCACCATGGGTAAATTAAGTCAAAGGTGGAACTTTGTCTCATACTCACCATATTTACACATCCTCTGTTCAAGATTTACCCTGTGGAAAGACATAACCAAATATGACTTTTCGCAGTGTACGTTTATTCATATTCACTTCCACTTATTTCCAGAATTGTACCTGACCAAGTACCAAGTACATCAGTACAAAGGGGTGTAAGAACTTCTCCTAGGTTGAACAAGAATTCATCAACTATTGGAAAGAGTTATCAGTCGCCTTCACCACGATTAGGAATTGGGAACTTTGTGAACACACCAAAATCCCTTAAGAAGTCCAATAACCAGGAATATGGTCTTGAGGGAGATGCTTTGTCATCTTGGAATGGCTGTTATGATTTGTCTGAAGATGGTTTTCCAGGTCAGAAGGAGTCCAGAGCATTATCTTTGTTCATTCCATTTGTTAACTCCCTTCTTGAGTTTGAATATCTTGCATCTAAAGTTGTCTCTAATTTGATTAAGTTTCTAGTGGAACAAATAGAATATGTATTTGATGAATCAAAAGTACAAGATGAATCTGTTTCAACATCAAATAGTACAACCGAATCTAAGATCATTGAAGAAGCTGGAGAGCATGAATCCACAGATGGAGACACAGCTGGACAGGATGTCCCCAAACAAAGAAGTCATCAGTGCACTCTTAGTGAACAGTGCATGACTCTATTGCTGAATCTTTTGGAGTTGCTGTTTCAGAAAAAGCAATACTCGTTTGTCACTTCCACAACTAGTTTGTGGGGAAAGTGTATTCTGGACTATATCAGCCTTACAATGAAAGGCAGAAATCGGTCTAACAAAGGACTTCCGTCAGGTTTCAAAATTGTTTCCAAAACCCAAACTCAAAAAAGAGGTGAAGAGCTGCTACTCAGTCTGTTAAAAGCTGGTGTTAGAAAGAAATGTGACGTGCACTGTCAAAATTTGTTGTCAACCATCAATAAGAATAGACGCAGTCAAAGACGTACTGTGGAATCAAGCGCCAAAGTGTGGGGTTTGTCTTTTGACAAACGTTGCCAGCTAATCAACAGTATTACTCATACCCTTACTGTATTTACTGCCGACCCATCAGAGGAAGATATACTTAATTGTCAGAGAAAGAGACAGGCAGAGATCTTTCCACCACCACCATCATCATCGTATGTTGATGAGGCAGCTGATGGTGAGGAAGATGACAATGACAATGATGATGTCATATTTGTCTCGAAAACTTGTGCGGAAACAAATGATGTTTTCCCGTCCAGAAATAATGAGCAAATGGTACCAGGAAAGAGTGATGGAAAAAGTGATGAGGAAGATTGGCCAGGACATTCCAATGACGCAGCAATATTTAGTCCTCACCCAGTTATGAGATCGCATGTTGTGTTCCTTGACAATTTCAGGAAGAAGCAAAATTATGATAATGATGCAGGTGAACCAATGGACATTGATGAAGATGGGGCTCATGACAGTGAGGATGATACTTCAAAAAAATTCCTGCAGCAGTATGATTTCCTCACATGTTCTGATGAAAATGATAATGATCACACTGAAGTAATGGACTTTACATCTAGCAGAGGTGAAGGTTTGGAATTCCGATTTTCTGATGTATCAGAAGAACAGGAGTTTGATGGCGAACAAAGAGAGGGTTTGCTTGAGGAAGAATGTAAAAGTAGTAGATATGGACACAGAGAAAACTTGGGAATAAGTAAGATTTTTGAAAGTGATGCTAATGATAATATGTTGATGGATGGGGGAGATTTTGTACATCCCATTGACATTGGTGCAATTAAGGTAAAGAAGGAGGATTCTGGTCAAAACAGTATTACAGAAGAGGATCTTCAATTTCAGATTAAGGTCGTCCAGGTAAAAGTGAAACCAGAGCCTGTGTTTGAGTTTGAGGATGTTAACACTATCTTGAAGGAGGTGTGTAGCATTGCTGAGGCAAAGGAAGACGTGTCATCAAAATCAACAGATATTGCCCAAAATACAAATGCTTCAATTTCAAGTCAGGGACAACTGGTAGGAACCCAGAAGACTATAAAAGTTGAACCAGCCTTTGGTGTGCTTGACAACCAAATGTTCGACACAGATGATGAAGTTATTCTAATATCTGATGATAACATGAAAACAAATGAAGCTAAAGTTCCTTCTAAGGTTGACAGATATTCTGCTGTGGACTCCCTGAAAGTGAATGTTCCAATAACAGCTGCTTCATCACTTGGCACAGCTAAAGTGACCAGTGCAAAGGTCAACAGAATTGGTCCAGCATGTACAGCTACACTGTCCGGACAGGAGCCATCTACCTCCAAACAATTGAGTGACCAAGATCTGCTTCGCAAGCATGGTCTTGTAGACAAGAAACTTGTTGTAGTGATTCCTAGACTAAGTGAAGCAGACAGTAAGTATTCCATATTCTTAATTTCAGTCTGAAAAAGGAATATTTGTATTTAAAGAAAAAGTTATAAAATGTAATTGATATACCGGTAGTTCCTTTTTATAAGAGGTCTGTAATTATTATTTACATTCATGAACTATGGAAAAATAATGAACACCACATGACCAGTAATATGAAATATCATTTACTTGCTCATTTTTAAGTCCTAACAGACAAGGTTCAGAGGTCTTTAGCAATGGGTTCCATCTGTATGTGTATGTTTGCATGCATTTGTATGTGTTCAACAGTTTCTCTAATAGTAATATATTTCATTCACACCTTGCAGAAAAGTGTTTTATGATAGCAGATTTGTGCATACATCCCATATTTTTCCGATGCAACCAAATTTTACTGAATGAAAAAATCCACTATTTATTCAAGTATCTACATGTACCTTTATATTATTAGATGTAATCCATCTGCTGGTATCAGTATTTGACCTTGAACTTAAACTTCAAGGTCATACGTCAAATTAGCACTAACACACCCTCTTTCTGGTATTAAGGTCTGGCTAATTTCTTTCAAAATAAATACATTGTACCAGGTTCAGTAATGTGAAAAAAGTTATTTTGTGGGAACTAGGTAAACACCGTAAATCTGCAAAACCTTTCACTGAATTCTACAAATATCTAGTTTTACAATATATTATAAAATCCAATACATCTTAACAAGGCACAAGCTTTAACTTTAAGTTTATGTTTGTTCGTCGAATGGTTAGAGTGGATGGCTTAGTTTGAGCCATTGAGCCATGTCACGGCCATTTGTTTCTGAATGGCTAAAGTCATTGGGTATGCTTCTGCCCCAGTCAACCCAGCTGTATAATTGGAGACCTGGTAGCCTAGGTTTCAATGTGAATGCTTTAATTCTATGCACTTGTACTTACAGAAACTACAATGGATTGTATGCCCCCACCAGGGAGTTGAGGAAATATAATGGGTCATTGTGCTGCTATAAATCTGAGCCAGGGGTAATAATTGTAAACCACTCTGGGCATAGTGAAGGAAAGTGCCATATCAAAAACTAATATTATCATTATAGATGATTTCAGACTCACAGCTGGCATGTTATATGTTTTGTTTATCATTTTTTTAGTAATGGAAAGCAGTTGGTCAAGGAAGTTGGCAAAATTTATGAAAACTAATGAAGGAAAGAAAGACAGTATACACCTTGGTGGCTTGCAAGTGACATCTCAATCTATGACTAGCCTTCTGAAATCATGCAACCACTACTCAAGTGAGGATGATGATGATGATGATGATGATGATGATGATGATGATGATGATGATGACGACAACGATGATGATGATGATGATGATGATGATGATGACACCTGTTTAAGTGATGAGGATGTTCCTTTGGCTAACCTTCTGAACCCAAGTGACAGCTGTTCAAGTGATGACGATAATTCTGTTTTTGCTCAACTGAATCTGGGAACACCCCAGAGAGATGATAGCGATGAGACATATGTGTCCAGCGGGGATGATGATGATGATGATGATGATGAGGAGGAGGAAGAGGAGGAGGAGGAGGATAAGAAAGTTGGAATCTCCAGCAAAAGTGATCTCAATATTGTACCCAAAAGGAAGAAGAAATATATTTTAGAGGATTGTACATGTACGTCAGAAGAGAGTGAGCGTGAATGTACTTCCTGTGGGAGGGTCAATGATGCAAAGTCTGTCTGTCACTGCAAGAAAAATAGACAGAGAAAAACAGATCCATTTTATCTTAGTAGTACAGATAGTTTATCCGAATTATCTGATTCTAGAGATCAACACAGAAAATCAGCATTTCAGAAAAGGAATCTACTTGTTGAGGTTGCCAAACCTAAGACTGAAGATAAGATAAGACAGTCACTGATACCTAATGAATTCTCTTGGGACAACAATGATGGGACCAACATATCTAGTGAATCTGAAAGTTGTGATAGTAATTGCTCTGTAAATTTTGAATCTGGGGAGGGTTTGAGAGAACGTGTCTTACAGAGAAATGCTCTAAAAACTGTTACAAGTAAACGTTTGTCGTATGGAAAAGCTACCACAACTGCCATTTGCTCCAGAAAAGATAGGAAAACAACAAAATCTGGTGTGTATGATCTTCAGAGTACTAGCAGTTCAGAGGACATCAGTGACTCAGCGAAACAGACTTTCCATATAAGGGAAAGGCTTACCTTGGCAAGAAAAACCAATCATAGAGGATATGTAACTGGACTATCAACAGCTAAAGGAGGACAGACTTGTAAAAGGAACAGTGATAGCAGTGATGCAGAAAGTATTTCAAAACTTGCAGGTGATCTAGAACCAGAGTCTGTTGAAAGGATTGAGTGTCCATCTCAGAAGGGGAAACCAGAGAATGTTATCTATGTGATAAGTTCTGATGATGATGATGATGATGATGATGATGACAATGTACAAGATACGAAGGGATCAATCATTAATGCTAAAGCTGAAGAAAGTTCGAGTAAAAAAAGAAAAGCTAAAGAAAGCAGCTCAAGTCATAATAGTGATTCAACAATAGCAAGGACTAAAACCATTGCAACACATATGCAAATATCAGGGGTTGGAGAGGAGGAAATTCTGGTAAGACGTAAGAAAAACAAAGAAAGCTGGAATGATTTTGATGTGGAAGACAATCGTGACGTGAAGCATCATAGGGACAGTAATGACCACCCCACTAGAGGGAGCTCTAATCTTATTGAAGACTACGCAGATAATGATTCAAAAACCCTGAAGAGCATTAAACAGAAAATTAGAACAGAAACCCATCCTAATAGGGTCAGTTCGGAGACATATAACAGCAAATCCTTGGAAGGAAAGAAACACTTAGGAACGACCAATGTGGTGAAAGAAGAAAGAACCATCAGACATCGTGCTGGTGTTGCCAATTTTGATGATATACAAGTTAAACCTATGTCAGTGGATAGACGTTATTCTAAGCTTAGCTCAGAAAAGAGCATCGATGAGTACGACAAATGTGATGTCAGTTCTGGAGTTGATGATGATGAGGAGGAGGAGGACTTCAAGGACACCTGTGATCACATCATTGATGATATTCTAAAGGAGGGCGAAACAAGAAAATCACAATATGAGAAAATCAGACCTGAGAACTCAGAAGAAAGTGACCTTGATGATTTTGTGACATTACATCCAAATAAGAGAACAGCAAAGAAAAGACGTACTGTGAAATTCTCAGAAGGCAGCCCAAGGAAAAGCACATTATTAATAGAACCTTCTTCCTTTTATAAGAAGAAACCAGCAAAACAGATTTACTCACATTCAAAGTCTACTTCCATACAAAGTTTGAAGAAGAAAAATTTAAAAGTATCTCCTCTTACCAAAGATAAAATTGCGAAGAACATGCCTCAATTAAAAGAGAAATTGAAGGCCAGGAAGATAGCTGTGGACGGGCAGAAGCAGCAGAATCAACAAGATGAGAAATCATCAATGATTTTCAGTAAGAGGAAACCATCCTGCCTTGATGTCAGTGAAGTGGATCTTGAAGCAGGGCCTTCTCTACAACAGCCAGTATCACCGGAGAACAATGTGCATGAGGAATATGATAAACCAGTATCACCAACCAAAATGTCAAAGACTTTCAGGTTTGCCTCAAGAACTGCCAACTTAGCGAAAACCATGTCTGAAGATCTTCCTCAAGCTACAAAGGGAAAACAACAACCCAGTAGCGATAGGCCCACCACACAGAATGCAAAAGAATTAAGTGAAGCGAGAAGAACAACAGATATTGATAGTGGTAAAAATTCAGATGACAACTTGGAGGATGTGATAGATGCTAATTTTCAGCAGAATCCCATTTCATTTGAAGATGCACTTTTAAGTGTACAGAATGTACACTTAAAGAAACCTTATCCTTTCAAAGAAATCGCAAATATCACATCAGAAGATAAAGAGAAAATGCCACCAGCTGTCAAACCGAGTAAGACTACAACACAGTTAACAACTAAGATGCCACCCCCACGTCCATTACCACCACCAAATATGGATGAAGTCAGGAAAGTGACTCTGGATGATTTCTATCAGAATGTATTACAATGGGATCCCGAATGGCTAAATGATGAAGGTAACTACCTAAGAATTTTATAAAAATTATAGATTTTAGTAGTTGCAACTCAATATGTTAAAATCAGACACATTTGGCGATAAATACTGTTGACCATGACTTGCTGAATATCATATTCATAATAAATATTTGTATCATTCCTTCTATTATTAGGATTTGCACTACCCCTACCAGGCAAACCAGCATTCATTCCTAACTCATTCAGGAGTCCTCGACATTTCTATGAAATATTTGAACCACTTCATCGCATGGAAACCTGGGCGATGGTAAGACATGAAAGTATGATTGTCAGCAGTTTTTTAAAATTATAAAACAGGGTTTAAAAAACTACTGATATTTTCAGTATTGTTAGTTCCGCTGTCGGCGACAGCTGAGCAGGATGTACGGGTTAGGTTGATTCTTTGATATCCCTCCTCAACTTGTTGTATCTTCTTCTCTGAAACTAGCTGTCAGTTTGCTTTGATATATGGTGTGCATGTACCTTGGGTTAGGCTATTTAGATTTGTTCATGCCAAGTTTACATGAGCCATTTTCTATTTTTAGTTAATTTTTTTTGATATTTTAGTCAGAAATTATATTTTCCACTTCTGCTCTGAAATGGGTCGTATGATTGTTTTGTGATTTGGTGTGGGTATGACTTTGGGGAATGTATTCAAATTTGTTTGTGCCAAGTTGATATGAGTCATTTTCTATTTTTAGCAAATATTTTTGGTATTTTTGATGTTTGTAGATTTGTAAAGAATGGAATGGAGCCAACACTCAAAGACTGCAAGTGGATGGAAAACTGTTTTTAGAGCATCATCCACTTCCAAGATCTATGGTGCTATTAGAGTGTGAAGGTAATATAATTCTATCATACCCATATCTCTATAATAGTCTCACCCATCCAGCAAACAACAATGAGAATGGATGCAACCATAAAGCAGTTGGGTGTAAACAGACCAATCAATCATGACATAGTATAACTATCATACCCATAATTGTAAAATAGTACCACCCATCCAAAAGAGAACAATAAGAATGGACACAACCATTAGGATGTTGGGTGTGACCAAGTCATGAGTCAAGATGTATTTTACATTTTGCAAGGAGTGTCGACATTTACGTTTCATATTTTTTCTTTTTTGTATTTAATTCTGTTTTAACTCTAGAATTGACAGTCATCAAACATTAATGTACTGGCTTGCAGAAAAATACAGTATTTTTGTTGAAAATGAGAATATCAGTCGTAATTGTGACTACCCTCATAAGGTAGTCTCGGAAATAACTTGTATTTTATCTGTGACTGCTGCGCTCATGAGATTGCTTTGAAAATTACTTTGTTTTGTGCTATTGATTGCCCACTCAGATTGCTACAAATGTTGCGATGTTTTCATTAAACTGCTTTGAAAATGTTTCATCTTTTATGCAGTTGAACAGAGCATAAGGAGATTTACTCAATGGCAAGGCATAAATGAAGGTGATCTTCTGTTAGTTAGTGTACCCCTCGTTGTCAGGACAACCATCCCCTTTGAGCCTCTTCAAGATGGTGAACCACCTGATGTGCAATGGTATCGCATGTTTGGTATTGCTGATAAAATCATCAAAGGCAATGGCAACCAAGAGAGTAACATCAGAGAAAGTAACCAAAGCAGTATGAAGTATAAAGTCTACATAAGAATATTCTGGAGGAATTATGAATTTGCAACTCAACAAGTGAGACTTCAGGTATAGCCATGTTTTCCAGTTGCAAGTGTTGTTGTTGTAGTTGTAGTAGTAGTTGTTGTTGTAGTTGGGTGATGGTGATGTTTTTGTTATATATGAGGCAAAGTCCAGATCTGAACGTTGTTCCTCTTTATCATTTTTTTAAAACATAATTCCATGTTTCTCACCGTAACACCTTTAAAAAATGATGAGTATGTCAATGTATTAAAAAATATTTGTAAAAAGTTTTTTAAAAATTTGAATTGTGTTTTCTTAAATTTCTCAAATTTCACCAATGAATTATCATAATTTGTACTCAGATACACACTCGGGTTGTCATGTGACAATCATGTGATGTGAGGTTTTTCCAATCCTGCCATAGAGGATGGCAATTTTTGTTTTAATTTCACTAGAATGAAGAAATGTAGGGGTGGTCAAGTCATGAGAAACATTTCACACTTTTAAATGTTCCTTTTAGGAGGAGAGGGGAGGGGGTTTCGACCTAGTCTAGTTCCTATATGGTATCATTACGATTTACACCTCCACTCACAGCATAGTCAAAGTCGTTACTCTAGAAGTCATGAGATGTAATTTAAAATTCATCCACAGCCACCCACACAGTCATGAACATCATGTCTTTGTTTAATATAATCAATCACAAAATTCTAACCAATAACACAGTCCCTCATAGAGTTAGTGTTTATTGGGGCAGTTATGTAATGTCCAAATATGGTGTATTTGTCAGCTCAGGATGCTACTTAGACACAGTTTACATCACTATAACAGTTGGGGTTCACTGATTGGATGAACAACTTTTTGTGCTGAATGAGGGACTTTTACCAGATGTGGTTTAGTTAGAGACCATGTTGGCATCCAGACTTGTTTGGCCTAAACAAACGAAGTTCATTTATTGAGCTTGTGTGACATTGTGCGATCGTAGGCTGCCTTAATGAATTCTTCTAATACTGACCAACTATAACACAGTAGGCTGCCCTAATGAATTCTTCTAATACTGACCAACTATCATCTAAATGTATGTGTGTACTAGGTTGTCACATCATTAGTGTCGTCAATGAGACAATTTGGCTGCTTTAAGAACCTAGCCGCAGGGAAGAGCCGTCTCTCACGGGATATCCTTCGACCAACTGGAAAAGACGTTTTCACATTCAAGCCTCAGAACCCAAAGACAGTCATTGAAGAATTGAAAGGGCAGAAAAAGGTTAGATACAAACGTACTGTCATAGGTACTAATAAAAAAAATTGTGTAGTTCCAATTACATTCAATTTTAGAATATGTGGGGTAGGTAGATTTTCTATTTTATTTTATTATATATTTTTTTCTGTGTGAGTGTCTAGTTCAGGTTTTCCATCGTTTTCCAAATGGTTTCTGCGTTGTTTATTTCTTCCTGTCAGATGTACAGCCATTACAGATTGGAAGAATAGTTTTATATTGTCTTTTTAAGTTGATGTCAGTTTGCACATCCACCATTTCTTGTGAGACTTTACAATTCTTTTCTATTTTATTACTTTTTTCTCGATTACATAAAAAAAAGTTTAGGGTCGACAGTGAATAGCTAGGTGGGGTCAGGTAACCGGAACCAAATAATTATTTTTTTAAGGCCAAGTCTAATATAAGTGTGTTTTCTACGTATTGATAGGTAAGTTGATGGAAATTTGCTTCAACCCATATATTAGGAACCCACAGTCTTGCATTACTGGAGCCACAGGATTGAAAATTATTTGTCACACTTTTTAATTTCAATTATACATTTCCCTTTAAAAATATTGTTGTGATCAGTATTGTTAAATTATTTATTATTGTTTTATTCCTGTGTAAAGTCTGCATACAACAGATCTCAGCTGACGGCCATACATGGTGCCACAGAAGCTTCCCTCCAAGCTTATCCCTTGCCAAGAATATGCATGATCCAGGGCCCACCAGGAACAGGGAAATCTCATACCATTGTGGGTATAGTGGAGAAGATTCTAACAGTAAGTATTTCAGTTGAATTATTTCTAACAAACTTCTCTTTACTATATATCCACACAATAATCTCTGTGCTGTGATTACATTGTGTACATTAACAACATTTGTGGTCCATTAATTAGCCCCATCAAACCCCGATAGCAGGGCATAACATTGGTTGTTCCCTAGTGGTTCATTAATTAGCCCCATCAAACCCAGATAGCAGGGCATAACATTGGTTGTTCCCTAGTGGTTCATTAATTAGCCCCATCAAACCCAGATAGTAGGGCATAACATTGGTTGTTCCCTAGTGGTCCATTAATTAGCCCCATCAAACCCAGATAGCAGGGCATAACATTGGTTGTTCCCAATTAAGTGTACTAATTATGTCATGTGTTGTTCATATTTGCAAATAAAAATGAAGTTATGATCATTTTCCAGCAGCAGTGCCTCCTCTAACAAAAGATAACAAATTTTCACAGCGATCAAACTGATAATAGGATGATTTTTTTTTGTGAGTCACGACATAGCAAGACAAATGAAAACACCAATGTTGATGAGTTAATACTGTGTAAACGTAAAAGACTTGTTAAATTGGGTAAAAAGACACTGACCAGCAGCGTTCTGAAAACATGCTATGTGGGTCTGCAGCGGATGGCATTCTCTCCAAGAAGTTAAGGAAATATAACGGAATGCTGTGCTGTATAGGTCTTTGCAAGGGATAATTACTGTAATACTTTGACCAAAGGGAAAGCACAATATGAAAGCTTTACAATATTATTTATTTTATTCATAGAAAGCAAAAAATGAATCAGTTGCAGCTGTGAGTATACAAGAAAAACCTAGGATACTGCTGTGTGCGCCTTCTAATGCAGCTATTGATCAACTGGTCAGGAAATTGATAGGTCATTTGAACAGAATTAGTAAAGGTCCTAATAGATTGAAATGTAAGTATTAACTGGTCTCTGTAAGCTCATTTGAATGAATGGGATTAGTAAGGGTACTGAGAGATTGAAATGTAAGTATTAACTGGTCTATGTAAGTTCATTTCAATGGAATTAGTAAGGGTACTGAGATATTGAAATGTAAGACATTAGTATTAACTGGTCTATGTAAGCTCATTTCAATGTGATTAATAAGGGTACTGAGAGATTTAAATGTCAGAGTTTAGTATTAACTGGTCTATGTAAGCTCATTTCAATGGAATTAGTAATTGACCAAAGTATATATTCCACATTTTTTATTCAACTAAGCTTGAGCATGGTATAATACATTATGACATTTACTCGTATGTTTCTGTATTTCTTAAGGTAACAGTGGGAACTTCAATATTGTGAGAGTGGGTCGCCAGGGTAACATCCACCCTGAGGTCCTTAGGTTTTCCTTAGATGAAATTGTGAAATCCAAAATTGCCAAAGGTAAAGTATTTGAAATCATATATCCTGTAGAGTCGACTTTTTAAAACTCATGATTTGGGAAATAAGTATTGAAGGCAAAGTTTTGTATGAACAATAAATATAATACCTGAAAAAAAATATTTATAACTACCCAGTGTCCATCAGAAATGTTCCCAGACATCAACCAAACTATATTCTCAAAGAGGGCTCACCATTGTGTGGGCATTGCTCAAGAGGTGTAAAAGTTCCTAATTTGTTTATTTCCCACAATGCCTCACTTCAGTGTACGGCAGGCCTCTTCTAAGTCAGATTTGCTTTAAACTGTTAAGAGAGGTTGCATAATAAAGAATTTTTGGAAATGACTTTTCTGTCCCCTAGGCATAAAGCCTCACCTTTGATCCCCATGAAGCTGTGTAGTTATCACCGAGTAGTTGATTCTACAAAAGTAGTTTAGGGCAGAGAAATTGACTAATAATAATTTTCTTTATTCATCCAAAATATTACAATTTGGAAATTTGGATGGATGGTTGCCAACTGTGCAGCACCCTCATGCCCTAGTGTTGAAAAGCAGAAAATGGAGTACCCAGACTCAGAGAAAACCTCAAACTGTGCATCTAACTTCTTACATACAGACCTGGTATCAAACCCAGCTGGCACTGGGCAGGTTTGAACCCAGAATACAGATGTAACTTAAGAAATGTACGAGCTACATGTAACTGCATGCTTGGCCACAGACAACACAAACTAGTCTCCATAGAACTTAGTGTAATGTTTGGGATTGTGAAAAAGTTTTTGATTTTATTGCTTGAGTAAAGTGATCTAGGTTCATTCTGCCATTTCTTCATGAATCAATATATATTTCTTATTATCTTGTCTTGCACAGCTAAAGTTAATCTTCCTCAGGCTGTATATGGGATAAGGAGACAACTGGAAGAGTTAGATGTTCAAATAAGTAATTGTGAACGGGAATGTAGTTCATTAAAACTCTCTGGAAACACATCAGAGGTAAGTTACAGGGAACATTACGTGAGTTGCAAAAAGAGAAAGACTGATAAGTACTGTGGGAGATAAATATGATCATTACAAAGTCATTTTAACTGTCCTTCCGTGACTTGAATCTAAAAACAATTTAACCCATTTGAGAACTTATTGTCAAGATGGTGAAAAAGATGCATTATTAGACACTTATCTGATGCAAATACTATGTAAATAAAGGTGCGATCACTCATTGTACGTGAAAACTCACGAATACACAGTATAATTTTTACAGAAATTCACTGTTTCAGGCAAATGTAATAGTATTTAGTATTAGTAATAATAGACCCCCAACCTGCTCGAGTTCCAGTGTGGGTACTCAGGGATATTTGCACTCGTGCATACAGTGTTTTCTGCTGCACTTTTACTCGCTACTACACACATGAAAGTATGGCCGCAGAGAACATCGCAAGCATTCATGCCCCAAGCATGCCACATTTGCACTTGTGTGTTACGTGGCTCTATCATATTACAATGTATTTCTATATATCCATGTAGCTGAAAGTCAAAGAAGATGTGAGAGACATACTACAAAATCAACGAAATGACTTGGAGAAAGAAAACAGAAATCAACAGAAGAAAACAAAAAACAGCTACAAAGAAGAAGCTAGGATCAGACTACAAGTTTTGTTGGAAGCAGATGTTGTTTGTTGTACCTTGAACGGAAGTGGAAGTAATACCTTAGATTTATCATTAAAGATGAACAATGGACAGAATAGGAAATGTCATTTCATGTGTGTCATCATTGATGAGGTAAATAACATGTAGTTACATAACTTCAATGATTCAAGGTCATTATATTCTCCATTGATATAGCTAAAATGATGTTGCCTTGGTGTTTCACCCATGTGACATGACATTTAATACAGCTAAAATGATGTAGGCTTATGGTGATGCACTCATGTAATGTTCACCACTTTTGTTTCACCATGTCAATTGGAACCTGAGAGGCATGGTTTGGGGTATTAATTTGTACCAGTTAAAAGTTGATCTTTTCTAAAAATGTCAAGTCATTTACCTCAAAATGTAATGTGAATCAACTAATTTTCGTAATGCGAAAAAGGAACATCTACTGGGTATTCACAATGTGAAATTTTGCACATTAAATCCACCCAGAATCAGTGCTTGAAAGGGTGCATCTTATAAGGTATCTTCTATTTGTGTTTATCTTCCAGGCAGGACAGTGCACTGAGTTAGACAGTTTAATTCCTCTACAGTATGGTTCATCTAAGCTTATCTTAGTTGGTGATCCTCAACAACTGCCGGCTACTGTACTCTCTCAGGTAATTATGTTTAAATTGTTTGATTTTTATGTCCAAAATCAAATCTGATTTTCTTAGGTATTTGTACAAATACCACCCAGCGTAGTACTCTGACTAGAGAAGCAAATTAATGGCAGTATGATAAATATATAGCACATGCACATTATGACACATGCTGATTTCAACCAAACCTGGCACAAAGGTCAGATACCATAGTTCAATGTGACTCATGGTAGTTTAACTGAATGGCTGTCATATTTATTTGTCATAATTTTCAGATTATGAATTATATGTAAAGTTCGAAATGTTGGGGGGATATGTCTTCGATGAAGACTTGTATTAATGGATTATAGATGCTAAGTTTAAAATTAATATTTGTTTATAATAATAAAAACAATGGAAGAGTTCTTGCTATGTTCCTTCTAGATGTCAAACCAATAGTTACAATAATTTGCATCTTTTAGTCCAAGAAGTGGAGGAAACTTCCAGCAAGTATACGTAGAACAAAAACATTTTAAAAGTATTTTTCTGAAAGTCTTTTTGTCAATGCAAGTATTGATTATCTCCGACGGTCTAACAAAACAAAATTTGTGGTTCGGTTATCTGATCCCACCTAGTTTTTCACTGCCAACCCTAAACTTTTTTTTACATATTTGAGGAAAAAATAATAAAATAGAAAAAATGTGAAGCCTCGCCAGAAATAATGGATGCTGAAACATCAACTTAAAAAGACAATATAAAACTGTTCTTCCAATCTGTAATTGCTGTACATCTGATGGGAAGAAACCAATAACACAGAGACCATATGGAAAACAATGGAAAATATAACTACCTGAACTAGACACTCACACATGAAAAGAAGATATAATGAAATAAAATAAAAAATCTACCTATCCTGCCTGTTCTAGAATTTAGTGTAATCGGAACCACATAATTTTTTGTATTAATCCTAATCACAAATTGTACTTTGTGTTTACAGAAGGCTCAGAAGTTAGGTTTTGGTCAGTCCTTATTTGAGAGATTGTTTAATTTCTACAAGGCGAGACCAGATAACCCAGTCATGATGTTAGATACTCAGTACAGAATGCACCAAGAAATCTGTACCTTTCCTGGTTTGTACTTCTATAAGAACAAACTAAGAACAAGTAGGTAAGCAATAATTCTCAAGATCTGTAAAAAAAAATAGTTTATGCTTGGATATTGTCACATATCCATATTGTGTAACAACAATACAAGCAGCTGATATAGCTTATATCTGGATATCATTCAAGTCATATTTACAACACCATTGCAATTACAACCCATAACACCAAAGTAAAGAGTTTTCTTGATGGACCACAATCGTTTATAGCATCCATACAACCCATAACACCAAAGCAAAGCGTTTTCTGTATGTACCACAATCATTTATAGCATCCTTACAACCCATAACACCAAAGTAAAGAGTTTTCTGTATGTACCACAATCATTTATAGCATCCTTACAACCCATAACACCAAAGTAAAGAGTTTTCTGTATGTACCACAATCGTTTATAGCATCCAGACGTGAACATGTAATATAGCTTATATCTGTAGTTTCTCATTGTGTCCATTTAGAAACAACAACAACAAAAATACAAGTAAAATAGCTTATACCTGGATATTCTCACATATCCAAATAGAAACAACAACGCCATAAAAAAAACTCGGCATATATATCGTAAATATTGTCAATATGTATTTATAATATTTTACAGTTGTGTAACACGGAGGACAGGTTCATCAAACTTTCCACTACACCCATATAAAGTCATAGACATTATTAATGGTAGAGAGGCGCATTCAAGACCAGGGTAAGTATGTCACTAGTCTAGTTCCTATACAGTATTGTTACCTTTTACACCTCCACTCACAGTCTAGTTCCTATACAGTATTGTTACCATTCACACCTCCACTCACAGTCTAGTTCCTATACAGTATCGTTACCATTTACACCACTACGCACAGTCTAGTTCCTATACAGTACCGTTACCATTTACACCTCCACTCACAGTCTAGTTCCTATACGGTATCATTACCATTTACACCTCCACTCACAGTATAGTCAAAGCCATCACTCTAGAAGTCCTGAGATGTATGAGATATCATTTAAAATTCATCCACAGCCACCCACACAGTCATTAACATCATGTCTTTGTTAAAATCAATCACAAAATTCTAACCAATAACACAGTCCCTCATAAAGTTAGTGTTTACTGGGACAGTTATGTAATGTCCAAATATAGTATATTTGTCAGCTCAGGATGCTACTTATACACTGTTTATGTCACTATAACAGTTGGGGTTCACTGATTGGATGAACAACTTTTTGTGCTGATTGAAGGACTTTGACCACACATGGTTTAGTTAGAAACCATGTTGGCATCCAGACTAGTATGTCACACAGGTCTCATTTATTTATGTTTAAAGTAACCATATGGATGAGGATTGGGGTATTTATTTTTGGATTTTTAATTTATAAAACAATTTTATCATAGCAATCCTCATCCATATGGCCACTTGAAAGGTGTTGTTATCATATGCCTTCTGCTAATACTTTGTAATTGCAACTTTCAAACAAATGTAATAAAAAAAGCTTACACTATTGACAGACAGTGCATGGTAATACTAATAGGCAATCCATTGAATGAACCTTTAAGCGCCACTCAGCTGTAACTGACAGCAGAGCTGAAAATCTGACACTGCTCACTTCAGACATTACCAATATGTACCATGATTACAATGTCATGTACTCGATGTTTCTTTCAAAGTATGAATTTTTTTTTGTAATATTTATTCCTCTATCCTTTCTTGATTATGATGATGATGATGACAATGGCAATGACATTGATGATGATGATGATGATGATGATGTTGACAATGGCGACAACGACGGCGATGATGATGACAACGACGACGACGACGACGACGACGACGACGACGACGACGACGACGATGATGATGATGATGATGACGATAACAGTGATGATTTAAAAACAAAGAGCAAAAACTAATAAGTTAGCTAGCTATGTTTACCTCTTTTTAAGGCTGCCATTCTTGCAAGGGACTTTTGAGTCTTAGCTCTTCCCCTTGCAGGTAAATGGACATACTTTGATCTTAAACCAGTGTCGAATAGTTGTTGGTATTTACTAATTTGTTGATTTATTTTCATCTTCAAAGTGTTATACAGAATACAGAGGAAGCTAACTTTGTGATTGAACTGTGCAAGCGTATACAACATCTGAATACCACCATAACAGTGGGGATAATAACTCCATACAAAGCACAAAAGGCCTACCTCAGAGCTAGGCTTAAACATATCAAGTAAGAACCTTGTCATCTTGTTTTTCTTCTTCTTTTTTATAGGTTTTTTTTTTTTTTAATTAAATAATTTTTTTTTTTATTGGATTTCTTCTTCCTGTTAAAGGATTAACTTCATGAATAAAAATGAAAATGTGATGTATGAAAATCATTCACAAACTATACTTTAGTGTCGCGGTGACATTTTCAAAGCATCAGGTATTTTGCGTACAAAGTTTCAGGGCGACATTCCAAGTTTTGCATACGCATGGTTAGAAAGAATACTAATGATCCTATTTAATTTTAGAAGCTTATGTATGATATGCTAGTGAATTTTCAGTTAGCATGGGATGTTTCACGACGTTTTGGTTGAAATGGTATATGGCATTCTGTTCTTTCTGAATTTATTAACTACATAAATGTAAAATTGATTCTTTAGGAATCTTGCTACTGTGGAAGTGAATACAGTAGATGGCTTCCAAGGTAGAGAGAAGGATGTGATTATCCTATCGTGTGTGAGAGCATCAAGAGATGGTAGCAGTGGTATCGGGTAGGTAATAATAATAATAATAATAACTTTATTGTAACCTTATCTATATTACCAGATATCAGTAAAATACAATAAAGTATTAAGAAGAATACTTGCATTGAAGAAGGTATTAGAGAGGTTTAGATGCACATATTTATGTGTGTTCTATATATATGTGACGTCATAGTTACGTGATGTGAGGTAACCCATGCATTCAGTATCAGACGATATATGTATTAAGTTTTCTCATTTTTCTTCTATCAAATGTCTTATTTTTAATATCAAAGTTCGTAAGCATAACTGTAAATTTAGAGTTTCGTTTGGGTTGTTGCAGAAAAATGGCAAAAATCCTAACCTGTTTTGGTCCTTTAACTTCTAACTTTTTAATATATTATGTGATAATCTTTTAGTTTTATTTATATATTCACGTATTATCAGATTTGTTCAAAGCACTGTACAATGTTTACTCCTAGCATGGACCTAGAATTGTACAATTCTTGACACTTTCATTGATTCCTTTGGTAGATACCGTCCATGCCATGCTAACTGTCCATCTGTCATAACGCTCAATGTATTTTTACTTAAACAGGTTTGTTGCTAATCAGCAGAGATTGAATGTTGCTTTGACAAGAGCTCGTCATTCGTTGTTCATAGTTGGGCATTTGGACTCTTTACAGGTAATGTCAAATATTTATTTGTTTACACCTTCACAATAGGGAACTTGCAATCCAGACTGAGCATGCTCAGACGCAATGAACTATGGCATTATCTGTGGTTATCGTACTACCTAATCTGGAGCTACCAATAAAATAAACCTCCCACAATGGTCAGGGTGACTATGAATTGATCATTTGTGGTTACAAACAATGGAACATTAATGTTTACAATGCTAATTGATTATTTATTTTCACATTTCCCATGATGCAACATTCAACATGTCGGGTTTGCAAGTTCCCTATTCTGTTTCATTCAAAGTGTTTCATACTTTTGAAGCAATATAGGGAGATGGAATGACATGATGGGTAATGTAGAACACATGATTAGTTGTAAGGGTCTTATGGCAACATGGATGACAGAAGAGGCATTGTACAGAGGGCAGTATTATGAGTGACCTACAATGTATAGGGCATTGTACAGCGGGTAATATTATGAGTGACCTAAGGGGCATTGTACAGAGGGCATTATTATGAGTGACCTAAGGGGTATTGTACAGAGGCAATATGAGTGACCTAAGGGTATCATATGAAGACAATATTATGAGTACCTAAGGGGCATTGTACAGAGGGCATTATTATGAGTGACCTAAGGGGTATTGTACTGCGTGACCTAAGGGTATCATACAGAGGGCAATATTATGAGTGACCTGACCTTTAACAAAGGCAGCTTGTGATGGGCCTATCAAGTCTGGCAAAACCTTATCTATACGTTTGGCAAGACACTTAGAAGCTATCTTCATATCAACATTCATAAGGGATATCGGTCTCCAGTTTTTCAGAAGTAGCCGATCTCTGTCAGGTTTTTCTATCAATGTAATAATCCCTTGTTTTTGTGATGTGGAGAACTCGCCTTGCTCATATCCAAAATTTAAAGACTCAACAACTACATTGCCAATAATAGGCCAGAATGCCTTGTAAAACTCTACTGTGAGACCATCATTTCCTGGACTCTTGTTCTCCTTCATAGAGCATAAAACATTGAAAGCTTCACCCACTCCAATTTTCCCTTCACACAAACTTTGCAAATCATGTGGTAAAACTGGATTATTCAGATTTTCCAGGAATTCTCCAACATTTCCTACATCAATAATGTTTTGCGAGTACAAATTTGAATAAAATTTCCTTATTTCTGCTGAAATTTCCCCTGGATCACTTAAAATTTCAGTGTCCCTTCTCTTCAATTTCTTTATACTTGATTTCCTTTTGTTTGATTTTTCAAGCCCAAGAAAATACTTATTGCTTTTTTCCCCTTTTTCATACCATAATGCTCGAGAACGAACAATTGATCCCTCTGTGAGATAGTCATGATAATCTTCTAGATCCTGCTTAAATTTTTCAAGGGTCAGAAAGGCTGTATCGGAAGGGTTGGTAGAACAAACCTGTTCTGCTGTTTTGACTTGATTTTCAAGGTCAATTACCTTTTGTTTTCTCACTTTAGCTTTATTTTTACTAAAGCGAATTGTAAATTCTCTAATCTTATACTTAATGTAATCCCATCTGAAACATTTGTTTTGACTCTCGGTCAAGCTATTCAGCCAGAGAACTATATTTTCACGGAGTGTTTCACAATAATTTCCATCATTTACCAGGCTTGAGTTAAATTTCCAATATGCTGGTCCATGTTTTTGTTCTGAATACTTTAAATGTAGAATTACAGCAGAATGGTCTGAACTAACACCAGGAATAATTTCTATATTTTCTACAAAATTCTGAATCTCATGTGAAATTATGAAATAATCTAGGCGACTCTGTTGAATGTTTGGTTGACGTCTACGCCAAGTAAACTGCTTCAGATTTGGATTCCTTTGACGCCAGATATCTATAAGCCCAAATTCATCTAAAATTTCCCAAAAAAACTCTATTGACATCCTCCATGGTTTCGGGTTCCCCCCATCCCTGTCCAAAACAATATCCATTGTAAAATTTAAATCTCCACCCCAAATAATTACACTATCCGGATCTGGAAAATGGTCGACCAGTAATTGTTTGATTTCCCTCAGAAAGACCATATGTTCCACCTCTCTATTTGGTGCATAGGTGTTTAGAATGATACAAGGAGAGTCCTCCATTTCTATTACAATCAATATAAACCTACCAAAATCATCCTTAATTACATCAGTGATTTTCAGAGATGCATTATTGATAACAACCATCACACCTCTACTAAAAGTAGTTCCATGTGCAAAAAAACATTGACCTTTAAACTGTGATGACCAATATTTGTCATCATTTTCTATACTGTGTGTTTCTTGGAGCATCACTACATCTATCTGTTTTGACTTCAACCAATTTGAAACTTTCTTCCTTTTCTTAAAATCTCTGAGCCCTCTGACATTAAATGTTAAAAAGGAAAATTCCATGTTCCATTCAGAATAACAACACTGCTTATACTGCTCTGTGAAACCCAAATACAAATAACACAAAGACAAAACACAAAAAAACAAAAACGGGCACTCCAAAAAATGCACAACAAATACACAGACAGAGACACCCCTTTCGCTATCGTTAGAAAAAGCATACTACATGCATACAAATAGCAGTCTATAATGTTCATCTCTACTAGGGGTGTGGGGGGAGAGCTGCCTGACCTGCCTAGCCTCACCCAGAAACAATTTTTTCAGCAAATAAAACATTTAACCATTGAGTTCAAACACATTACCTTTTAAATTTTATAAGCTATCCTGTACTCAGTGGTACGTCTCCGACTGTACCAGCAAGTAAACAAAAAGTCAAAGAGTTTGTAAATAATTCGTGAAAGTTCAATATAGTTTGTTCAGCAGAAGTATGAGTCAAAACATACGTTGCGGCTGGAAATACTGACGTCCGTTGATGAAAAGTTTCCCATTTCTGAAACGGGGTTTATCGCCTGCTTTGAACGCGTCGTCCATCACTTTTTTGAAGGACTGCTTCACTTTATAATCTTCAGGACAGAGGTCCTCAACCACAAAAATATCGCTGTCAGCTAAAACCGCTTTGGCTCTACGCAGAATGTCATTACGTTGAGGTCGGAGTAAGAATTTCACGAGCACATGACGGGGAGCTCGAGCTTGACCTTTCCTACCCACCCGGTGTGCGTTTTCAATCTGCACCTGCTGCATTCCAAATTTCTCGTCAAGAATGTCCGTGATTTTCTGGCAACAGTTCTCTTGTTCCACCTCTGCAATACCACCGAATCTCAAATTGTATTGTCTACTGTATCTCTGCAGACTAATGTTTTCGGTTTTCACCCCCTCTACTTCTTTGATTAGAACGGCGACGGTAGTTTCAAGATGTTTCACTTTTTCTTTCAATGTCGTCTCTGCTGTATGGAGATCCCGGATGTCTGTCGTGTTGAGTTCCACGCACTTTACGATATTTTCCTGTTCTTTTTCGACTGCCTCCACTCTTCCTATTATTACCTGTTGACCGGCGGAAACATCATCCAGTTTCTTTTCCAGATTATCAATCTTTGTCACCAAAGCACTCATATGAGTGCCAATAAATTGCTTCAGGTCACTATCTTCAATCTTTTCCTTGTCCGCTTCGGCTGCACACGTGTAATCACTTTCCATTGGTGTTGCGCAATCACTCTCGGCACCAGGGCGGACATCTTGAATGTACCTCGCCATCGGACTAATATCTTTCCCTTTCTCACCTTTCTTTTTCGCTCCCTTCTGTGGCGCCATAGTTAAAATAAATCTCTGAGTTGTCCAACCACTAATACCAGCACTTGTGTCCTTCAAAATCATTAATTTCTGCTGTTTCTGGGTGAATACTTGGAGGAGACTGTAGAGCTGTACTAACCACCCTGCATACTCGTTGCAGTAGAAACAGCGCCCCCCAGCGTACCACATCATACAGAGGGGCAATTTTATGAGTGACCTAAGGGGTATTGTACAGAATTCAATATTATGAGTGACATAAGGAGCCTTGTGTGACGTACATGAACATATGATGGAAAGTTTATAGAACAACCTTCTCTTTGTAAAAAAAAATTAAGTTTGTTGTTTTAATTGTGTGTGTTCACAATATATATTAGATTTGATATTTTTTGTGAATTAGTGACTACCTTTTGATATATTTATTCTTATTCAGACTGACCCTACCTGGTGTAAACTGATAGAAAATGGGTATGAACGTGGTCACATCATGACAGCATTGGGTTCCAATTATCCAGAGATTGCATGGAGGTGCCAGGTTGATAACAGCATACCTCCTGTCCATACTGCTACATCAACAAATCGACCAGTTACCAAAGCAGCAGATAAAATCCATAAGCAAAAGGAACAACCATCTGGACAGGATCGGGAGAGATTCAATACTGCTGCTGTTCCAATGGGTGACCAAAGGAAAGTTGTGTTTTATAATCGGGAGAGGAGAGATGAATCATCAGGGAAATCTTCAACCCGAGAGGAATCACACGGAAGAATAAACAGTGGTGAAAACACATCCACATCAACCCGTCCGGAAAAGACAGTCAATGAGCATTGCTCAAAAGAAAGAGTTAATGTCAAGAACTCTGACAGCAAGAGTCGGAGAGATTCAGAACAGAGTGCAAGGCAAAGAGGGAGGAAGACAGTTAGGGATGATCCAAGAAGTCTCAATGATGTCGTTGGTCGTATCAGCAACAAATATTATGGTGGATCAAAGGCTTTAATACTGCCATCAGAGCGAGAAAAATGTGAACTTCGAAAGTCTTCATCTACTGAGCCTAGACACTCATCCATTGTTGGAGATGCATTGTCACACAGATCACACACATCAGGAAGTGCTGAGGCATCATCACACAGATCACACACATCAGAAAGTGCTGAGGCATCATCACACAGATCACACACATCAGGAAGTACTGATGCATCATCACACAGATCACACACATCTGGTGTTTCCGGTGCATTTCCACAGAGATCACACACATCAGGAAAGGCTGATGCATTATCATGCACATCAGGAAGTGCTGATGCATCATCACACAGATCACACACATCTGGTGTTTTGAGTGCATTTCCACATAGATCACACTCATCCAATGTTTCTGATGCGTATTCACACAGATCACGCTCACTGCATGGTGACGATAAACATTACAACAAAAAGCAAATACCAAAGTCTCAGAAATCACATCACAATACAGAAAAAGACAGTACTACAGAAACAAGGAGACCTGAGAAATCGAAACACAGATACAAGGAAACTGAATACAGTGACAGACATGCCAAGAGAAGAAGAACTGTTAATGAAAGCGATGAGTCAAGGTCGCATCCTACAAAGCCAAGACATACAGATGATAATATTGCTCGTCAGTTGAGGGAAATGAGAAGAATTACTAGCGAGAGGATGCATTCTGTTGATTCAACTAATCCTCCGCTAAGACAAAGTACCATGGAAGTGAGTAGAAGGAGGTATCATAGTGTACCAGAATACAATTCCAAGACTTTCAAGTCAATTCTTGTTCCGCCGAGTGGCTCAATGTATCACAAGCCAACTAAGAGAGTACGGTTTTGTGAAGATGTGAAAGACAATTCCTCGGAAAGCAGGAGAAAAACACTTACATACCAGAAATCAGTATTTAAGCATAAGCCATAGCTTTCAAAATTACTAACTTTTTAACGCAAATCACAAAAAGAAGTTACCATATGTTGAAGAAGATTTCCTGAATGGAATTAAAAATCAAGAATTAATAATTTCAAAGTTGAAAAAAGCAGATATGCATGATAAAGTTCCTTAATGTTGAACAAGCATTGATCAAAATGATGGTGGAAACATGTAATGATTTGTTGCACATTTATGGCATAAGAGATTTAGCCATTGATGAGTACTTTGTTGTTTAAAAATCTGTCATGTCTTCGGTTTATCAAGAGAAATCTCAGGTTATAAAAAATCATGATATAACAAAATTTAATTTAGGGAATTCATTGTTTAAAGGACCTTTTTATAAAAAAAACTATGAGTCAATTGTATGCCGTTAATGGATCTTTGTTCATTGTATATGTTTGTGTCACACACCTACAGTGTCAACTTGTAGATAATCTTGACCAAAAAAAATGTGGCTGTGCCTTGCTTATAAACCTTGATATACCAAACACCAGTAAATTAAATATTTTTATAGTGAAAGTCTTCACTTTATCATGAGATATATAAAGTTATAAGCAGACATGACAGAAAACTGAATTCAGGTAATTACATTGATATAAAGGACCTTGAGCTTTAGTTCATTTTGTATTTCTACGTCATGTGTGCTTCACACTTACACTGTCAACTTTTAAAGAATCTTGACCCCCTACCACCCACCCCACCCCACCCACCCAATAAAATGTGGCATTGCCTCATCTATAAACCTTGATATACCTAGAAAAATCAAATTTGAACAGTTTGATTTTTTTTTTGAACAACTCAACTGCACATATTTTCAACTGTACATATTGTGTACACATTTTAAATTTATAAAATATACTGCCTACAGTATATAATACCGTATAGCATTGATTTGGTGGTCACTACCAATTCAACTAGGCAACTTTTTCCTTTGTAGGGCTAACACAGCCTTCAAATGTTTACGTTTTTATCCTAATCGCCTCCTCTCAGGATAAAAATGTAAACATGTACCACAAAGGTCAATTCATGCAAAATAACGATGGTAAAATAGCAATGAACGATTAGCTGACATCTACATCGGATGTTAATCAGATTGGGTAGATGTTAAAATGAGTGGACAACAGTTTAAATTTGTAATCATGTATATTTATATGAGGTTTAAGTGATTAGTGACAACTCTAAGCCAGGGAGTACCTTAGGCAAAAAAAAAAAAAAAATTGTTTCTGGTCAGGACAGTTTGTCTAAAATGGTGCAATGACGCAATTTTTTTTATTTATGTTTTTTTAATTCTCAACAAACCTGTCACTCAGTCTACTATCTATGACAGTTACTGTTCATTTATTTAGTACCTTAGAGCAAGTGTGTATGTGGGACAGATGTCATTCGCTTGTTCATGATTTGCTCTGCAGTTGTCTTCACTGAAGTAGGGAGGATTATTTTTGTTTTTCCCATAGATCTGCAGACTGCATGGGCTGGACAAACACATACACAAAGACCAACATAGTGGTATTTACGTGATGCGCGTGATGACCAGAAACAATTCTCTCTGTTTTTTTGGCCTTATTAATGTATTTTACTTTAGCGCCATTGATACTGACCATTCTTTCAACTAAAATGTTAGAAAAACAATTATTTTAGATTTTTGGTGGTCTATAACGTTAAACAAAAGTTGTCCTAGGATAGGGACTAAGCAGATGGAGACATTTCACTATAAATGCTCTTCGGTCATTGTTACCGGCGACAGGTAGATGATCATAAGGCAACCTATTCTGGTGACCTTTGACCTCAGTATCTTATGAATATGTATGACAAAATGGTAAATAGACATTGTAGTATTAGTAAACATGACAGATCAAACAAATAATGGATGTATTTTAAAGTACAAGAAGGATAATACAATGATTGCAAAATATAAACACGTTTGAAAAAAAAGTGCAGCTGTATTTTTAGAGTCATTAAAATATACGACTGTTAGGGTATATACATAAAAATGAACAAAGATGTTCGTTATTTCATTATGGGTTTACACTACGGCGGTCCATTTCACCAAAAGGATCATCAGGTATATGGATGAGTGGTGGACTTGCTGACTGTTAGAGTATATGTATATATCTCTTCTCTTAATAGCATACTCAACCTTTGCCAAGGTTGATAATGTTATCGCCTTGAGCATTTTTTGTTCCTGCTACAATTTCAGACTTTTTCCTACTATGCATACTATGCAAGTGATTACACCTTGGAGGTAGGAAGGTAATTTTATCAAGAATATGAAAGATGTATTCCTGACTTCTATAAAAGGAGATATTTCCTGTAATTATAGGCAGCTAGAGTTGACCTGCCTCCTTGAATGTTTTTTTCAATACTAACTTTAATTTTGTAGTTTAATATCAGTGTAGAACTCATTGTATACTTTTATACTTCAGTTGTATATAGTTGTATACCAGTTCATATTATCATTGTGTACTTCAATATCAGTTTGTTCTTTTACAGTCAGTATTAGTTTGTACATCAATCAAAGATTTCATTTAGTATTTTTACAGTCAGTGTTAGTTCAACATCAGTCATTTTGTACTTTTACCATCAGTGTAAGTTCATACATCTATCAAAAACTAAGTAAATAGAGGTTGTGTGTTTTTAAAGATGATTTCAGAAGTATGCATTACATATCCTTAAATCATAACTCTCACCAATTCAAAGATGCACTGTACACATTTGTACACTATACCATAATTTGTGTTGCTAAGACACCATTTAAGGTGATGTATCATTAGAGGAATTTTCAACCAATACCATGGTTTAAAATGTACTTATTAGACAGCTTACTGTATAGCCCTTACAAGCTCAAAGACATACTGTGTGAGTACCTTTCCATATAGTGCCAAGAATTGTATTCAAAGAGTTTTACCATGAACACACCCTGGACTTTTGTTACAAATTTCTATTTAGTTTATATCGTGGACTCTTCTCTATTTCAATAATACATGTATCACACGACTTAGAGCCTCGGCAAAAGATGATTTTGCATTTAAACATAAACATATGAAATGGGTGATCTCGTATATATTTCATTTACAAATTATTAGTTTTGAAAATACAAAAATCAAGATGGATTTAAAGAGTACCCAAATATGAGTCACCCATTAAGGATTTGAATTCTTCTAGTCTAGAAACCAGTCATGTGGGGAGGGGGCTTGTGCTTAATTTTCCCCTATTACGTCTGGCATTTTGCTATAACGATCGTATATTCAAAGCTAATGATTTCCCGCAGCGACGTTGTATATGGTAATCATGTTTACATTGTACAGCTCAACCCGTCCAAAAGTTGGTTATAATCAAACAGTGATGTTATTGACGTTATCTCACTGAGAAGAATTAAACCCAATAAGAATTTGTGCCTATTTTCGGGGCATAGCCTCATTAAAGCAATAGGTCGTTAGCAAAATGCCAAGCATGGTAGGGAGCCAAATCTCCACATGACTGGATTCTGAGGTTAAAATTAAATTTACCACTTTTCTGTCTTCATACCAACTGATGTGTTATATCATCATATAACTTTATGTATAAGGGGGTAATTATCATGTAACAAAGAATTCGTTTGATTTATATGAAAGATTTTGTTTATGCAATTGACATATACAAAAGTTCATTTCATTGCTATTGTTAACTGCCAAGTTTCATTTGAAAGTACAGCACAGTACAAAGAAAAATTTGTCTCTCTTTATATATTCGACTTGCTGTATATAAGCGTTTTTGTCAAAGAATAAATATAATTTGGTGTTAGATTTAAACATGTTGTCCTGTTATAGATAATAATTGAATGATGGTTGAAGAAGGGATTTTGAAGATACATCTAAAATAGATAAATGGAATGTTGGAAATTAGCATATTAATCATTATTCCATGCAAAAACCCAAGTTGAACAAAAAATATGGAATATATACCCTAGTCGCTCTACGTCACAGCAACACACGTCTACATCACTTGTTCTGCTGTGTTCAAAATATGAGTCAAAACGTTCAAAATTGCCATTACTTTCCCGGATTTTTCTTTGATATTACTGGCTGGTATAATTATGTTATTTTCCAATATTTGTCTTCATTCAGCGCCGGAAAACGCCCATGACCTAAGGATTGTCACTACTCGTCAAGCGACTCGTAGTGACAAAGGCCCCTTAGGTCACTCATGTTTTCCTTGGCTGAACGAAGAAAAATATTGGGGAATAAGATCTCAGTAACACAAGTTCAACTTTTAGCAAGTTCATGCACTGAAGAGTTAAATTCAGTACAAAGAGTATTTGTCTCTATGGAAGTCGACAACATGATGGTAACATTGTGTGCTTATATGCGAATCTAGGGACGAAAAAACAAGTCATTTTACTCAGAGCTTCTTGAACAGGCATGTACCAGTTCTGAATGCACTGTGGGGTACACTTACTTAGCCTTGAAGATTGGCATTAGAAAAAAATCTGTCATTATCAGATAACCTTTCGGTATAATAAGAAAATGTCAGCATTTTCCGGTCGATACTACTTTTTTGCAAAATTCATACAATTTACCACAAAATTGTTTGAACATTTAGCCGGACGTATATAGTGTGACCACAGGCATCCCAATTTTCCATCTACCATTCCTAAATAATGCATGTAAGGTACAATTTCCATATAAGTATCACAACAGTACTTGATTGAACGTGATTCCTTAGGCAAACTAATCTTCATGATGAGGTATATAATTATGTCAATTGCTGCTGGCATAATGTTGATTAAGAGTCAGAAAGTGTTTCTCTGTACTCCCTGTCTCTATTGTGTGTGTGTGTGTGTGTGTGTGTCTATTGTGTGTATATATGTGTGTATATATGTCTCTATTGTGTGTATATATATATATATATATATATATATATATATATATACATTGTATATATATATATATATATATATATATATATATATATATATATATATATATATATATATATATATATATATATATATATATATATATATATATATATATTGTGACAGTTTCTAGAAACACCTGCAATTAAACAAGATAGATCCGAGTTTCCATTGCAGTAATCAAACATAAAGGACAGTGTGATACGAATATGTACACAATATATTCATACTAGGTTAGGCGAAATACCAAAGAAAATGTCAAGAAAACAAACCTATATATACTAACCCCTAGAAACATTACATTTTTGTTTTAGCTTAAAGCCCCACGGTCCTCTTTACTATCTTCTTTCACCGCACGGTAGATGTATTCCTTTCTTTTTTAATATCTTTTAAATGTTTCTGAAAAGCCAATTAGCTAATCGCTGTTTCCTATATATGGAAATAAGTTTTATGTCATGCAAAAATACTATACCAGAGGTTAGTTCTCGAGCTCGTTTCGAAGTTTGACTTCATATTGCTTTTAGGAAAATCCTTACTATAATGACTTCGCTGTGAAAATTGTGCTTCGGGAAAATGTGAAAACGTCATCTAAAGTGAAAAAACAATTCAACTAAGCATTATATCACGCGTACTATATTACCCTATTTTCCATATTCTTTGTGTTTAGGTTGACCACAGTTATTCCGTGTATGTCTCTGCATCTTTTACATGTATGATGAAGATTAGAATACCAGAACTATAGATTATGTATCCATCCAGCGATCTGATGTACTAAATGTTCCACATTTTGCACATGTGTCTAATTTCCATCCGATCTTAAAATCTAGCTGCAATGTTTACGAAATTGAGATATCGGAGATATAAAACGCTGTATATCATATTTGTTAAGAATTCTTGAAATGGAAAATACCAGGTATCCTAAATTATGCTACAAGATGTTACTGGAATTAGATAATAACGCCAAAATGACTTGGGTGACTAGAGTTAAATTTTTACTCTTGCGTTATGGTTTTTGGAGAAGTCTGGCTAAATCAAGATGTTTAGTGCACCAGAAGCTTTTATTTCCATTTTCACAGAAAGGGTCAAAGATTGTTTCTTCCAAGAATGGCATGACGGTATAAATTCAGCTTTCCAAGGTAAGGAGAATTTGTAATTTTAAGACACTTTTAGAATCTGAGCTTTATTTTGATTGACGATTGTATTAATATTCATAAATTTAAGGTTGCCTTAATAGCAAGGTTTAGATGTTCATCTGTCTCATCTGTCGCTAGATATTTTTTATCATTTTAATGGCAAGTAAAAATCCTCATTACCTAAGACAACTTGCAATGTATATTTATAAGGCATTTAGATTGACAGAACACTTTTTTATTTCATAAGTTATATTTATTCTTGACACGTTTTCAGTTGTATACTTTCATTCCATGTACGTATGCGATCATTATACTTTTTGTCTTGCTTTATTTGTTTGTTTAATGCATTTTGGGACGATGGCCTCTAAATGCGAAATAAATATTCAATTATAAAGATATCTTTAGTGAAAGTCCTCACTGAAGATTTTTCCAAGTAACACGAAATTGGTGATGCTTCGAGTGAATGACTACCTTAAGCTTACAGTATAGGGTTTTTAAAAGGCACAAACATTAATTTTCAACACTGTTGGATAGGATCTCTCAGGGACTGGTGTTATCAATTTACCTTTCTGAAATCCCACCCAACCACTATCATTACTATACTAACCTTCGAGAAAGATTACTGAAGATTCTATGACGCATTTCAGTTTGTCACGTGATGCTTTAAGATGAATATATAAATAGTGTCAAATTTGGTTAACATTGAATTCAGCTATGACTAGACGAGATACTGGGCAGACTGACAGTCAGCAAATAGATGTCACTATTGTCTATACATCTTGAATGTGCTAGTGTACGTAGTTGAGGTTCCATCGTCTCTAGGATCACCGAACCATATATATCTTTTGGACTCACATTATCCTACAGTGTTAATGTGTTTCGACCAATAATGAGCTGTACATTATCTTTCTGCTGCCAACAAGAAACTCTGACAGAAACTCTCATTCACGTAACAGCCTCTGCCATCACGATTTAAGGAACTTGGTCTAGAGGTGAGAGCTATTGGTTAATTCACCATGAATATCACATATAACTACAGTGACTTTTATTCATCTATCCTAAACACTACATACGGAAATGATGAAATCTTGTATGCCATGAACGGGTCTGGTGCAATGGGACAAAATATCACCTCAGCTGACGACATGGTGTTGTTTTTCAAATTGAGTGAAACTGAGAAGATATGTGCTATCATAGCCATCATTTTGATTGTACCTGTCATCATCATCGGCATCTTTGGTAACTTAACTGTCTGCTGGGTTGTTGCTACAGTGAAGAGGTTACAAACTCCTGCCAACATTCAACTTGTGGTGTTAGCTGTAGCTGATTTTGCGACCTGTGCTATTTCAGCTCCGACACAGCTATTCAGAGCAATTTATATATTGGTGCATGCAAATGCTTTAAGTGTTGACGATAGTATATATGGTGTTCGATTAACACCCATGTGTCATATATTTAGATTTGTACAATATTTCTCCGTTATGATATCGGTTTGCATGCTTACAAGTTTGAGTATAACACGTGCGATGGGTATGAGTGGGAAGTTTAGCCGAACATTTATAAAAAGATGTGTTATAGCATCAATGATTGTCAGCATACTACTGGGCAGCGGGGTTGCATTCGTGGAAATATTCGCCAACATAACTTGCGAGACATTTATAGCCAGTATGTCTCTTCGTAAAATATTACTTAAAAATACTGAACGGTTTTTTATTGCTTCTATGTTGATAGCTCAGATCACAGCGGCTGTTGTATATGCAGGAATCAATATTATACGAAAGCGTCACCGGGACGCAACGAAAGCATTTTTGGAACACTCCAGTAAGTCTTTGAATAAGCGTGATATGGCGACAATTCGCATATGTTTTATTTTGATAACGACCATTTTTGTTTCATATCTGCCAATAATAGCAATATTTATGATGATTCAGTTAGAAGTATATAGTAAGAAGTTACCACGTCTCTGTACTTTAATTCACATTACGATTCTATTTGCAAACAGTGCTGTTAATCCTATTGTATATGCACTCTTCTCCGAAAATTTCCGCTCTAACCTGTGTTTTGCAAAACGTCGCAAGCTGCAGAAGGAAACGGCTCGAATGCCGAATGCAAAGATTCAAACTCGACAAGGAGTGCAAAACGTTACTTCGGAGAACCCATCGTCCAAGAAAACTGCCACAACAAATTTCAGTGATATGTGTCATGCCACCGTAGAAGTACATGACATCACTTTACAGAACATTTCATACGAGAAAACTACCACAAACAATGAATGTGAACTTACTCAACTAGAAATGAATACCATTGCTGTGGAAAAGACTCTGTCAAGCGAAATTAAAACAACAGATTTCGGTAATATTGTCATAACTGTTGATGAATGCAGTGGAACTGATAATACAGCATTTGAATTAAATGAACCAACATCTATTGATTAGCAATAGCCTTAGACGTCAAATAGTTTCGATATTATAGTAAGAATATTAATTATTCATGGCATTACTCCCGCTTTATTAAGATATAACCATAGACCCTCCAAGGAGGCCTATGATATACCACATCGTTTTAATATAGCCTTCAGTGATTGGCCTAGACCGTATCACGTGGTACAGACTATTGACCCGTAGTGACCTCAATTTGCATATAGGAGGACTAGCTTTGTTCTATTTTCCGTAGGGCAATATTCATGTGGCACATTGGGGATTTGCTTTGACTATGGAAAAAATATGTGCCTGAGAAAGAGATGTGTAACAGTTATAAAAACTCGTTTTTTTGCCTGTATGGCCTTATTTGGGCAATAGTGAACGTCATAAACACACAGTGAAACTATAGCCACTAAGTTGCAATCAGTTGATACTATTTATGGTATAAGGTACTTGTTTATTTTACCAGGACAGGAAGTTAATGGTTACAAAGGAAGTGACATTTAATTGATATCACATACTTGTTGATAGTAGCATGCATGTGTCTGGCACAACCTTACAGAGGTAGAAAAATAATGTGTTTTCCTTTGACGAGATGTGCGATGTGATTTTTTTTTCTTGACGAGATGCAATTTTTTTTCTTTGACGAGATGTAATTTATATTTCTTTGACGAGATGTAATTTATTTTTCTTTGACGAGATGAATTTTTTTTTGACTCGATGTAGATCAGTTTCTGATCCACGCTAGGTATAAGCTTAGGTGTTCATTTGCTGAATCATTATCCAGTTGCCTATCCAACCCTGTTTCTATCTTTGCAATATACAAGATCATTTGGCTGTTGCTATGGGCGTGGTTATGTTGCTAGATATATTTGCATACATTTATTAAATGTTCGCTTGTCTATTAATCCCTGTTGTTATCTTTGCAATATATGTGATCACTAGGTTGTTGCCATATAGGCGTGGTCTTGTTGCTAGGTATATTTGCATACACTTTTTGAATGTTTGTTCACTTGTTTAAGAATCCCTGTTGTTACCTTCATGAAATACACCACCATTTGGATTCTGCTATGGGCATTTGCATATGTTGAATGTTTACTCACTTGCCTACCAGATGATGTCCTATTTAACCAAAATATACTGCCATTTGGTTATTGCAAAGGGAGTGGTCATGGCTGCTAGGGCCAATTGTGTCAAAATGTTTTGAAGAAAATCTGCAGAAAACATCTCTCCAACTTTCAATGTCATTGACCAAGCACTTTTTGAGATGTAAGTTTTTGACAAAAATTCACATTCTTAATTTGCATATCACTGATAAAATCATTATATGCTTAATATTTCTTCATCTATACACTCCCAGGTGCATCTCCATTAAATTTCAGCCCAATCTGCTCAGTAGTTTTGGAATTAAATACTTTTGACCAGAAGACACATTTTTAGCCTTAACTTGCATATCACTGATGGAATCATCATGTCTTGAACAATTCTTAATCTAAAAACCTCTAAGAACATTATAATCAAATTTCAGACCAATCTGTTCAGTAGTTTTTGCGTTAAATTTGCGTTAAATTACCAGTGGTAAGATCATTTTGATTTGAACAATTTCCCAACTAGACACCCAAGGTAATACACCCACCAAATATCATGGCAATCGGTATAGCAGTTTTTTACTATAACTTTTTACACACACACACACAGACAGACAGACACTTTGTCATGCCTATAGCACTACTGAATTTTATCAGTTCAGTTGTGCTAATTATACAACTTGGAGACGAGATGACATCTTCAATTATTGCCTTTTTATTTCATCATTTACAAGAACAGTATATATTCTACAGAGCAATACAGGTTAATTTAGAGATGATCACAAGGGCTTATCTTTATTTCACTATTTACACGAATGATAGTTTATTGGTTTTGAATTATTGTATGGCATAAGCAGAGTTTATATGCTTTCTGTAGTTAACCTTTGCTGTGTGTTAACGTTCCCGTAGTATTCTACTTACTGAAGTATACTCATAACCATGATTAAGTATTGCCAGAAATGAAGCCCAGTGTCCAGAAAAGAGGCATAGTGAAGTGTTTGATCACATAATTTAGTAGATCTATGTAAGGTGAAATTTTGAGGAAACACCGTTCTGATAAGCCAGAGTATATTTTCTAACTGATACAAAGAAACTTCACGGTGTCACTGTACCTCAGATGGTGCCGTACAGACTTGTTGTTTTTGTATAACACTGGGAACCTCCTACAATGCTGTACTAACAGTGCCAGGAGACAAGTTTTAATGCCATTGCTGGTACATCTACAAGATACGTTGTGTTGCACTGCCCCATTTGTCTACTCTGAAATGGGTTGACCAATATGCGAGGGTGCCTCGGCACAGCATACTTTGCAGACTATGGCACATATTGACACAAACATTTTACTACAATCATTAAGTTTGAGGTTGTTCATCAAAGTAAACAATATAATAATCTCAGCTTATGCCAATTTTAATGTTGTTACACATCAAATCATGTATAGTTTTTACACATGTACATACATTTCCAGTACGCTCATTCAAATGATATCGTACACCAAACATATACAATGCTAAATATATCTCACAATAAACACAAAAATAAGCACCAACTCTGCAATTCTTGTACAGCTAAGAACGATAGTATATATTCTTGTCATATATCACACTGAACAAAAAATTGAAGAAAAAATCTTAGAAAGTCGTCCCTAAATTGCACTTTTGTTTCAATATTTTCTATCTACAAGTCTAAGAAAGCTGCAAAGATTGACATAAAGCATTACTATTACAGAAAAAGTTTGATAGAAGTCCTGTTTTTTCTCCCAACTGCTCTGCACAAATCATCTTTATACATTAGTTCTACGCCCCATTTTATACTCAACTTAAATTCTGCAAGTAAATTATAGGACTGGCCTTTCTGACATGACATGAAACTTCGGCTTTGACCACTGAGGGCGCTGTGATCATCCATGTACAAACTATAGGTTTCACTGCTACTCATGGAAATTACCAAGATCTTAGCATTTATTTTTTAGCAACTTTTTAATTTCTTTAACTTGTCTTTCAAATAAAATACTCATCAAAATGCTATTGGTTTTGTAACTTTTTTTTTTTCAACAGAAATACAAAATTACTACCCCTAGATGCCATGTGTGCACACACAGAGAATAACTTACACATTTTACACAGAAAAGTTCACAGAATTCTTGACACAAGATTTAAAACTTGACATAATATTCAAGCTATCCACCCCTTTTTCTTTACAAAATTGAAATATTCCTTATTGAATATCACAGGACTAAACCAAATCTTGCACAGAAATAGGGGTTTTGACTTCATACTTTATTTTGATAAATAGCATGTTTTCTTTCTTTTCCAAACAATAGTGTGTTAACTTAATAGTAATATACACATGATCACACTTTTGGTGACAGATATAGATGCCACATTTGTCAATTTTTTTCATTTCAAGTGTTTAATCCAGGAACTTCCTGTTGGGGTTCTCACCGAACAGAGCTTCTCGGATCTCTGGCAACATCTGAAGATGAAGGAAAAGTAAAAAATTTAAAATATGAACATTGTCATTCTTTAATGTCATATGGCAAAGTAGAAAGTTGCTGAAGTGCTATGTGAATAATCCCTGTCATGCTATGCACATCATTTATAGAAGAAAGTGCATGAAAAATCATGGACTTGTGGAAGCAAACAAAGGTATACCAATATGACTATATTCGAAAACACAAGAGAAAGAGATTGTGTGTGTGTGTGTGTGTGAGAGAGAGAGAGAGAGAGAGAGAGAGAGAGAGAGAGAGAGTGTGTGTGTGTGTGTGTGTGTGAGTGTATTGGCAATGATGTGTGAAGACAGAGTAGGAAGTGAGTGTTGATACAAATATGTCGAGAGACATGAGTTGAGAGTGTGAGATATAGAGCAAGCAAGTACGCACAAATGCGAGTCACAGATGAAGAGATAGTGTTTGTAAGACACTGCTAGTGAGGACAAGAGTTCTAAAAGCATGTAACAGACACATTAATATTGAAATCTATATTATTGTAAAACAAGTGCAGAAATGCGTGAAAGTTGATACTTCTAATGTTTATCAACCATAGCTACAACATTGACATATTGACAATGTCCTAATAAATAGGTTGATAAGTTACTTCTATCCCACCACTACTTCTGAAGTACACAATATCAGTACAACAGCTTTCGAAATGGGATTAGACTTTAGGTGTGTGTTTTTATGTTAGTGTAGTATGAAACATGGAAATAAAATTTTTACACTATTGGTGTCAAGGAAACACAAATCTATTCTCTTTCAAAATTAGTAAATATAATCAGGGGTCACCATGCAAATTTTAAATTGAGGTCACAATTATATCAAATTTTCACCATTTTAGAATCCAATATGGCCGCCATTTTCGAATCCAATATGGCCGTCGACTACTGTGTTCACACTATGGGAAAATAAAAAATTCTTGATTCCCTTGAAAACGAGGCAAGGAAACCCGTCTTATTTTCACACGTAACAGGGAATAAACTTTCATACGGCAACATTTTGGGAAATTTTACAAATTTTGATTTCAGGGAAACTGTTCCCCAAGGCACATTCTACTTTAAGTCACGAATGAAATTAAAAGTTACAGAAAGATGGGTAAAAGATCGTGTATGACAGAGCAGTTTGTGATGATGTCTGGTGACAAAAGGAGCAGAAATTTCTGTAAATTCAGTTTATTATGAATTGTTTACCTGTTGACTTATGAGATCTAGTCTGCTTTCTAATGTATTAACTACTTTGATTTTGCCTGCATGTGCTGAAACCTCTACACCACCAGACCTGCAAACAAAAGAACATGGTCAAAGGTCAAAGGTCAAATTCAATAATAGTGCGTAAAAGGTAAACAGAGCCAACACTAACGTATGGTTGTATAGTCGAATATTTCTGTGTACTCCTTTTACATTGAAGGCCATTGCATTATGGGAGTCAGCAGAAGTAATATATTCATAGTTGAACAATGAATATTCATGACTCCTAAGTGCTTATTTTGTGAAAATTCAAAAAAATCAAAACATCTGTTAGGATAGCGGAAATATTGTAGTAGTGTTCGTTCTTCAAGTCTACAGGTGGGCTACAGTTAGGATAGCTGAAATAGTGTAGTAGTGTTAGTCCTTCAAGTCTACAGGTAGGCTACAGTTAGGATAGCTGAAATAGTGTAGTAGTGTTAGTCCTTCAAGTTCAAGTCTACAGGTATAGGTTAGCTTAGATGAGAAAGTACCAGTAGAGGTATATGCACTCACAGTGTAGCTGTCAAAGGCACACAAGTTAACTGCTTGGCCAACGACAACCGCCAAGTAGCTAGGCTAGACAAGATACGTACTATCAGTAACAATAAATATACTTACACATCAGGACCAAGGTAGTTCTTATCCATAGTTACATTAGTATCCTTCTTCGTAGCTTGTTTGTAAGATGCTATGCATTTGGGTAAAATTCTCTGCAAGGGAGGAAAAAAAATATACAAACACTAAAATCAAAATATGTCTCATAATTTAGTAAAAAAGCAACTGGCATAGAATGTGTCACATGTTCTACACAACATGTACAGTATCATGTATGATGATTGGAAGTTTCCTTGCCCATAGCAAGTATCGGAATGAACCACCATGAATCACACCTTCATGTTTAACGTTTGGCATAGAAACAAGAACATGTGACTAATAACGGGCATGTCCAGAAAACAGCTAAATATCAAATGATATAGGATACACAAAAGAGCAATCTCACGTTGCCTGGCAACAGTCTATCATGTACTGAAACTGCCATAGATGGCGCTATAATTAGGCAGAACAAAAATATCAAATGATTGAGGGCGCACTCACCTGCACGAGGTCTACATCTTCCCTCCTACATTTGATGGTTACATTTTTTTCTAATAAC
Organism: Glandiceps talaboti; assembly: GCF_964340395.1. Classification (NCBI taxonomy): domain Eukaryota; kingdom Metazoa; phylum Hemichordata; class Enteropneusta; family Spengelidae; genus Glandiceps; species Glandiceps talaboti. The sequence continues at coordinate 7,315,955 of NC_135571.1, forward strand.
TGGAAGAGTCCTTGCATTATCAGACCTTCAAGTAGTTTACTATATTTGTTTGTATCCTTGGTTACCATTCCTAGTCGTTGTGTGGCTTCGTCCAACAGTGCGTGAACGTGATCTTCGCGTTCTTTCAACACTCGTAGTCTGGCTTGGTTCATCAAATTGGAATTCTGGCTGTTGGGGACAAAATCAAATAAAACGGAGGCATGAAATCAGATTTTGCTCATCACCCATGAAAAATTAAAGTGTCTATATGGCAGAAAATCTTTAATTAAAGTGGCCATATGGATTCTTGGCTAACACAAAAAGTTGCGTTAATTGGTTCTTACAAGTTGGAACATAGTTAAGCGTATTACTGGTGTAATTTTGAAAATCAAACTACATCAAATTTATTTAAATTATTTTATGTTTGAACATAAAATTAAAACTGGCATAGATGTGAGCATGTCCCATCATATCCATGTTATCTCAACTCATGGGTAAAATAATGACTTATTAAGTTTATTCTTTGTATATGTTTACTGAATACTGATGTATTAATAAGCATAGGTTATGTAGAAGCTATTTTCATCAACACTCCTTGTTTGTCAATCTGCTAAAAGTCAATTTACATTATATTTTAGTTATTTGCATGACCCTTGACCTCCATGTCAAACTCATCAACACTGTTTACTTCAGGTCAAAGTTGAGGGATTCTTTACATAAGAACTATTACTGTAGATAATTCATCGGCTGTCTGTTGTCTGTTGCCCTGTATACTAGTATATATTTATATGTAAAACCATTGAAGTTAAAGAAGTTATTGAAAGAATATGTGAATTTACTTGTTTATATACATCATTACATGTATACATACAAGGCCAAAATTACTATATATGTGTGTGCATGCGTACGTGTGTGTCTGTCTGTGTGTATGTATGTATGTACTATGTGTGTGTGTGCGTGTATGCGTATGTATGTATGTATGTATGTATGTATGTATGTATGTATGTATGTATGTATGTATGTATGTATATATGTATGTATGTTTGTGTGTTAGTTAACCCCTCCCCACGTTTCCCATGTTGTCATTCCTACATACAACAGTTAAGTCACGAATGTTGGTATGGCAATGGCAATGGGTGGGATTAGGTGGCAGTGGAGAGTGGTTACCAGGGCAACTGAGTAATACTCTTACATCTTTTTCTGCAGTTCTAAATTCTTTTCTTTCTTCTCATAATATTCCATAATCTTAACACGTTGCTGCTGCACCAGACGACCTTTCTCTATATTGAACTCTTCCTCAGCCTACAACGACAACACAGGTATGTCAATTAGTAGACAGATATGATGATTTATAAATATTATAAACACTGATAATAATTAACACAGACAGGCTCTACCATCACTGTCAAATTGACAATTTATTAGTCAATTGCTAATTCTTAAGATCCAACCAGGTGGAATCTAGAGGTAAAATTTTCCAATTTTCCATGAATTTTTTTTGAGAAGTTGATGGAAAATTCTTCTAAATGCCAAAAGACCTTAACAATACTCATTACTACAATACCAAGTATGACTCCAAAACTAAAATGTATTTTTATCTAATTTTTACTCAAATTTAACAAAACTCAATATTTTGAAAGATGATAATATCAATCCAGTTTTACATAAATTGATAATATACAACCTTTTTTAAAAATAATTTTAGTAATACTGTATATTTCATATCAGCTTTATTACTTTATTTTCTGATGTTACTCAAATTGAACAACACAAACTAATAACCATTTCCATCACACTGAATCCACCAAAAATGAGAGATGACAAATTTTACTTTAACTGGACAACAACCTGAGAGTAGTAAACCAATATATGAGTTTACAATGATTAAGAACTATTTATAATATATACAAAATGTTATCTATCTATTTTTAGAGTACAGCTGATATGTTGCGATAATAATCACTGAATAATTCCTATATGAAGGTGACTCAAGGCAAGGGCAAAGTATCCCCCCCCCCCCTCCCCCATGTATGAGCTTGCAAACAAAATCATATCTCAAAAGGATTATAATTGCACCCTTTTGGATGTTAGACAAAGATGAGTGATGGAACCTCAGTTCTTGTGTTTTTACCTGTGATAACATTTTGTAGGCATAATTATCGTTTTCTCATATTTCTGTGTGTTTTCAAAGAACTGAGAATGAGACCGCAATTTGACTTGAGACCCATACTACTCTGCTAGCAGCATAGCATATACATACATTTGGACGCAATCCGGAATTTTATGTTGCCTGTGAGAACACATGACAATTCCATAACAAGTTTTGAAAATAGTGTAATCTTCCACAGTATGAATTTTTACTGAGAATTTATAAATTACAATCTGACATTTGCATTAATGAAACCTAATATATAATTAGTTTATTGAATACATTGAATTCGTCAATTTGGCATAAAATTTGCATATAAAATTACACACCTTTGCATCGATCTCTTCTGCTTTCTCATTGGCCTCCTGGTCGATGAAGGCCATCATATGTTTGATCTGAAACGGAGAAAAATTTATACTACATTTATTTATTTTTACTACATCGGAAGTTATTTGAATGAAAAGTGAATGGTAGAGTATTCTGTCAGATGAGGGCAGCAAGGGAAGTACCATACCCGCATAAAACCAAAATGGACCAAAAAAGACTTTCTAGAATACCGGCCGGCAAATACGATTTCTGGTTTAAATTATCAATAAAACAGAAATATAGCTACAGATATTTAACCTGGACACATGATCAAACCCTCCGCGTTTTGTTTTCTGTGTATAATCTAATTATAAAGCGATATATCGTATATAAGATATATGAAACAGGGTTTCAATTCAATGAAGGCATTTTTCATGTTCGGTGACCTGTCCGGGTCGATCGAGAAAAAATGACTATTTTAACATTACATCTCAATGAATTGGTGAAAATTAATTACGGACTCACCTGCTTTTGTACATCTGCATCGCTAAGCGCCATTTTGATTACTTTTTTTTAGATTACTTAACCCGAAAAATTGGAAGAAAACAGAATCGATCCAAGCTACAAGCACAGACGAAACCCTATACAGAAATAAGATGGCCGATGTGGTGATTGTCACATGATCATGAGCCTTCGCTTGGAATGGTTCATTTTTGTGTGGGGTGGTTGTATGGTATTGCGAATAAATTGTATTCGCTACAGATTTCAGAATTGCCTTCACGCCTGTCGCTTTCTACAATCAAATAATAACAACTTTAGAATTAGAATTCATCAAAAAGTAAATAAAAAGAGTGTTATCTATTCACACAAGCATTCACATTCGTAGTCCCTCAAATAATATATCTTTCACCCCTAATAAATAATCACGTAAACTAGCAGAGAAGTCACCTGACTTATTGTAACCTTTGAACGACATGCTTACCGGCGGTTCATTTGACAAAACGACACGAAGGTCTTCCTTCATTTATAAAACGTCATATATCACATAGTACAGACAACGATGATCGATAAAACAAAAGGCGGGGGAATAACATATACTTTCGACACACCAGAGACGGTCACTTCAGTCCAATTTTGTCAAGTTGAACAGTTTTCTCAGCTCATTGCGTATGGTGACAGTAAGAGAGTTTCCGTTGGATTGTGTCGATTTCAGGTAAGTTTTTTTCAGTCTTTCCCAAATAATTATGCATGTAGAAGGAAAAGATATGAAATGATGTAAATTATGAATGTTCACAGTCATTGTATATTAGGTGTTTTAAATGAGGATGATAGCTGATAGTAGCAATTATGGGAATTGTTGCTATGGTGAAGGACTTTGGGAGATGATGATGATGATGATGATGAAGAGGATGATGGTGGTGATGATGATGATGATGATGATGATGACGGATGATGATGAAGGGGGGGGGGGAGATGTTGTATAATGTCTTGGACACATGTAGAAACATATGTCCAATCATTGTAGAAGATACAAATCATGGTTATGCTAGGGAGTGCAACCCTATTCTATACCGAACCTAACTCTATTCCTAACTCCCCAGCTTGTGCATAAATGTAAATGTGCATCTAAGTCTCTATTGTATAGTTAATCCATGGTTTTACATACTTGGTTGAATAGTTAGAGTGAGTGGTTTGATCCTCACAACTGCCGTTTGTTTCTGAGTGGCTAAAGTCATTTGGCAACTGAGATTAAACTATGTATGATTGGTGACCAGATAGGATGGAGCTTGCTCTGTAATTATGGAGACTGCAATGAATTGTATAGAATACTACCTAGTGAGTTGAAAAAGTGTAAAGGACAGTTGTGCCACTACAGGTCTTTGCCAGGGGTAATATTTGTCAATCTGTTTCAGCACATTAACAAATTGTAATGATTTACTGTCATTGTTGTTGTTTATCATATTAGGAAGAAGACCGTGATGTAGAAGAATTTGAGTTTGAACATTTAAGAGATTTCTATCACAGTACAAGGGTTGCAGTCATTGCATGGAGTCCAGAGACATCACTAGAAACACTACCAAGAAAAGTCATGTATGTCAAATTAGTGTTGTCATAATACTATTAATAGCATAGTTGAGTACAACTCAAGAAATAACATCGATGCATTTGCTTGCTAGTGGCATTGGGAGTCAGCAAAGACATACAATTGTAATCGTTGTTGGTAACTTGTCAAAGTGTATACTACAAAATCCAAAACTTTGCCATGTAAAAGCTTGTTCCTGGTCATTTAGAAATAATAAAGAAATTTTAGAGTTTAACGTCTTGTTTTCAAGGAAATCGACAATACTTTAATGCAGTAGTTGGTGGCCATATTGGATTCTAAAATGACTAAATTGTGATAGCATTTTCACCTCTATTTCAAAACTGTATGGTGACCCCAGATTTGTTTATTGATTTTAAAGACATTACAAATATATAAAGTATTCGCTTACATTGTGTCGTTTTTTCTTCAGATTTTGTACAGCAGGAGCAGACTTTAAATTAAGATTATTTTCATCAGATCTCAAAGACAATGACAATGTCAAGGTAAAAACTTTTATTGTAAATTTTGTGATGTCATATTCTGGTTACCAGACAGACAAAAGATTTCATGATTTGGCCACTAGGGGCGCTGTTCACAATCTGTTTTTGAGCCAGAATTGAGGGCTAGAATATTTGAGTATTGTAGTGTAGAGACAGCAGACATGAAGTTGCCACTCGTTTCCATGTTGTTCTTGCTGTCATGTTTTACTACTAGCAACTATCAGTAATGAAATCATGCCTAACCACTACTTTAATGCTGAAATCACACGATTCTTGTTACACACATTTTGTTCATAATTTACAAAGGTTATAACACAAGCAGTTCAAAATTTTTTTGCATTGAGCTTTTGAGCTGTCTTAGTCAACGATTGTCATCAAAATTACAAATTCCCATACTTACAGCTGACCAATAGGTGGCAGTATCCTTATCAGAAAGACAAATTTCATAGTTACAGCTGACCACTAGGTGGCGGTATGATCAGCCAATTGTAGATGTTCATGTTTTAACACAGTTTATTTAATATTATTCTTATCCTGAGTGTTCCTATACAAATATATGAAACAAGGCAATTTCCCTGGGCACTAAAGTTTCCTCCTGCAATAACACTGAACCCATGAGGGATGGCCCTCACTGGACTTCTTGGGAGATAAGTGTTTACATACATTTATGTACTGAAAGAACTATCCAGTAGTGGTTAGGCATAAACAATTATTGTATGCTGAGAATTGAGAACCCCCTACTAAGACTAATAGACTATAATAGGGAGTAGGATTGATAAAAAATGCAAGCATTAGTTCAGACAAAATAAATATGTCCTGCCTCTCACAACTTGTGTTATATTTTGGATTTAGGTTCTAGAAGGTCACAGAAGCTTTGTTAATGATGTCATCTTTGAACCCACACAAGGTCAACAAATTGCCAGCGTCAGTGATGATAGCACATGTAGAATTTGGGACATGGATGGCCTCCAGAGGGCGTGCTTTCCTCTCTACTCACCTGGTATGTCTATATGCTGGCATCCTGATGAACCAGCCAAGGTCAGTTGTTGGAACAGCAGACATTTTTGTCTATAATTTTTTATAATTTTTTTATCAAGAATGTCATCACAGGTACATAACAATAACATAGTCTGTAAGTTTTAAGTATTTTTCATCATTTTTGTTTCCAAATAAAAGGTTACTTATATTTTACCCTTCACTGTCAATTGTTTATAACTAGTACTAGTCACTAGCAAAACTCCTACCATGTTAAGGTTACATAGAGTTGTCGGTAGTGGAGTGGTTAAACCACTTGCCTCTTACCACTGCTTGCTGGGTTCGAACCCCATTCAGGGTTTGATTAAATTTACCACGCTGTAAGTAAGAAGAGTGTCGTTCAGTTTGACTCTACCGAACAACACAGGTTTTTCCTGGGTACTTCAGTTTCCTCCTGCATTAACACTGAACCCATGAGGAATGGCCCTCACTGGACTTCTTGGGAGACAAGTGTTTATATACTTAAAGAATGATCCAGTATAAATAAAGATTATTATTATTATAACTGCTGTGATACTGTACTCTAATATATAAGACTAAAATGGCGTCATTTTATTCATGTAATATGAGAATACATTATCTAAATATCAAAGTAAATATCATTACATGTTTTGTACATCTTTACTTTCAACAGCTCATGGTTGCACTGAAGAAGGGCACAATAAGAATCTATGACCTCACATCACAGCAGCCAATCATATCACTGGATACAAATCATGTGCCATTGATGTCAGCTGATATCAGTTTTCTTGACCCTCAACGTATTGGTGGTATTGGTAATGGTCATTGGATGATTTGGGACGCGACAATGTCAAGGTCAGGATATAATAATTTCTACTAAGGCCTAACAAAATAAATTGTGTGGTTCTGATACGCTCAAGTTTAGAATAGGTGGGGTAGGTAGATTTTTTATTTTATTTTATTTTTGCATATGTGAGTGTATAGTTCAGGTAGTTATGTTTTCTATATGGTCTCTATGTTATTGGTTTCTTCTCATCAGATGTACAGCCATTACAGATTGGAAGAACAGTACTTGTGTTTTATTGGTAGTATAAATTCTGGATTGCAAATTTCACTTACTTAGTAGCATTAGTGGAATCCTACCCCCACTCCTACCCCTACCCACCTTGTGATAACTTTCTGTACACCTGCAATAAAGACCAGATACAACAGTGTTATGCAGAACTCTACTAGCAAAATGTACCAACATCACTACTATAGAGATTTCTACTCACAGAGTCAAAACATTTCTTGAAAACAAATCATTTTCATGACATCTCGTTAGCATCACCAGGGGTGAACCCCAAGACCATGTACATTTATTCTAACATACCAATATCACTTGTTCACTTTAAATGTTTAATAACAGAACCCTATTACCCCATTTCTACTTTCCTAATAAGTGCACTACCGTACTGGTATAACTTATGGATTGCAAATTTCACTTATTTAGCCTTTGAGGAATCCTACCATATACATTATTCTTACATATCAATATCATTTGTTCCCTTTTCTTTTTTTTTTATTATTCAATACAACTGCAAGACAATACTGTACATAGGAAATCAATACGCTACACTTGTTCACTTCAGTGTTAACGGAACCCTAACCCCATATCTACTTTCCTGGTTTATTTTCAGTTTACCACAGGACAGTAGACAAGCACATAATGAAGGAGGTAGACACTTCAAATGGTCTCGTGTTAGTGAAAATTTATTTGCCACCACTGGTCACGACCAGGTCAAAGTCTTTCACTTGGGTCATTCACAGGTAAGAAATTTGACTTTTTCCGATGCAACAATCATTTAGTTTTGTAAATCAGAAATTTGTTTTGTAAATCAGAGTATTTGTTTTTGATGGCATACGTTGTATCATGTCAATATGTGATGCCAAGAAGCCTGTGGCTGTACTATGTTGATTGGAATCAATACACAAGTTGTTAGTTTGTAGCTGTGAAAAATTTCAAATTATCTTGTAGTAGTTCGGACTTAGAGCTAGTCTGTAAGGTATGCCATGATGGGGCGCCCTCACACATCAGTCATCCCCTCCCAGGTGAGGCTGGTTAGAGTAGAACGAAACAGCCTATCTCACAGTCTAACTCTAAATACCCACAATGCAGCATATTTTGGCTAAATAACTCAGTATATACAGTAACAGCTGTAGACGACCAAGTGATTTAACCAAAGTATATATAAATTATTTTACGTTTGACTTCAGAATTATGACAAGTTATGATTCCAGGACAAGAAAACAATGTTTTGGTTGAATTTCAGATTATGTTAAAAGTCGGTTCTGAAATGAGAGGGATGTGTTATGCCATCTGACATGTACTGATTGCAACCATACTTTCATGAAATTAATCTCGCATCTGATTAGTCTTACAACTTTTTCAAACTTACAAAACAATTAGAAACTATTCATTTTATATCAGTTGTTTGTTTTTATCTAAACTGGTACCTAGATTTAACACTTTTTTTTTTTCATTTCCAGGTCCCTGTATCTACAACACTGCCAGTCTTTGCAGGGGGTCTGAGTTGGCATGCCAACCTACCAGTCTGTGCAGTGGGAGGGGATAGGAAAGTACATCTTTGGGTCACTGAAATTTAAGGCAATTGATGTCAAACTTGTTCAACTGCAAAAGGTTCATCCTAACAGAATAACTCAGTGAATAATCAAGGGATTTTTTAATTATTTCCTTATCATTCACCTTGGAGAAACATTCAGACCTCTATATATATCTCAGCATCCCCACCCCCATCCCGACCCCCTCCCAGATGTTGGAATCTTTATATATCGCATTTTTTCTTTCTTGCTAAAATATTGTTTTGTATCCATTTTCAATTTTTCATATTGAATAAAGTGGTATAAGTTTTGAAATATTCAGGACTTTGTTTCATTTCATTTTCATGTTATTAGCTGCAGGAGTTATTACCGTACCCCTGTTTAAAATATTAAAACAGTTATCTGAAAACAGTGAATGGTTAAAGTTTTTGAAGTTACTATTATTTCATGTGTTGTAACTGTGGTTTCTCTGAACAGTTTCTTAAATAAGGGACTTATACTGTAGGTATGTGGAATGTTAATCTGTGTCAACAAGACATGTGAAATCATGTCAAAACAGTAAGGGTATGAGGTGTTTGTTGATATGGGGTGGGAGTGGGGAAAGGGGGTCTGTCTATTGTTAGAATAGTGATGATGGGAGGGACATCACAGGTGTTTGCTTACAGTGGGGGCTCAGTTGTCAAAATAGTGCCGGGGTGAGTGATATGAAAGGTGTTTGTTGACAGTGGGGGCTCAGTTGTCAAAATAGTGATGGGGTGAGTGATATGAAAGGTGTTTGTTGACAGTGGGGGCTCAGTTGTCAAAATAGTTCCGGGGTGAGTGATATGAAAGGTGTTTGTTGACAGTGGGGGCTCAGTTGTCAAAATAGTAATGGGGTGAGTGATATGAGAAATGTTTGTTTACAGAAGGTTCTAAGTTGTCCAAACAGTGTAGTAGTGAGGGATGTTTTGTTGAAAGTGGGGCCGAGTTGTCCAAAAGGTGTAGGCGTGAGTGATATGAGAAGTTTTTGTTGACAGTGGGGGCTCAGTTGTCGGAATAGTGATGGGGTGAGTGATATAAGAAGTGTTTGTTGACAGAAGGGTCTCAACACAAAAGATACCATCATGCAGAATATAAATTTTGCCCTTAAAAATTTCATCATCTGAAATTTTTTGATGTAACTCAAAAAAAAAAGAAGTAAGCCCAGAACTAGTCTTGTTGTTAGTAAGGAGTACCTTTATTTTCAACGACTAGTACTAGACAAGAGATGATGACGAACTGTGAACAAAGTATGTCAAACCAGATTTTGAAATTTCAAAACAACTTTTATTTACATCATGAGGTACACAAATGCAAACTACTAACAAAAGAAAAAAGGTAGTAAAATGAGAAATAAATCTGAAACTACAGTTGTCAACTTCATAGTCATCAAAGACTAAACCAGCCTGGGACACCACCTTGATGTGCTCTTTTACTGTCTTCTGTCTTCTGTTTAGTTTTTAATTCTTCCACAACTTCTTTCTCTTTTTCCATTGCATCTGGGAATAACTCTGGGAATTCAAATGTCATGCCTTCACCCTGGAAATAAATAAAAACAGAAGTTTACTTTATTTAAATAAGGAGACTTTGCAGTTAGACATACAACTAGAGAATGCTATCCAAAAAGTGAATTGATACTAGAGGGCGCTATTTAACTTAACGGAATGGATGTGGAATGGCGCTATTTAGGTGAATGGATGAGAGAGGGCGCTATTTCTGTGAATATCTGGATGTAGAGCTACGTATGGTGTTTGTGCATAAGTTTTTACTTTAGTTGTCTGTGTATGTATATTGTTTTTCTTTTTTAATGAGCTGCATGACAATTATTTGTCTTCCAGCAATACATAATGATAACATGGATTGGTGTATTAAAGAAGGTGAGGGGATGCTTACAGGGTGCTATTCATGTGAGGGGATGTTAGAGGGCGCTATTCATGTGAGGGGATGTTAGAGGGCGCTATTCATGTACACGGGTATATCTAATTGTACATGAAAATTATACTCAACATACTTCTTTCTTAACAGTTACTATAGATGGTGTTACTACTGGTTTAACTGAGCTTCCTTATAATAATTCTGGTAAACTTATACCACATTTGGAACTTGTACAGGGTAGCTGTTTTGAAAAGATACAGTACTCATATGCACGTTCTCTTCTTCCACTTTTGATTGGACCATAGACTGCATAGACCCCTATGATTGGACAAGTGATCTGTTTGAAATATGTCTGTTTCTCAATAAAAAATTTGAAACATGTCTGTTTCTCAATCAAAAGTGGAAGAGGAGAACTTGTGTATGAATCTATGATGAGCATACCAGTACATACAATATATGATGTAGTATTATAAAATATAGTATTTATCAAACAGACTTTCAAAATGATAATACATGTACAGACAAAGTTATATTCCAAACCTGGGACAACTATGACAGGAAAAGTATTGAGGAAATCACTGCTCTGTATATATTAGAGTAAAAGGGTAACTTTATTTCCTCCATCTAATCTTGCATGTAGTACTTAGTAATATGATAATCAAGTCGTGTTAACAATGTATAAAGTACATTCACCTGTATTGCTCGTACTCACAATGTATCTACGCTATTACCATGTCAAAGCTTTCACAATGTGGGCTAGCACCATTTCTTTCCCTTAACAAAATTCCTGGAATTGTACCTTGTTTATGCACTACCATACAATAGACAGGTGTAATAAATTCCTTGAACTGCTCTGTACATGTAAGTGCCAACACAAATGACTTTTACTTTTATAGCGGAATTACTTCATGATCACGACAATGTGAAATGTTCACATGATAGTCACACTCACACAAGTACTGTAAATAATCCTTTGCCATGGCAACAACCAGAGGTGTTGTTCTGTTCTATTGTTGATGTCATACATCTGCTCTGGTAGTGTTTGTTGTCTAGAGTCTCAAAATCAGATTGGGCCCATTTGAATGACTTTTAAACTGAATTTGATTAAATATTTGTAGATTTATACATTTCAACATCTTGACAATAATTTGACTAGTAGAAATCTGACAATAAAAGAGAGAGAGAGAGAGAGAGAGAGAGAGAGAGAGAGAGAGAGAGAGAGAGAGAGAGAGAGAGAGAGAGAGAGAGAGAGAGAGAGAGAGAGAGAGAGAGAGAGAGAGAGAGAGAGAGAGAGAGAGAGAGAGAGAGACACACACACACACACACACACACAGAAAGAGAGCTAGAGAAAGCATGAAAAGCCAGACATATGGTGACCTCAGACAACCTCTGCATTGTTCAGTTGCTGCACCACCTGTCCTACCACTGTTAAGAGATAATAATGATTTACTCTTTTCATGTTTGCTTATAGTATTCCAAAACTAATACCACACACATTCTCTCTCAATCATTTCATATTAAATTCAGCATTCCTCAAGCTTGTCCATCCATGTCACAAAATACACAACAGTGTTGGCCATCCAGTACAGTAAACTACAAATGTACACTACAGTACTGTACAATAGCCGACTTTGTCACAGTTCAGACCCAATTGTTCACACTTCAATGCACATGACGAGTAGTTTAAACAGAAACCTACTGTTCCCATGAATCTCAGGTCATAGGTATGACAATTGCGATATTTACTATTTATTATCAGCTGTCGTATATTTCAATGAATCGTCACAGGAAGTCATGTCAATTTCGTAGAAACCAACAACTTGTCAATTAATATCAAACTGATTACAGCTATAGCGTACCTATGTACATGTAGTTACCACGACAACAGTGCGATGTACATATTTTATCAATACAACTTTTGAATTATTCACATCATGTCCATTTCGTAGAAACTGACAACAGATAAATACCGAACCATATACATGTAAAACTAATTAGCCACGTGGCCTTACATACATACATGTAATGACATTTCATCATGTTTTATACACACCTCACTTAAAAATTGAAATTACACCAATTTCTACGAAACAGCTGGCCATGATCAAACTGTTTACAACAACATTGACGTGTGCAACATGACAGTACAGTAATCAGTACATGGTATTGACATTTTTTATACGTCATTCAATTCACACCCATCTCTCAGAAACTGACAACGGTTGACTACAAACAGTATACAACTACAAAATGTAGTAGCTATGTAACGGTACATGTGACATTTCATCACATATTTCACACACCTTTTTTTTCTAAATTTCAATCATGTCAATTTCTTAAAAACCAATGAGACAAATACCGAATGGTTCACTACTCATTAACTGTTTTATGTGATGTGACATGTGACATATCATATTATTACCTACTCATGCATAGTCATTTTCAAACTGATCACAGCTATACTGATGTTAGCAACATCACAACACACCAATTTCGTAGAAACTGACAAGATAAAAAGTTTAGGATCGGCAGTGAAAAACCGGGAAGGGTCGGGTAACCAAAACCAAACAATTTTTTTTAGGCCTTAGCAACATTACAAGTAACACTAATTTCTTATAAAATGATGACAGATGAATCCCAAATGGTGAACAACTGGCTAATTAATTTTGTGGTGATGTATGTTTCAATTACTATATTAATTAATTACTCACTACTTTTATAATATTGAAATGACACTAAATTCCACGAAACAGACAACTGGTTACTGTCAGCCGCCAGCCGTCTATCAAATTGTTCACAGCTATCTTGATGTCGGTAACAGTGTAGTACGCACAAACACGAGTTTAACCTTTACGCACTATTTAATAAATTTAAACCCATACATTTCTTAGATCCGTAAGTGACAGCCTTAAAGTACCAAAGAGTTCAGCAGAGATACATGGACATACATGTATGTAGGGCTCGAAATTAAATATTTTCTTTGGTAGTCCTAGCGGGGTACTAATTTCAGTAAGTGGTAGCCCAAAGGATGGTGACCAATAGTTCTATATTCCTGAACTGAAAACAAAGTTCTTCTATTGGAAATATGCGAGATATTAAAATACTTTTTACGTCTGTAAATCTTCCATCCTTTATATCATCACATAATCAGTGGTAGCCTGAGTGGGCTACCAGCTGCAAATTATGGTAGCCCATAACAAGAATTGGTAGTCTGTGGACATGGGACTACTGTTAATTTTGAGCCCTGTTATGTACATGACATAATTACAATGAGACCTTATATATTTATAAGCTCAGTACATAAAATCACCCTTTGTCTTAAGCCTTACAGTTTGGTATTTTTTATGATATAAATACACAATACATATATGGGTCCCTTTCCACTTTACCACACTTCAATAAACAATGCAACCATAACGTGTCATAAACACCAACACAGAAAGATAAGACAACATTTTACAGTCTGCAGAAAAGACAGAAAGAACGGTATGAGTTCAGTAGCATAATAGCAAACTTCCCCTACAATGTATATATGTATACCTGAGGGCAAAATTCACCCGAGTGTGAATTTAAATTCATCAAAGTTCAACCCGGATATCGTTAATCATTTCAAACTCTTTCTTTTTACAGAAAGACAGTACAGTTCATCTGCCAACCTGCTTATATTTCTCAGTAACAATACATATTTTCAAAAGAATCTCTTCTTTCCCTTTCACTTTTTAGGTAGATTTTATGCCCCAACAACCATAAATCACTGAGGTTGGGTAGAAATTTGTGTCTTCACAACTTTTAACACGGTACAATTGAGATTTTCAAAAAGAATTTTATTTTCCCTTTCACTTTTTAGGTAGATTTTATGCCCCAACAACCATAAATCACTAAGGTTGGGTAGAAATTTGTGTCTTCACAACTTTCAATATGGAACAATTGAGATTTTCAAAAAGAATTTTATTTTCCCTTTCACTTCTTAGGTAGATTTTACGCCCCAACCAATCATAAATCACTGAGGTTGGGTAGAAATTTGTGTTGTCACAACTTTCAATACGGAACAATTGAGATTTAAAAAAAAAAAATATTGATCTTTTCACTTTTTAGGTAGATTTTCTGCCCCCAGTCAACAGTTTGGAACAATTGAGATTTTTAAAAATACCGCCAATGGCATTGTAGCACAACTGTAGTTTTTAAAAATGTTTATCCATATGCTAGTCTATGCTAACAATAGGTGTTTATTTGCTGAATAACTATCCAACCATGTTGCTATCTTTACGATAAATGCTATCATTTGGCTGTTGCTATGGGCGTGGTCATGTTGTTAGATATATTTGCATACATTTGTGTATGTTTTTGTTCACTTGTGTATGAATTCCTGATATTGTCTTTGCAATATACGTGATCATTTGGCTGTTGCTATGGGCGTGGTCTTGTTGCTAGGAAAATTTAAATACATTTTTTGAATGTTTATTCAATTGTCTATTAAACCCTGTTGTTATCTTTGTGAAATACACCACCGTTTGGCTGTTGCTATGGGCGTGGTCATGGTTACTAGGGTATTTGCATACATTTTTGGAATGTTTATTCATCTGTCTTTCTATTCCTGTTGTTATCTTTGCAATATACGTGATTATTTGGCTGTTGTTATGGGCGTGGTCTTGTTGCTATGCAAATTTACATACATTTTTTGGATGTTTATTCAATTATCTATTAAACCCTATTGTTATCTTTGTGAAATACACCACCGTTTGGCTGTTGCTATGGGCGTGGTCATGGTTGCTAGGGTATTTGCATACATTTTTTGAATGTTTACTCACTTGCTTACCAGATGATGTTGTTATTTGACCAAAATATACTGTCATTTGGTTGTTGCTAAAGGGTGTGGTCATGGTTGCTAGGGCCAATTTTGTCAAAATGTTTTTAAGAAAATCTGCAGAATAACAGTTTCAGAAACATCTTGCCAAGTTTCAGACTAATTGACCAAGTACTTTTTGAGATATAAGTTTTTGACCAAAAATGAACATTTTTACACCTAATTTGCATATCACTCATGGAATCATGGTATGCTTAATATTTCTTCGTCCATACATCCCTAGATACATTCCCATTAAATTTCAGCCCAATCTGCTCAGTAGTTTTAGAATTATAGATTTTTAACCAAAAAGACACATTTTTAGCCCTAATTTGCATATCACTGATGGAATCATCCCGTCATGAACAAATCTTACTTTACACCACCTTAAGAATGTTCCCAACAAATTTCGCACCAATCTGCCCAGTAGTTTCTGAGTTTAAGTTTTTTGACCAAAAATCACATTTTTTGACCCAAATCACACACCTGTGATGCGATCATTTTGATTTGAACAATTTCCCAACTAGACACCCAAAGTAATGGACCCACCAAATATCGTGGCAATCGGTTCAGCGGTTTTTGACTTTAAGTTGTTTACACACACACACACACACACACATCCACACACACAGACAGACAGACGCCGGGCGATCCCTATAGCACTACTGAACAAGTTCAGTTGTGCTAAAAAGCATTGTATTTTTTTGCTTTTTAGGTAGATTTTCTGCACCAAAAAACACAGGTGGGATATTTATTGTCCATAAATTTTCGATATGTCCAAATTAACTGCACAACAACTACTGACAATATACTTCCTGTTCTATACTATACTCATGTATAACATGTAGCTACTCTTTCTCATCTTGCGCTTGCTTTTGAGAGAAGGTAAATATTTTCATTTGGATAAATATCGCCATAGATATGTTTTTTGTGTTTTTCTTCTATGTTTACATATTGTATGTAAGTTTGTAGATTTCTGAATACTCCAGATTAGCTTTCACCTTATTAACAGACCACCATCGGGTCAACAAATGTGGACCATTCTCTTAACCCTTTCAGGACTAGAAACTTTCCCACCAAAATTTTTGAACAAAAATTCTTGTTTCTCTGTAATTTTTGGAAAAAGATCAACTTTATTTTAGACCAGAATTCAAGAAATATTACTTCCCAATGAAGTAATATTCTTAAATTTTAGAAAATGTTCTTACAATCAAGTTTCTATTTATTCCAATGTCGTCTCTAGGAATGAAAGGGTTAAATTATTTCTTTCAGAATACAACATATTAAACATCATTCTTTGATGGCCAGGAAATGAATTCATTCACAGCTTGACAACTTTGTGCTTCAACTCAACAAACTTTTTTCACATTTTTAAAAAAATTAATAACATTTTTTATTGGGCTCATTACAAAGATACAATTCTTTTCATGGATGGAATTCTTTCTCATTTTGTATTTGGAAACTCTACTTCCGTTATCAATTTCAAAAACTTTTCCCATTTCTTAATATTATTCATTTAATTTACTTTTTTATAACCGCAATATGAAACTTTACACTCTGAATATTTTGCAAGTATTTTATGTATGCCATTTGATACTAAAGCATACCAACATAGATGAATTTTCATTTGAAAACAATGTACTTTTGGTATGACAAATAGTCGTGTGTTACAAGTACAGTAGTTTTTTATGTATGTTTTTTCCCGTACTACATAATTTTGCAGGAAACCTTACTCATGGACATGGTACTTGTTTTGGAAACACTTGTAAGTAAATGTTACCTATGGAATGATCCTCAATAAAATTATATTTGATGTGTTTACACGATCTACTATGGTCACTGTTATTTTGGACTTTTGACTGCCTTAATGAACCACAGTCAGTATTATTCACTATTTCTAAAAAATTCAGGGAAATTTATCATAGTTCACAAATCCTTAACATTCAGTATTTATACAATATATATTCAGAAAGATTTTAGCTTTTATTCCGACCCCCTCCCCTCACAGACCATTGTCAAAACTCTGTCTGTTTTCATCTACCCATCTATATTTTATTTCAGTACTATATGATACATGTAGCTGTGAAGTATTATAGTACCACCCTCCTTAACAAACCAATGCCATGACTATGTATCTATTAGGTGTAAAAATTAGTACCATCCTCCTTAACAAACTAATGCCAGGACTATGTATCTCTTAGGTGTAAAAATAGTATCACCCTCCTTAACAAACCAATGCCTATTCTATGTATCTATTAGGTGCAAAAATTAGTATCACCCTCCTTAACAAACCAATGTCAGGACTATGTATCTATTAGGTGTAAAAATTAGTATCACCCTCCTTAACAAACCAATGTCTATTCTATGTATCTATTAGGTGTAAAAATTAGTATCACCCTCCTTAACAAACCAATGCCTATTCTATGTATCTATTAGGTGTAAAAATTAGTATCACCCTCCTTAACAAACCAATGCCAGGACAATGTATCTATTAGGTGTAAAAATTAGTATCACCCTCCTTAACAAACCAATGCCAGGACAATGTATCTATTAGGTGTAAACCTTAGTATCACCCTCCTTAACAAACCACTATCAGTGCTATTCATGTACATGTGCATTATAGAGCCAAATTGTACTTCAGTAATGATCCTCTCTCCTTAAAACATAATCAATAATAATAGTTACCTACTATTGTCTACTCATGTGGATTTTATGATGTTAGAACTGACTCTCCTTAACAAACTATAACAGGAAGGATGGGGTTCTATATATCCATTTATAATATAATTAGATACATTCTACTGTGGTACATTACTGACTCTCCTTAACAAACTATTGTCATTTCATTGTCGTCCATGGTTACCCTATCAGTAACACTGTATAATAAGTCTACATCCCAGAAGGGATTCTCTGAATTCATGAATAAATAACGCGCCATTACAACTCAGCAGAATGAACACAAAGTTCATTTCAGGACACGTTGAGTCTGCTGTCACGAAAAAACTAAAGTTGAATGACATGAGAACAAATACTGCTATTGAGTCACAATAGTGACTGTATTGACCGATTTAAGTACATCTAAATAGTACAGAACGCCAGGAATATTTATCTCTGGCTTAAAAAAATTGTCATTAAATACAGCCTACCGTACAAAATTATGTAATTAAGGACAGTAGGAAAGTATAGTTTACTCAGCTTCCTGGAGTATTTAGCTAAATCTCAATTTCCTCTATGTTCTAATCCTGGCTATTAAAGGTTAATTACAGCTAAAACAGGAAGAATTCGCCAGAAATCGGACCATACATTGTAACTAGTCTTACGCTATCCGTGGCATCAAATCTCAAGATCTCCTAAAGAAGATGAGATTTCAAATTCAATAAAATCCACCCACACAGCCATTAATATCAAGTCTTTGTCAATTACAGAATTCTGTCCAATCATACGTCAGTGTTACATATTGACTAAATAGTGTACATTTGTCAGCTCAGAATGCTACTTATACACTGTTTACATCATTCTAACATTTTGGGTTTGCTCATTTGCATAAACAACTTTTGGTTCACGATTTCTGATTGAGTTAGACGGGGTTAGAGATGATTTGATGCCACAGCTAGATCTAGACTAGAACGTAACATATATTACAATGATTAAGGCTATGACTTGGCACACTGGGGTTGTTGTTTTACTTGCAAGATAAGATTTTTACTGTTGATCACAGAACGATTGTGACTGAAGGGAGAGTTCTGTTTGTAACACACTCACAGAGCTCATAGAGTACCTATGAAACTGTAGATGACTTTGACCACTATAACACACTCACAGAGCTCATAAAGCACCTATGAAACTGTAGATGACTTTGACCACTATAACACACTCACAGAGCTCATAAAGCACCTATGAAACTGTAGATGACTTTGACCACTATAACACACTCACAGAGCTCATAAAGCACCTATGAAACTGTCATTTTAGAGAGTATTACAGATTTTTTATCTCCTAATGTTGGACTACAGTATTATGAATATACAGGAAAGAAATCTGTCACTGTATTTTTTAAAATAGTTGCATTTAGGCAACTGTAATCGTGAAAATGTTGGCTTGATAAATGTTGAGAGTGTCGAGACACTGACCCCGGTAACCTGTCATTGAAAATTAGCCCTTTAACTCTTCTTGGCTTCCAAACGTAAAATCAAATATACCAGTAGTATATAATTAAGTAATTTATACCTGTCCAGTAGCTGGTAAAACTTTGCCAACTTCCTGTCATACTGAACAATAACTTCCTGGTTTACAGATATCATCATTATCTTCAATTTTGTACAAAATAGCATAAATTTTAACAGACTTTAATTTATAGATTCTGATTACTGGGATTCTGTGAAAAAACACTGCTAGTCATTTCATTGAGGTGGTGGTCTTGATAATTTTCTGACTTGTATAAATTAATGTAAAATTTACCAGAATTATTTGTTTATATTTATATTCATGTATACACACACACAATCTTTATTACACACCCTCAGACAATTAAATGTGCACAATGGGATGTAGAAGTACTGTAGACATGTTTAAATGTTGATTATCAATTAGTTTTCATTAGAAGCCTGTTTTTACTGCACTATGAAAGAATAGCAATGCTTATCAGTGTTCAATGTGATTGCGCAAAGGATCGTGCTGTGTTTATTGTGTCTCTCTTATTGTTAGTCTAGAGTTGAAATATGTTTAGCTCTGTGTAAAAAAATGTAATGTCCATGAGTGAAACACCAAGCCTACATCATTTTAGCTGTAAACCCATGAAACACACAAAGTACTTAAAAGAGTGGTCACATGCCCCTACAGTAGTCACTTAAGTGTCTGAAACTAAACAGGACGAGATGCATGTCTATAAGAACATTTACAAACAATGTACACAGTTTATCAACTTGTTCTTAACAGCTGTGATTAATTGCTATCAAAGCTTATCAGCACATAAAACCTACAGTACATTGTTCAAAGGCAAAAATAGCAATGACAGTTTCATACATTCTTAATCAATATCAAAACACAAACACCACATAACTGTAGAGTATATGTAATGTCTGTATATACAAGGTTAATCTATGTCTGGGACCACATATCATGTCAGGGCATGGAGAGGTTCGCTGCCAACAATATACAACCTTTGAAAAAACCCTGGTGCATTTGCTTGTTTGTGGTAAGCAGGAATGAGACAAGGTTCATGCAAAGGCATACAATGTAATAAGAGTCAGTAACTTATCAAAAGTATTAAAACTATATGAGGCCCATATCCTATAACTTTGCTTACTGATAGAACACTACATCTTATAATATGGAGTACGGCTGTTACTGTTACATTATAACTTCAAGTTCCACAGATATATAAAACAAGCTGATAAAAATATTGTGTGAACCTAAATCAAAGGCACCCACTGTTGTTTCTGTATCAGTTGTATTATAGTTTTTACCTAATTTTGTCATTGCATGAAGTCTTTCCTTAGCGCACGTCATTCAAACAAAAGCACTGGGTTTTTTTCATGGGTTGTAACCCAACTTAATTTATAATGCAAGTGATAGGCTACTGACTATTCAGGACATGATGTCTTGGCATAATCACTTCCTCCTGTCATACATATACACACTGTACTTTCACTATAGACATCCTTATTTCCTATAACAATGACAATTCTTAGTTGTCCCCTATGTACACACATTGGATTGTCTGGGTGAGATGCAGACTTCATTTCCTGCTGTGACATCATCTATAATCTGATTAAACAGATAATGTTGGAGGAATGTAGGTCACATTCACCTCAGCTTTTTTTAGGAATTCCTCATTTCTAGCACCATCATACACCCTCCCATCCACCCATTAAAATAATCTTCTCACCCCCACCATCACAAACATACAAATACACACATACTCCCACACACATGCATACATACATACATACATACATACATACATATACATGCATACATACATACATACATACATACATACATACATACATACATACATATATACATACATACATACATACATACATACATACATACATACACACATAAACTATGACACATGGTGCTGGGTGCTGGCTGATAGCATGGCACGAATGTTGTATCTTACAGACTAAGACACACAAAGACAGACAGACAGACACAGACACACACTTAGTACATAGAAATTGAACTTACAAAGTCAACTTGTACTTAAGTTATAACTCAAATCAAACTTCTTGAAAATCCACTGTGGTGTGAAACTAATCAAAGATTCAAACTATTTTTGTACCTATTTACTAACAAATTAAAAAGAACCCTATCACATCAGAAACCATGGTTACAAACTGTTTCATAGCTACTAAACTACTATTAAATTTGCCCTATAAAACAAAATGGTAGTCCCTATAATAGTAATAGAGCCAGTTTCTAAGCTAATAATACAATCATGGAGAGTGGCAACACATAAGTACACACGTCCTTTCATTTTTAGAGTGTCCTTTTCCCATCTCCCTTTTCCTGTCACCCTCCTAAAACTTAATGTCTCCGATAATAGTATTATTAAACACTTTTCCTTTTTTTAGTACTGAGCAATAAGTTAAGTAGGTCATATGAACTACCTTCCATGTACTCCTGAGTTTTATTAAAGGAATTCTCCTCTCATTTCCAACCACTTTTATCTCCCTTATTACACAAGTACTGTACAACCTTTAGTCCACACTTCACAACAATACAAAGTTCTATATCTGATGTCTGTGTTTGTATAGTGTCAATATAGTAATCTCAACGAGAATTCTTGGTATTCAACAGTGAATCGCACTGCAGGACATAAGGCCCTAGTGGAATTGCTATGTGTGGGTGGGGTGGGGGTGTAGCAGTAGCCCCCCCCCCCCCCCCCCCCCCATTCCCCTTCAGTCCACACTTCAGAACAATACAAAGTTCTATATCTGATGTCTATGTTTGTATAGTGTCAATATAATAATCTCAACGAGAATTCTTGGTATTCAATAGTGAATCTCACTGCAGGACATAATGCCTTAGTGGAATTGCTATGTGTGGGTGGGGTGGGGGTGTAGCAGTAGCCACCCCACCCCCACCCTCCTCCAGTGTGTCAGTTGGAGAGAAATCGTAGAAAATAATGCCCACATACATGTACAGCGAGTACATTAATTAAGTCCATACTAAAAACTTTAGCCAAAGTTTGGTACTGATATTCCTATGGGCTTCATGCATATACAGTGAGATTCCAAGTGTACAGCATTTTAACTCATGCTCATGGGTCAAACAGAATACGAAGTTGAAGAAGGTATTTTAATGCACCTATGGTAATATATTGTTACAGTACTACATGTACACGGAATGGAAGTCATGGTCTTGACAATATGACAGATGAGTTTTATGTTAGCACTAAACATTTTGATAAAAATGGTATCTCAAGTTGACTCATTTCATGTTTGCTTTCCCAAACGCACTAGAAATCCTAAGACTGCTGTAAGACCATATAATTTATGTTAATTTATGCATATATGTGAATATATAATGAAGTATGTAACCAATCACAGATGACATGCCATTCACTATGCTTTAAACTAACATGAGCTCATATTGAAATACTTTTTAACCACAATAAATATTTTAAGACTATGCCTCCAAGTACATCTGTTGAAGATATCAATTTAGTAGACCATGAAATATGTATCATGTCAAATTTGTAAATGAACAGGAAATAACACAACTGATAAACAATGTACAGATGGAATACATTTTATAATTTTCTTGGCTTGCTGGCACAGGGCTTGAAATTAATAGTAGTCCTATGTCCACAGACTACCAATTCTTGTCATGGGGCTACCAGAATTTGTAGCTGGTAGCCCACTCAGGCTACCACTGATTATGTGATGAAGATGGAAGATTTATGGACATGAAAGTATTTTAATAACACACATATTTCCAATAGAGGAAATCTGTTTTCAGTTTAGGAATATGGGACTACAGGTCACAATACTTGGGCTACCAATTTCTGAAACTGGTAGTCCACTAGGACTACAAAGAAAAAAGTTAATTTTGAGTCCTGTGGCACCAGTAAACCACAAACAGTTGTAGTGATAAATATAGCAAACAACTCACCAAAGTCACATGGGCTATTTTATAATCAGGTTCGGGTTTAATTCTTCTATTCTTGTGGTCTCTCCAAATTTTTGCAAAATGTATATGAGTATTCACTTTGGCTACTGGTACATTATAAATATTCTGGAGATAATTTTTGATGTCAAACTTTGTCATCCTGTTGGAGAAAAAAAAAATTATAAACATGTTTGTCAGTTTATCATTAAAATTCTTTTTTGACTTTGTGACAAAAAAAATGTGGAAAAGTTCAAATTATCTTTTTTTTTAAAGAATGACTTTTTTGCATATTACTACCCTGGTAATTGAGCCTTCGGCTTTCTAAGACACAAACTAAAACTATTGTTGCAACATGTTGATACAACAGTGACAAGCTTTTGAATGGATGTTGGTTTAATTATAGTCTCAGTAGGAAGGCGTCTCTGAAAACTAGTTTATTTAGAGGTCCATGAACTTGTAGTGCTGTGTTGGGACTTCCAATGTTTACACCATGTTGATTACAGGGTGATTAGAATCACACAACAACAGAGGAACCGCTATCACCCACTTGTGTAATCTACCACATTGAAGAATAATAGATTTAGTTTGTATCTCTTAGTAAACTGAAGGCTGGATTACCAGTGTTGTTTTCTGCCAATACTGGAATTCAATAACGGGGAAGTTGGTTAGTGAAGTCTTGTTGTAGTCAATTTTCATTTTAGTCTCTAGTTATTTCTTGTTTTCCAACGAATTACGTGAAAGTAAGTCTATCGCTAAAATTTCTGGGTTAAAAGTACACATTATTGTTGGTATATTTACATAATGAAACACGCACGGCATCATGGAATCAATTCTCATGATAGACTGTAACTTAGCGGATGTCGAAGATGAGTATCACTTCTTTTAATATGTACAGGATATGATCAACTTTAATAACTAGAAACTAATTTCTACCATACAGCTAGTCTACATAATGATGATAACCAACTCAATTATCATTATCTTATATTATAGCATTACCAATTCCAGTGAATTTTGTGACATCATCGCTGTACATTATTACTGATAATGTACTCCGTTATTGGGCATCGCGGCCCCGGAACGAGCATAACAATACAAACTTATTTGTTCTGTTTCTTCATACGACTATGTATTTTTTCGAAATGTATGTTGTTACATATGATTGTCATTTTAACTGTTTAAAAATACAACGCATTCATGAAACAAATTTGTGTTCACAGCAGTTCATTGAACTGTATATGTGTGTGTACGTGTACGTACGTGTGCCGCTATGATTAGTATTCAGCTTCCGGGCCGAACATGGCAGATGATGTTCAGCGCTGTATATATTATACATTGTTTTGCGTTTCTCGGTCTACAAATTCACTGGAATTGGCAAAACTATAAAATAATAACAATAATGTACGCCCTCCCAGTCCATAATGGACTCAAGCAAACTTTGTACTCCATAATGGGCTCAGCTGTCGCCTTGCCCATTATGTCGTTCAAAGTTTGCTTTCGTCCATTATGGGCTGGGAGGGCACACATTATTGTTTAAATAAATTTGTACTTACTCAACTGGACATTTGAAGCACACTGTATTTGGTGTTACCTCACTCCTTGGTCTTATTAATGATACAAAGAAATCTGTAAAAAATACTCTATTCTGTGGATTACCAGGCTGCCAAAACCGATACCTGTAGAAATAAAATAAACATTATAAATTGGTGAATGATTACTAAAGATTAGCGCAAAGAGATCAGTGCAGGGCAAGTGGTGATGGTAGTAGTGATGAAGATGATAGTGGCGGCGGTGGTGATGAAGATGGTGGTGATGATGATGATGACGATGATGATGGTGATGATGATGATGATGATGATGAGGATGATGATTGTATTGAAGTAGTGATGGTGGTGATGATGATAATGCTGGTTGTGATGGTAGTGATGGTACATTTGCATAATAAACAAACTTTGTTTAGGACAAAATCAACCCAGGGTGGCACTGAAGGATCATTTTGTCCCAATTTCAACTCATCCCATTTCAACTCGCCCCAGTGTAAACTCACCAAAATTCATCTCACCCCAATTTCAGGGCATCAGATTTCAGGTCTGATTGTTTGTTGTATTTTTCAGTATCTGTTAACAATGAAGGTCAATGATTTTCCTACCGAAACAAGGGAGGGATAAACCTAACTGAATAGTCAGTATGTATGTAAGGTTTTTTTTACATCTCAGTATTGTAACGTCTTTTATAACTAAAATACTTGCACATGTAAATCATACTGCAAAGGTATGCAAATTACTTTCGAATGTGAGTTTGAAAGAGTAGGAAGAGTTGAAATTGGGGTGAGTTGAAAATGGGACTACATTTGTAGTTGAAATTGGGGCGAGATGAAATGGGAAAAGTTGAAACTGGGACGAAGTCAATCGCAATCACTACCGTGGGGTTGAGGATGGTAACAACAACTGGAAATTTCATCTGAGAGACACCATTGACATACATGTATAAGATAGATTGTATCTGTTGATTTATCAGTGCTCTAAGAATAAAGTTGTGTCTCACAACGCATTGAATAGGCTTAACCACAATACACATATTTGTAATCCATCCATGCATTCACTAATATACTGAATTGAATTATTTATTCACCAGATACAAAACAGAAGAAAAAAAATTATGTACATTTCAAAAAGGAGGTTGATGGGATAATATATCTGGTGAGGACCACAGAAATAGTTTGGTCTGAACTAGTCTAGTCTGTGACCGTGACAAATAAAGATATAAATAAATATCTGAGTTCATACAAAAACACATCATACAGCACACTATCTAATCAAGTCACATGTTTGTTCCCCAAATTTAGACAACAGCTGTTCTGATGACGTCATTATAATGAGGTGTTGCTATTTTTACAATAAACTGCACAGGTGTATCAAAACAAACTACCTAATTTATCAACTATTTGGTGACTCACAGCACACTGTTTGTTTTGAAGTTTGAAGTGCTTTATTTTTAGAAGGTTGAGGTTATTCTAGAATGTAGGACCACTTGTCATATGGGTGGGTTCAAATATTTTCCCCATTCACTTCATCTCTATCTTTGTAAGTTTGACAAATTTAAGTTGACCAATATTTGAATAATTTCAGCTACCTATCAGCTGGTAGTCGTTTGTGTATAACACCGAATGTAAACATTGCACATGGCATATACATGTATGCAAGTTTTGGTTTAAACTTTTACACATTATCAAAATAATGGCAAAAATGAAAAGAAAATGAAGAACAATGGGCCAAAATTATATTGTTTACCGAGCCTAGCTTATTCTTAACGCGAGCAAGCAGACTCATGGTGCTACTGCTAATGACTTGACGAGAACATTTCCTCCTGGACATATCATTAGCACTGCCAGTATACAGTAGTGTTATTCCTGGTTTTAGAGTGTTTTAATTACGCCGAAGGTTTGGCGCCGTTTAAGGCTATTAGTTCTGTGCAACAGCATTTTTTTAAAACGAATGAAAACAGAAACACGAAAAGGAACGGTCATATTCTGCGAAAATACAAAAATGAAACTACATGTAGCTATCGCATGCACGAACAGTGCACGGAACCGGAAATGTACAGTGCACTGCAGTGCAGGTACATGTGTCTGCAGAACCACGCACATGATGAAATTTGTTACGATAATCGGATTACGGGGTGCAAAGTAGTAAGACAGCAGTTTAGCACTAATTGTATAATTTTTTCACACAATAAATGCGTGAATCAACTATTTTCACCTGGGGAAATTACACAAAACAACTTTAAAATAATAACATTTCGTATTTTCTTACCTCATGAGTCGCGACATTTTGAATATTTAAATATTTGTTTGTTCGGAAGTCTCGAATCTATTTCTCCAGTTCCTTTTAATTTTCCGTTTTAAAATACAGGGAAAGGCATATTGATATCAATGTGAAAAATTTACTTCCTTTATTCATCACTTAAGAAAATTACATCGCAATGGTCATTATTTGCTATGTGTATTAAAAATAACGCTATGAATAATCTCGCGAGGCACGAGATTATGACAATAGTGACGTCATTGATGAGATCCGTTTCAACTTCTTCCGGGTTCAAGTCAACTTGCCCGCCCGGTAATCGTTGTAAAGCTGGCGTTGTAACTTGTAATATTTCATGAGTTTGAATCTCATTGAGATACACAGCACGAAGAGAGTATTAGTCATAGATATGACATCATCGCTTTGATGTGAACTTCTGGGGGAATAATCGGTTTACAAGGTTTCGAGAAAGGAGTAAAAGTAACGCGACCAGGTAGGTAACATTTATTCGTCTAGACAAACGAAGATCGTTTTTAGAAAGTCGCTAGAAATGTGCATGGCACGAGTCACCAATCGCCTGCTCGCTTGACACGCGTAGCCAAAACACAACGTCTTACATCGATCGTCTCCCAGAAATCCGGCCAATTTTTCTGGGTATAAAGAGGCGTGATCTCATTTTCAAGGGCAATCTTGTGACGTTGCGAAGTTACTATTTGTCAATCAATGTACCGCCTGTGTGATGCCGCCTGTGTCACTTGTTTGTGCCAGCGCCAACATCTTGATAGCGTAGCTGAGCTGATATTGGTTGGAAGTTCAACAAAAGGGACTCACGTGAATAAGGTATCGTACCCACGCAAGTTAATGATTTCACCGGTGAAACGGGAAGTTCCCAATACCGGACAGACGTAATTCTCCGAATCAGTCCAACTTAAAAAACACGTTGCACCACGGCTCATTCATACCTAGGTTGTCGGTACGATAACACACATCTCACACGAGAGACGCAAGAAAAACAATTATAGTGTTAGTCATCGCTTGTTATCCACCAAAGTTTAAAGGAATGCCAGATACAGTTGATGTAGAGGTAGCGCTCGATAACCGATCGATCTCTTTTTTTAAAATTATCTCATTACTTTAAATACCATTCGATTATTCTGACATGCTGGAAGGAATTGTTACTACTGTTAGTGATGACACAGATTTTGCCTTTGGTTCGCAACGTTTCTTATATCTTGTTTTCATTCTCAATAGATTGAGGAACCGTCGGGAAAGAGAAGTGGATCCCAAGATAACAGATATTGTGACAGTGAGCAATTTAACAGGTAAGATCTTTTCAATTTTTTTCTACAATTAAATTTCCATTTTTGAAGGTTCCTCTTTATTCAATAAAGGTGGAAGCACTCTGTTATTATTGTCTGCTTTAAAGATTTATACCCAAAGTTTCAGTGAATGTAAATGTATTGATTGGAAAATGTTCCATGGAAAACAATTTCAAGTGGACTGGGACTGTTACAACTTTATCATTTGTTATCAGATCCCCAACCCTATGCAGTATCTTATTCTATAAGAAAGGCTTCTTTCTCTTTCTCCCCCCCCCCTTTTTTTTTTGGAGGGGGGGGGGGGGGTCTTTACGTCCTGACAGTTATTGATTAAACAATGGAGCATCCATTTTTGTCATTTTTTTCACAAAGTCTAAAGTTGAATATTCATGTTTAACATTTTCGCTGGGTTTGGGGGGGGGGGGGGGGGGGGCAGATGTGAGGATTTTTTATAATATTTTGAGTTTATCAATCCATATTTTTTTATTCCTAAACTGAAACTGTACATGTTTAGCATTGACAGATAATTTAATTAATTAGTAGTTTGTATAATTTACAGTTTGTTTGCACAATTGATAATGATCTATGTGTTGTTACATGTAGTTAGTTGATATGCTTACAACAGTTAAATAATTAGTTTGTATGTAAGGATACTTAGTATTACTTCCTTGAGAAGAGTTGTAATGACTTTTTGAAGTGCCTGTATACACCCACTCAAAAACTTTCTGTGATTCACTGGCAAGTAATGAGATTAAACTGTCAGTTATCCATTAGCTGTTAACATGACTTTCAGTGGTGGTTTATTTACGGCAAGTAGTGATATATGTCATGATACATATTTTATGTAGTGTGTATATGTGTAGATTAGAACTATACATGTGGGTTTGTTTTCTACAATCTTTCACTACATCTTGACATATCAACAAAAGCTCCTGAAAATCTAGATAAATCTCCTGCTGGGGTAAGGCTGAATAGTGTTTGTCAGTTGTAATCCCTTGCACAGTGACAGGTGGTTGTAATTGATTACTTAGTCTTGGTTCAGTTTACTACAAACTCAACCTCTAGTCTTATTTTTAAAAGTAAGTCATGTGAAAATGTAATACTGTCATTACATGATTACATCAATCTTGAATAGCACTACAGCTGTAGGTGGTAAGAACAGGATATCATGCAAGAGAAATCCATTTGACTATACAGGAGAGAGAGAGATCATAGAAAACAACCACATGTATAGTTACTAGACTAAGCTAAGTGGTAACAGTTAGTAGAATTAGGTTGTATGTACAGTTATAACAATTCGTTGAGAAGAGTAGTAATGACTTCTAGTGAAAAGTTACCTGTACACCCACTCATATTCATCAAACTCTCAGTGATTCACCCATAATCAATATGGTGATATTGTAATTTCTCATTCTTCATCTCAACTATAGAAGTAAAATAGCCTGAAAACAAACACTTAATGAGAACTTGAAAACTAAAACATAATTGACTCTCAAGAAAAGTAAAACATAATTGGCTCTCAAGAAAAGTAAAACATAATTGACTCTCAATTTACAAGTGTTATTGGCTTATTATTCCTCACAAATAAATTATATTTCTATTTGTACAAAAGAGCATTTACCATCAACGTACAAGCTGGCAACCATGGCTGTAGTTTATAGATACCATTCTTCTTTAAGTAGGCTAGTCACTACTTCAGTGTATTCATGAAACAATTATGCTTGTACTCTGCTCAGGGATATATTAATCTATGTTTTGTGAAATATGTTGAAATGTTTGATTGTTTTGAATACTGTATGGTTTTATAAATTCTCACTGAATGACATTTAGCAAGGGTGCCACTGCCAAGTTCCTGTGTAATTTATGAGCAAGTCTAAAGATTCATCATTAGTTTTCAAATCATTTCCTATGGAGAGTCACTAGATTTGAAAACCAACGATGAGTCTCCAGACTATTTCATACATATATACAACTTCATTTTGTAGCAAGGAATACTAGTAGCTTAACAAACTTTTTACCAGGTATCCATCATGGTTTGTCAGTGTTTTGTGAAGTCACACACAATGCATGACTTCAGACAATTGTCCCAACTTCTACTTCTCAAATTAAGTTGAATTTATCAAGTGGACTGAACGTTTGCACAGATGAGATTTCATCATTCTAAGTCCCATGGTTATTTATGAGCCCTCTCTGATAAAATAATGCAATGAAAATTAAATTCTAAACCATTTAATTTTATCCACACTATGGTACCAAACTCATCACTTTACCCACAATTCACCTGTGCTGATCTCAAATCCAGTCCAGAAAATGTTACTTATAAATCTCCAAGCCCTCTGTGGAAAAAATTCTTAGATGGACTTTGTACTGATATTTGATCTACATGTATTTGATTTATGTCATTTGACTGTCTGAATGAGATCCCATGGAAAGTTTCCCTTAAAAAAATTGTTTTGGCTTTGTTAAGTATTATGGCTAATCTGTGTCATGCAACCTTAGCAACTATCTTGTATTTTAGAAGTGTTAAGAAAAAGGAAGTTCCAGAAAAGTATATTGTCGTCAGAGAGACAGGTAATTGCAGTTTCTTAGTCAGGATTTACTTTATAGAGGAAATTGGTGTTACACTGGTTCAAACATTACAGTACTTTAGCTAAATAAACTATAAATTCCAAACAAAGGCATTGTTGTCAAGGAAAACAAAGAGGTGACTATTGTCTTTCAAGAGGTTGTCTGTCGTTATTGATTAGGAGTAAATAGTATTTTTTTTACGTGTGTAGGGTTTACCTGGTTTCAAGGTTGAATACTTGGGATAAGAACTTGCACTAAAAAAAAGATTATAAGATGAAAATTGTTTCAACTGGACTTAGATTAAGTCCATTTTAATGACAATGACTGAGTGAGTGGTTAGGGTGGGCAGGAAGTGTTTGCTGTTCATAAATATTGAGTGATTAGCCGCCATGTAATCAATTCATATAAAAAATGTTGGTGAAAGTTGAAAATTACCCAAACTTCCGTGATTGATGTGAGATGATAATACAGATATTTGATCAGGAAGTAACACTTGGCAAAAGGTGAAGTATATACATGTAGTGGCATAGTGCATTGTGTCAGTGAGTCATCTTGTCATATTTTGAGCATCTTCCTTTTGAAATGAGAATCATACTCCAAATGCCGACTTGTCTAGACAAGTGAAGTTACAGAAAAATATATTACGTCACAGACAGTTGCAAACACAGTTTTGTTGGCTGCGGCAGGCGTAATTCATTGGTGCATGTGACAATTCTAGCTGTCGAAGCTGTTACGCTCACTGTTAGCTGGTACAAAGTTTGAACTCCACTAATTATTCAAATGTCATGTGACCAACTTTCACTTTTTTAACATTTTGAAAAAATAATACTTAGAGGAGATTCCTAGCTTTTAAAATATGTATGGTTTATTGGGTATTAAATGTCGACTCAAATACTCAAATAAAATACTATATTTATTATTATTCTGTAAGTGTAATTTAGGGTGGTCTAATGTAATTATCAGAATAAAACCCTATGGTTACTAACTGACAGCTACATCATGTTCATTTTGCACACTACATGTAGGTAGGTGTCACTGTCACCAACCTATGCCCTTTTGCACAGTACATGTAGGTGTCACTGTCACCAACCTACACTCTTTCATAATAACATTGTAGGAAGACAACGATAATTGTAGAATGTAGGATGAACACACAGCAGTGCACTGCTGTCAGACCTGAAGTGTTAACTTATAGTTAAAATGTTGTCGGTTTGGTGTTTCACTCATGCAACATGATATTTATTACACACCCTCAGACAACTTCTAATGCAAAAGAAACAATTCATACATGTAGGTGTCCTGCACAGTGGGGATGGAGAAGTAGTCAAGTTGATATGTTGATTATCACAGTTAGAAAATGAACAATTGAAGCCATTAAAATCATCAACTCCATGTGTTGCGTTTTCATTAAAACTTAGAAGCTTGTTTTTACTGCATTGTGAAAGAAGCTTGTTTTTACTGCACTGTGAAAGAGTAGCAATGCTTATCAGTGTTCAATGTGATTAGGCAAAGGATCCTGCTGTGTTTGTTGTGTCTGTGTCTTGTGTCTATGTCGAAAATGTAATGTGCCATGAGTGAAACACCAAACCTACATCATTTTAGCCGTACATGTACAATGTACATGTATATGTACGTTTCTAGTTTGTGGTTTAGGATTTTACGAGATGGCTTGTTGTAATTTAATAAGTGGATAACCATGGTGTAAAATAAACACAGACCCAGCTTTGACAGAAAAACATAAAATAAGATAATGTACTATAAAATAAACATGCAGGATACTTAATGATAATTTCAAATAGATTTATGAGAGCACAAATATTAGATGTACATTTCAATGGTGATGTTTATTTCAGTTTTAATGTATATTTCAATGGTGATGTATATTTCACCTGTTACTGTCCATTTCACTGTTGATGTACATTTCAGACATTATTAAAGTTGTCAAGGAATATGAAAGGTTACATTTAATTATAACTCTATATGGTCTATGTGGAATTTGGCACGTACATACGGAGGAATTCCCTTTGTGTGTCAGAAAGTATAATGTCTGTCTAGAATTATTTAATTGCGTGGATACATAGACCACAAAAAGGTCAAGTAAGGTCAAAGTGAAAGGCTGTCTGTTATCAACTCTGCTATGTGATATCATGATAGAATGTTGTATGGCCATACATATTTCTGACTTTGTTTCTCCAAACTAGTCAGATTTTTTTCTTTTCACCCAGTGATAGGCTCAGAAATATATCCTCCAAATTATATAGCATACATGTACATTTGTATGCCATGTGTGAAATACAAGTCATGTATACACATGCAAAATATAACATGTACATATTAGGTCATAACACAGACATGTATTTAAAACAATGTGTTTTCTAGCTACATGTAGGCTGTGAAGTAAAACTGAAGAGTAATGACCACACATAATTGTTCAATTTTGAATATTTTTTTTTCTGTATGTGGTTAGTAGTAGACACTTGTAAGTACATCTAAATAAAATATGCCCAGTGTAGGAATTCATAAATGCTTTTATCAATCAGGGTTTTCTCCTACATAACAAAGTTTATTAACTGGTAAAAATGAAGACACTTCCCCCTTTTGTTTTATCAAATTGTTTTAAACTTCACAAGAACAAAATTGTGTTTGAAATCTTCTTGTTTGTTTGTTTTGTTTGTTTCATGTGATTGTAGAGATATAGTACTTGGTTATGGATGAGAAACATATAAAGAGATTTATGTGGCCAATCATTGATGGCATGTTCACCTTTAACCTATTTTGTGGGAAAATTGGATCTAATCCTATGTCAGATGTAGTTTATTTTACTTTAATAAGTTGTGACTAGTTATCAATGAACTAAAAATCTTAGATTGAGATCAAAAATCAAGTTATATTTAACAAAAAATTTTTTTTTTTTAAATTTGTGAACAGCTGTATCAGTTTTGATTTATGTCGAACACTTGATTAAAACTCTTGCATGTAATATCTGAAATTTATTTCATACATTAATCTTATTTTTCTGTCATCAAATTAACTCAAATAGTGAAAAATTTAGAACATATCAACATATCTTCAATATACATGATTGTATAAAAGGTCAAAGGGTCAAATACCATGATTGTGAGGTAGAAGAGGCAGACTTCTGTAATTTGTGATTTCCCCAAGGGTAAAGAAAACAGAAAGTGTCCAGGTATCGATTTACAGAAATAAATAGCAATACAATGCTTAGTTTTACAAACTTTTCATGAACGTTTGTGATATTTTATTTTCTTCATTGTTAAATCAATAAATGAGTGTAATTTTTTTTCAAAAGTTATATGTAATTTGTGGTAATTCTCGGTACCTGCAATAGCTTTTTACCTTCTGCTAGAGGGTCAAAATAGAACAAGAATGTCATGTACAAATGCATGTGACGCACGTGGAGCGGAAGTTGTGGTGTCAACCAAGAAATCCAATGTCCGTTATTTTTCTGATGTGCCTAGGCAGTAATATTCTCTTTCAGGTACCGAGAATTGAAACAATTATTATGCAATGCCTAAAGCAATCTGCTGATAAATATGATAGGATAATATGTAATCTGATTAAAAATGAAAATGCAACGATAACATTTTAGCCAAAGGAATGGCAGTTTATAATTTCCAGATTATATGCAAATTAGCTACTATTTTATGTACCGAAATTTCCTTCCCTATGCAAATTAGGTACTATTGTATGCAAATCAGTCTCTTGTGACATAGGACTTGTACATACATGTACACGTACATGAGTAATTCGGTGGGGTAAAACCAGTGAACGTGGTGATGATGATGATGAATAAGACCTCTTTTTAGAATGTAAGTTGCACAATATACACGAACAAGATGAAACATGAAACCACAAAATATTCTTCATGAGTGTTAAGTAGAAATTCATTGTTTTCACCGGTTGGGTTTTTCCATGTTCTATATCACCTGTTGTTTTTCATTGACAACAAACATGTTACATAAGACGTATTTATGATTAAGTGCTCACTGACTCGTGAATGTCTACTACGTCATTTAAGTTATTGAGACATAGGTTCTGGTTAAACGCAGCAGTGTTTTTATCATTTCCCAGAACAGCAGACGTATTCAAATATTTAATATACATCATACATGTACAGAAGGTCAGAGGTCAAAGGCCAGACATCAGAGGAATTGTGTGAAATGTTTAAACGCCTGGATGACTATCTTACTTTGGCTGTTGCATTGATAAAGAATATACATGTAAGATTGTCATGGCAACTACTAATGTATGTACATGAATGTAGGAATGCTGTTGTTCATTAAATAGAAAACTTGAGGTAAAACGCACCTCGGAGACAAATTTCCCAGATAATTAACATTCCGCGATGCTCTCCAAACTTTACCAAATGGCATATTTTCAAAATCAAATTGAATAATGGCTTCAGGCTTAGCGCATTACAAGCAATAAAGAGCATTTTAAGCAAAATCACAGATCACGCAATATGTAGACAGGTTTGTAAAAAGTGAAATCAAATCACAGATTACGATGTAGACACGTGGTGTATTACTTAATACATATCTGTACAAATACAGTACTGCAACTGAAAGTGTAACACTCAGGTTGAAAAATGAAACCTATTATTTTCAAGAGCAAAGAAGTTTATTTATACCTCCTGATATCAAAGTAAGGGAAATTGATGATTCTTTTTTACTATAGTTTCTGATGTAGTTGTTTCTTTTTTCCAACATTTATACATAATTTTCACAAAATTGAATTTAAATAATCTTTCCAGATTCAACTACATAGTAATATTTTGATTCTTCATTATTTTCAATTATTTTTTTCACGGAAAATTATAATTTCATAATTAAGTTTAACTACATTTTAATTATTTTCAATTCATTACTCATTTCAAGTGGGTGGTGTTATCAAGGTCTGAAGACAAGACCTTGAAGTTAATGAAAACATCAATTTGTTTTAATCAATACACTACGGAACATTCCAATGTAATTGGTTTGAATTCAAAGATAGTGACCTTTTAGTGAACTTAGATTCACGGTAATGAAAAGAAAATATTGAACATTTTATTTTTTTGTCCCAAATGCATTTATATAAATTTGTGGTATGTTAAGTAGCCATTTGATAATGCAACATAAATATTGGATTACAGTATGTTTGGAGACATTCAACCTGCGCTATGGTAAAATTGTTTTGTAAATTAAAAATCCTATATAAATACCCAGTCCTCGTAAACATTGGACTACGTTTGGAGACATTAAGCCTACGCTATGATAAAATTGTTTTCTAAATTAAAAATCCTTAAAGTAATACCCAATCCTTGTAAATATTGGACTACGTTTGGAGACATTAAACTTTCACTATGATAAAATTCCAAACATTAAACTTACACTATGATAAAATTGTTTTATAAATTAAAAATCGTAAATAGATACCCAATCCTCATCCATATGGCCACTTTAATATCCCATGTTTGAAAACCCATTTGCAGACACATCCGGTGTTTAATTTCTCGTTATTACCACTAAAGTTAATACATGTCTCTCACAGGTTGTAAAATGAAACGTATCCTATCTGACTTAATCTAAGTTAGATTAAAGTGTGATTAATGTTTGTCACATGTCTGCTGTGATAATGTTGTATCAGATTTTTGATTGAATACTGCTCACTATGGTTCAAGGTATAGATGGGGAAGATAAATACACAAAAAATGTGTGGCCTTTGATGAATTTTTACTCTGTTTATTTTTGTTTTCTTTCCATAAGGTATTCCCAAGGTTGGTTCAGCACATATGTTGGCCTCAATTGACCTCTGCCAACATATGTGCAGTGTTTTATTTTAGCATATTGAGATTTTTATTCCCTAGGTTTGCTGTTCCAAATCTATAGCTATCATAAAATTGACATACATAATTTATTTAGATACTCAGCCAACATATGTGCAGTGTTTTATTTTAGCATATTGAGATTTTCATTTCCTAGGTTTGCTGTTCCAAATCTATAGCTATCATAAAATTGACATACATAATTTATTTAGATACTCAGCCAACATATGTGCAGTGTTTTATTTTAGCATATTGAGATTTTCATTTCCTAGGTTTGCTGTTCCAAATCTATAGCTATCATAAAATTGACATACATAATTTATTTAGATACTCTGCCAACATACATGTATGAGCAGTGTTTTATTTCACCATGTTGAGATTTTTGTTCCATACTTTTGCTGTTCCAAATCTACATACATGTTATAAAATTGATATACATAATAATATAAAAATACACAAAATGAAATACATTATTTAAGGAAGAGTGGTTAACACAGTAGTATTTATACATTTATAAAACAACCATTGCGAGAAATGAATAATGCCATGGCAACATTTTCCACTGAGCTGCATTTTGTCTACAGATATCTACATGTATTATTAAACAAGTCTGGTGAAATAACTGACACGAATATTATAAAATCATCATATTATTATTATTATTATTATTATATGTACAATGTACATTTTGTATGGTGTAGGTCGATGACCTGTTCATAGTTAATACATTATGAAGTACATTATGAAGAAGATTTGTTAACCTAGTATTATGAAAACAACCAGTCAAGAAATGTTCAGTGTTTGAATATTTTTCACTACATTTTGTCTTCTGGGTACCACGTACTATTAGCAAGTTGTGTGAAATGACTCACATGTATGAAATAGTGCCAGCAGATGACAGAACGTGTAACCTTGAATAACAAAGTGCTCTGTCTTAAAATAACATGTGCTATTGTAGACTGTCTTGCTGTTCTGGCAGACTACATTTGTAAACTCATTACAAGGTCAGCAAGTTATCTTTATTGCAGTTACTTTGACATGGAAAGTGCATCAGTTCAAGATATGCGATAAATGGTTTGATACATACATAGTGGGAAAACTCAGATAAGGAAGTAGACACGTACCCTATGTACATGTATGTTGCATAAAGAAATCATCAGATTCAAACCCAATGGATAACTTCTAGTTCTAGGCTACTTAAGTTATGTAGAAAAGAGATGAAATGGCCTGGTTCACAGATGAAACTATTACACTTATTACATTCTCGAATGCTAGAGCACATACATGTATTTCTGCTAAAGCAACGAAAGATACAGGTATGTTTTAATCGGTGACGTAAAGATGTCATACCCTTAAAGACGCCTGTGGTTTGCAACATGACTCATTACTATTTACAAGTTGACCCAATGTAGATAAACAGAGACGCATGTTTGCT
This sequence comes from Glandiceps talaboti, assembly GCF_964340395.1. Classification (NCBI taxonomy): domain Eukaryota; kingdom Metazoa; phylum Hemichordata; class Enteropneusta; family Spengelidae; genus Glandiceps; species Glandiceps talaboti. The sequence goes on from NC_135571.1 coordinate 7,354,372, forward strand.
TGACTTTTCTTCATTCAGAATCAGACACACTGACTGGACAGGTTTTAGCAGTGTCCAGCCAATGCTATCATGTACGTTCCTACAGTATGTTGTTCAAGACATGTTTATAAGTACAATCTATGTATTAAGTATTCATCTTGTACTCAGTTGCAAAACCTTTGTGTGACAAAAATGGACTAGTTAGTAGTTACCACAAAACTGACAATGTATTGTCAGTTTTATTTTGTACCAAATGTAGTTGAACCAAGAACTTATATAATCGTGATGTCTCAAACTGAATTATATTTTTGTTTGGATCGTAAGAATTGTGAATTCTCCAAAAGCTGATAGGATATTGCTTGTAAATTTGTACCTTTGTGGACAGCTTAATTTTTAACAAACCTGAATTGTGAATTCTCCAAAAGCTGATAGGATATTGCTTGTAAATTTGTACCTGTGTGGACAGCTTAATTTTGAACAAACCTGGATCAGTTCTAATAATAGTCACAGACAGTGTTAACATAGGCTGAAACGCAATGTACAATGTATATGTATACCCCATGTGTTTTCTTAACCTACATGTATATGCATATATGTAGCTGTTGATTCACTTTAAACTAATGTAATCACTCACAACCCCACTATGTGAAAGAGCACATTGTATTAAGCAAATGGAATACCTGGATCTTTCAGGCTAGTCGTGTGACATAACCCCTCCCCTCCCCTCCGCCTCCACTTCCACCCCTCACCCTCACTCAAATCCAGAACAAGGACGCACACGGATACAGAGAATCTGTTTGAAGCACTTTGTTATTGTTGTGGAAGTAGCTCCTAAAATTCACTTTCTGTGTTGATATTATAAAAAATAGTTGCTTTGTCTGGCTGCCAGTATATTTAATTCAATGATTGATTTAATTTATAGGACAGTGCCCTTTATTCCTGTTATTTTAACAACTCGTTTAATTACAAAGTTTGTCAACAGGAACCATTATCATTGTCCAATGTTATTGTTTGCAGGTCGTTGACCCAAGTTGTCAAAATGATCAATGTTTGCCCCTCGCCTGCTTATTGTGTTTGGCGGACACTAACCCCTTTCGCTTGTGCAGATTTCCTTCCGATTACATGCCAGAAATAACGATTCTGTATTTCTGCTGGTACACCAGGCTTTCTTGGTTTTTTATTGTGACATCTCTATATACGTTCCAATGACACATGCCTTAAGAATGACAATGCCACAAACAAATGAACATCTGGCTCATTTGCATAATTCGTAATGATGACACTACAAGGTTTTGCACTGTGGCAGAAATTTATTAGAATGACTCAAATAGTTTTATTTTTACTCCACCCTGTTTTTTTTTTTTTTTTTACCTGGTGACCTAATTCAAGCTGTGCACCCCATGTCTTTGAAATGGTGTTACCTTTTATTCAGATAATAAAAGAAGGAACCATTTGTAACTAAACAGAGGGGATAAAGAGATTACAAGTGATGGGTCAAGGTTGAACCATTCAAGTGTGTGCTTTCCGAAAAAGCTAGAAATTTCAAAAAAAAAATATTGGTATTCCTTTTTTTTAAAAATTGGAAATTTACCTATTTCCAAAGTTTAAGTTTGAATTTGAAAACTACTTATAGTAATAATAGTATATAAAACAGTTTGAAGTTTGTTTCTGTTTAATTTCTGTGTTGTTAACTCAAAAAGATGACAATGAAAAAATGACGATGAATGCAGGCAAAATTATGAAAATACAACCGTACCTCAATTTTTTTTCAGTGAAAATTAAAACCACTGAAATATCACATATACATGTACAATGTATCAGTGGTGTTGTTTTTCAGAAAGTTTAAGGATATTATGAGATTAGGAGGTAAATATTTGGGTGATAAAAAACGCTTGTGTAGCAGAGTTACTTTTGTACATGTATTTAAGAAGTTGGTTTTGAACAATGGATAAGCCTATCAAATCCCTTATACATGTATGGAGTTAATTCATGTGAGAATGTGGGAATCAAACATTGGTCTTAAAAATTTAAGAACTGTGGTATTGAAATGAATAGGAAGAAATCTATGGCAAGAAATACATTATACAATTTAGTTTGTATTGTCGTCAGTCAAATATGAATATTATTAGAGTGACTGTTGATTTTGCATACCCTCCTACTCGCACGTACCTGGATAAAAAAGATTAATTATTAACCAATATTTATTTTAGTAGCATTTTAAATGTAGTCATCACTATATTTGATTTATTACGTATACAATGTACATGTATGTTCTATCTCCCCGTGTGAAAGCATTGATGTGAAACAGTCAAACAGTTCAAATCATACATTGTACAAGGGAAAACTTGGATATATTTATACATTGTTGTACATATATTCATGTGAATGGATATTCACCATTGTAATACACACAGTAGGCTTTAGATACAAAATGTAGGTTGGTTTCACTTCAGAGGAAAAGGTCATTCAGTTAGGCCTAAAAAAATTGTTTGGTTTCGGTTACCCGACCCCCACCTAGTTTTTCACTGCCGACCCTAAACTTGTTTATGTATTCAAGGAAAATAAAACAAAATTGTAAATAGTATGAAGTCTCGCAAGAAATAATGGCTGCGGAAACTGACATCAACTGAAAAAGACAATATAAAACTATTCTTCCCATCTGTAATGGCTGTACATCTGATGAGAAGAAACCAATAACATAGACCATATGGAAAACAACGGAAAACATAACTACCTGAACTAGACACTCGCATATAAAAAAATAAATAAAAGAAAAATCTATTTACCCTAACTATTCTAAAATGTGCGTAATTGGAAATACACAATTTCTTTTTTTGACCTATTACGATTAGGCAAGCTACAAAAATGTATAATGTACACCATACAATGTACAAGTATGATTTAAATATATATATATATATATATATATATATATATATATATATATATATATATATATATATATATATATATATATATATATATATATATATATATATATATATATATATATATATATATATATATCTCCCTATTTACATGTAGTTATGTATATACATACAGAATTTGTTTGTAATAATTGTATACTTTCAGTGGAAAACTCATCATAGACACGCGCTTCAGTTTGAACAAAAAAAACCTATTTAATATTTTGATTCATATGTTATTTAAAAAGCGGGAATTCCATGAGATAGTTATATAGCATATTTTCCTGGAACAAATATATTTTAGTGAGATTTCATCATTTTCTACGTACCAGCAGATTGAGTGAAAACGTTGATTTTCGTAAAATTTGTCACTGATTGAGTATCATGACCAAATATGGCAGTGTATGTTAATCGTTTCATGACTGATACAATGTCATAAAATAAACAAACTATTTTTTGAAAAAAATGATCAATTTTACTATTTATTTGAAATTTCCGGAATAAAACATGATGTTGCAATTTCTAAATAATTATGGAATAGTCCACAACCAAATATGGAAACTGTCATACCTTGATTTGATAATGGTACAGTCCAATTACCATATATAGAAAGTAGAGTCATGCGTTATGTTTTGATTGATGGCAGGTTTCCAGTGAATTTCCTGGTTAACGAATAGGATACAATAGAGTGAACTAAGGTGAACTGATTCATGAATAATTAATGATCATCTCATTAATATTCGTGAATGAGACTAGGTGCATTGTTCATGTATGGGTTTAGAGAACACGTTCACACAGTCACCTTGCGTGAGAATCACACAATGAGAACATCGCACACCCTCGACTCATCTCCCAGGAATGTCGTATCACTCATCCAATCATCATCATAAAAACAAGATTTTTGAAACACACAATTCATTTAGTGACAGCAGTGCGTCGGAGAAACGTCGGTGATCAGTAGACTGAGTTGATCCAAGCAATTCGATTTATAATATGGGCTTGTTACAAAGAAGTCTGAGCAGACCAACTGAGATACATTTTACAAGGTTGGAAAATAATTTTTATTTTGTTTTTTAAAACATTTTTTTTCAACATTGTACACATTTAACAAAATCTTCGTAAGATTTCTTTGGTACAAAATTTCCACTAGTAAAATCGAATGAGAAATGAGAAAAATGAAATCAAAAGTTTATTTTTTCTAGAAAAATGGGACTTAGTTTATGAATACGTGTACATTTTTTTTTCAACATTGTACACATTTAACAAAATCTTCGTAAGATTTCTTTGGTACAAAATTTTCACTTAGTAAAGTGGAATGAGAAATGACAAATATGAAATCGAAAGTTTATTTTTTCTAGAAAAATGGGACTTAGTGTATGGATACTGCAAAATACATGTATGTGGTCAGTATTTCATAAATTTGTATATTTTTCTGTATCTACATGTATATGTTATCTTACTTTAAAGGTACATGGTTTAAGCGAGACCTAAAGCCAACAGCGCACAAAATGTAATTATGTATAAATACACATTGAAACTTTCAAACGAGCAAATTTGAGTTGATTTACACAGAAAAATTTACAGTTGCTTGCTTAACATTTTACTGACAGTCGAGGAACTCTAGTTCTGAAAATTCAAAATTTGTCAATTTGCTAAATTTACTTTTTCTGCTTATTTTGTGTACGCTACATGATTGAAATATTTCAGCCTACCTAAAAACAAGTAGGCAGTACTTGAACCTTTTTACTTGCCATTGTAATATGCAGTCTCTTAGGTGGCTAAATAGTGTATCTTACACATTGTCAATGTCAACATACCCATACAAAGAAATGTCTACACTGTACATACATTTGTACACACACTCCTGTTATGTCATTCAGCTGACGGCTAAAATCCTGACAAATAAGAACGGTCGTACAAACAAAACGGCCATAAGAATTAAGTTCGAATATAACATGCATACAGTGCATATATCCCATAATTTTTTTTGTCAAACAGACTGTTAGTAAAAATTTTAGGATATACAAATATAAACAACATCATCCGACCCCTACTGCATGTACTGATATACCAGACACACACACACACATCGTCCTTGGAACAAACAAGCTATTGAAAGTTATTGTATTGCAGGCTCAGATTTTGACACATACAATTAGTGTATTGATTCAAAGGTACAAAGTGCGCATACAAATGTACAGTGCCTGTTTGTCGGCAGGAATGTGGTGTTGTTTATATGTGTATTGATTGGTCTGTGGGAAGCCTGTTCAGTGATCCCTCAACGTTTTACCTGTCATATTGTCACACCAGATTGCCAAATCTCTGAGTCTGAGATAAATTTTTCTAAAAATTGTTGTTTTCACATCAAGTGGTAACTGTGTATTCCTGATATGATATCTGTCTTGAAATGCTTGGCGGTAAAATCAGAATACAAATCTAACGTGAGTAATTAAGACTTGAAAGTATACTCTGAAGGAAACGGACTAAAAATCAACCCATTGGCCTTTAAACACAAATAAAACAATAAAAATCTGACGTTAGCTTTTATCATGTGAAGGTGTACTTCTTGACAGTAAACTCTAAAATTAAATAAAAATCTAACATCAGCTTTAACATATGAAAGTATACTCTGAAGGAAATGTAATAAAATCTAACATTGGCCTTTAAACGCTTGACAGTAACTACACTCTAAAATTGAATAAAAATCTAACATTGGCCTTTAAACGCTTGACAGTCAACTTTTAAAAGAAAACAATAAAAATCTGACTTCGGCATTTCTTCCTTGAAGGAAGCGCACTATAAACAGAGTCTGTACTTGCCCTCATTATCAAAACACTATTTCATCGCAAGGTCAATGTCCTCTAGTACATTAACCTTTATTTGACTATCTCAGTGATAATTATCGGATGTTAAAAAAATAAACTTTAATGAAGTCCAGATGTTACAATGTTGTCCTAACCGTTAGTGTTGACATCAGTAATATTCAGAAAAAAAAAATCCATACTTTGGCCTCGTACTCGGGATGGTTGGAGTACGTGTGTACATTTGTATCTACCTCAAGGTTACCTATTGTGCGTTTTCACTTTCTCTTTCATTAAGGCTGGTACGCTTGATTAAAAAATATCATCAAACGACCTTCTAAATTACCTTGTTGATCCATTTCAAGGCGATTTGTGAAATGTACACATATCATGTTACATTGCACGCATGAAATGATCAAAATATGACATATTAAAACAAGCTTGTCAGTCAGTCAGTCAACCAGTATGTTGACAGTGTGGTTATGTGATAGCCGTGCCCTGTTTATACCTTTAGGTGCATGTAGGTGTCTCACCCCAGACATTGTTGGCTCAGATCTCAGGTAGGACTGTTATAAGTGTAGTGTACGTGTATGTGTTTGCAAACATTTGGAATGTAATGTTGTGGAAACTGTGGAATCATGCACGCTTGACATATTACAGCTAAAATGATGTTGGTTTGGCGCTTCACTCATGGGACATTACATTTTTTTACTCAAATCTAGACAGGTATTTCAACTCTAGACTAACATTATATAACAATAATAGACACACTTAACACAGCAGGATCCTTTGCCCAATCACATTGAACACTGATAAGCATTGCTATTCTTTCACAGTGCAGTAAAACCAGGTTTCTAATGAAAACATTATACATGGAATTGATGATTTTAATGGCTTCAATTGTTTATTTTCTATATAAACTGATAATCAGTATATCAGCTTCACTACTTCAACATCCCACTGTGCCCAGCACCTACTTAATTGCTTTTTTTGTATTTGAAGTTGTCCAAGTGTGTTTAAAAAATGTCATGTCACATGAATGAAACACCTAACCAACATCATTTTAGCTGTATATAGAAGCAGTTGAGGTTTGCTTTGGAAGGATTTTAGGATAACTATCATGTCAGGATTAGTATGCATGCATTGAACAATTAAACACAACAGTATTATAGAAAATTTTCAATCTGCACTTACGGATGTGATCGCATTTTGTGCCTGACATTGAATAATGTGAATTTTGTATAACCTACATAAATTGTATGTATCACAGGTTGAGATGGTATTGTAGCGTTCATGTTAATTTTGGTTATCTAGCATTTTTCTTGAGGTTATTACCTTTGTACGAGGGGGAGGGACTCTTGTAAGCATTCATTCATTCTTTCATATAAATGTACCCTAAAAAATTATATAAACAGACTGGAAGGAAACCAGATTTTGAACTCGCAGTTATTTTTTTGACAATTTTCCAAAATGTACCTCTAATTTCTAAATATCCTTATTAAGTGAAAGAAGCATGATGATGTTCGGTACTGTTTATCAGATGCAAAGATGAGTGTCTTAAGGGGCAATTTCTCTAAACTATAAATGAACCACGACAGGAAATAAAAGTGACATGAGGGGGCTTTATTAGAATGTAAATTATAGACAAGATTGTAGAAACACTTTTAAGGCCCCTTGGAAAATACCAAAGATGATCATAAATATTCTACGAAGAAAAATATGACTTGCATATAAAGTTCTTAGAAATACGTAATTATGATCAAATAAAATAAAAAATATTTGTGCCAAACCCATTGAAAAAATGTAAACTCACACTGTCTTCTTAGAAGTGACTTGGCATATGTACAATGTAGTAACACATACAAGTATAGTGTATTAAATTACATGTATCTATAGCACATGTTTAGCTTCTAGGTGTGATACAACCATAGTACATACATGTTATACATGTATTTGATGATGTTTGAGAAATTTGTTGAATTTTAAAATTTTCTTGAAAAATTGGTGCGAAACTGTAGTCAACTATTCAAACCGTTTTATGTAACAGTATACAATGTATGTACATGTAGTTGAAGCTTCAAACTGCGTTTCTATTGAATTACTAACTACATGTTTAAGTACTAATATTTGATACATGTATGAAATTGACTACATTGCGTTTTCCCACTGTACATTATTTTTATGTATTTAAGTAAATGAGTTTCATTTTGTTCTCTTAAAAACTGTCGATATTTGAATGTTTTTAAAAAAAAATTCATTTATTGATTTATTGCAATGTATTTTAAATGACAAACTTTCATTAGATTTTTAAAAAAAATTGCTTTTTTTAAATTTATTTTTTATTTACATGTACTCTATATATATTTACATGTAAGTGGCGTGATTTTATTAGATTTAAAAAAATTATTTTGTTTTATTTCCATAATAAGTATACACAGTTCATATTTTATTTAAGATTTAATTACTAGTATTATTCCTTCCTGCAGGTAATTTATCTTTTCAAGACGTGAATCTCATTAAATTATTTTATTTTCAAAATGTTTAATCACAATGAGTGACCCAAATAAAAGTTTGATGAACTCGGATCCTTCACCTATTTAGAAGTACCGGTAATATTGCATTGCCCTCAACAAAATTCCGATTGCCGTATTCTTTTCTTTTCAAATTGATGTGAAATGTACCATGTGAAATTTGCATTCCGTTTTCATCTCCCAATTGGAATGAGTCACTGCCATTAAGTAATTCAATTCTTGTTCCTTACAGGCAGGACCCATCAGAGGTCGTTGACCCCAAAGGAGTCGTCATGGCAACTACTCCCATCCTTTCCAGTGATGTAGTAGAGGAGTTTCATCCATGTGATAAACCATGGGAACTGAAACGAGAATGCACAGTGCCAGAAGTTAGGAAAGATGCTGAGAAAGTCTTGGATATTTTTATCAAGCGGAGTCTGAGCATGAACGATGCGTCTCCAAAGAGACGATATATGATCAAAGTCAGACGTCAACAGGGGAGAGGAAGAACTATTTCAAAATATTCAGATATAGCAGAAGAAACTGCCAAATTTTCACCCACAGGACGCGCAAGTTTTAGAAACGCAGTCCAGAATTCATGTATTGATAGCATTGAAGCTGATGGCTTTAGCGCCAGTGATGAGGAAGGTGACCCAAAATCAAATTCAGCACCCGCTAGTCTACGTTATAGAGTACAGTTGAAACCAACAGAGGAAACATTGAAAAAAATTGAACGAATTCAGGCACGACAAGACAGAAGTGAGCCCTCACAGTCCAAAACAAGCAAGAAAAAGAAACATTCATTTTCATCGTTAGCAAGGTCAATACAAACTTTTTTGAAGTCGCCATCTATTCACAAGAAAAAACATGACTTTACAGAGGAGGAAAAAAAGGAGAAAGAAAGGGAAAAAGAGCACAAGAAATCTAGTTTGAGGACCAGTTTTAGAAAAAAGTTTACTAAGAAACGCAAATCATCAAAAAAACTTGATGACGGGTCACAAGAAAGTATCCTAACTCCAAGTTCTGCCACTTCAGGTATGTATGTTTATTTGTTAATTATTTCCTCTTAACTCCTCTAAGTGGGTTTCGTCTAAACGCAATTTGTTTATCGAGCTTGTGTAACATTATGCGATCGTCCCTAAGGCAAGGATATCTTTGAAAACTTGTTTACAAATTTACGCACATAATGGTGATTTTGGATTGAATCCACTCTCTTAGAAAAAAATAGGCTGCTGTATAAATATGGATTACTTTATGTACAGTTGTGTGATTGGACCTCGGATTAACTTGATTTTCAAAAACAATGACTCAACTGTGTACATGTACATGTAGAAAACCTAAATTGCAGTGCTATCTGATAGTACCATTTACAAATATACATGTACATGTCGTTCAGCTTAGTTGTGATGTAGATAGAGGAATCAAATTAAAGCTATGAGTCATTCTTAATTGATTGGAGAGACCATTCTGTATAATTGCAATACACAAGACAAATGCAATATAGAATGTAGGTCAAATTGTGCATTCTGTAGAAGAGTCAAATAAAGTTCATTCCACATTTCTCTGTTAACCGCACCATCTAGGGACAGTGAAACTTGATGCAGTATGCCAGAATATGGCACCCCTTAGAGACAGACAAACAGGATTCAATATGCGAAAGAAGAGCGCCCTCCAGACATATTCAAACATAGCGTTCCCAAAGGAGAGTCAGATATGTCGTACACCGTAAAATCTGGAGTTAAAGTGATCAGGAATAGAATATTTAAATGCAAAAGTTACTTTATATTCTTCAGATACAGCTATCACCACTTCAGATGTTTGATTCTTCCTGTATACATGTAGAAAGTCTGTAATTTTATCCCAAGAATCAGAGTACGATACATTCAGATACAGTATAGCCTAAAGGACTCGGAGCAACCTATTCTCTGATCACACAAATTGGATATAGCTTGTTAAAAATAGTAAAAAATTTTTACCTTTTTGAGCGTAAAAAAATGTTAACGAAGGACAGCCTTCTGTGTATAAAGTAAAACCAAACTGACAACAGTGTATGACAGGATGTATGCAATGTAAGCATGTCGCTATATTGCAAAATATGCATTTCTCAAAATCTAATATATATTTCTAACTTTCATTCTTTCTCTTTAACTCAACAGGTGGTATTACTCCATCATCTCTCTCATCAAATGATATTCTAGAAACAGACAACCACTCAAGGCGGTCGAAAAATTACAAGAAATACCAAGGTTATGGCGATGCTGAAACGCCAGACAGTATTTCAGGCATTCCGATTACGATACCGAATGGGGAGGTCATATACGGAGGTCCGACTCCCGATAACAGCCATGCAGACCTATGTGTTGATTTGCATACGTCTGAAGACAGGGGTGCTAGAGTTGTCATCATTCCAACTCGCGACTTGAGTCGGAATCACCGCCATGAGGCATATCGCACGCAGAAAGACAATAAACGTGAATCTAAGGAAAGCGAAAAGATGAAAGATGAACCAGATTACGGAGAAGAGTTTCCAATGATTTATAATGGAAGAGGAAGTGGTAGTGATGAACCTGACGGACTCGCTGGAAGTAAATTTAGTGACTCTGGTGCCACAGTACATGGACCCACACGACCAAGGTCGTTGAACCTTCAAAATGCAATTACTGTGGATCCAGTAGGATTGAACGGTAAGTAGACACTGAAGTGATTTACATGTAGTTGTAAACATCAACATCAACACACTTTAAGAATAATACATTTGTATAGTATACAGCACTTCACTTCAGTAATGTACAAAATCACCACTTCTCTCGTACAGAAGTTACAAATTCTCAATCACTACAAGTGCAAAATTTTTAGGATCATTTTTTTCTAACTTGTGCAACCTCTTTTGGTGTAGGCACCACTTCTCATACAAAGATATACATAATACTTCAGCTGTTAACTTCAGCATTGGTGCATTGGTCTAAACTTGCATTACTGCCCTAACCACAAATGTTATGCTCTAATGCAGGCGTTGCCACTCTGCGCTATTTCTTAGCAAAGACATTACTGCGCTTAACATAGCCATTTGTAATCTTAGTATTGGTGGTAATAGTCTTAACACATGCGCTGCTATACATGACTTCTCAGCGATGTTACTTCTTTTACCACATGCATTGCTATTCTTAACACGGCTGTGAGTCTCACAAAGGCGTTTATGCTCTTAACACAGGCGTTGTTGCTCTACATGACTTCTCAGCGAATATTACTTCTGTTAACACATGCATTGCTGTTCTTAACATGGGCATTGCTATTCTGATGAATGCATTACTGCGCTTAGCACCGGCGTCTCGTAAATACATGCAAGCGTTACTGCTCTTAATGCAAGCGTTACTGCATGTTCATAACAGACGTTACATCTGTGAGCTCTTAACATATGCACTGCTTCTCTAAACACATTGCATCACTTCTATCAACACACAGGCATCACTGAAGCGCTAGAGTTGGGGTTTAACAGAGATCTTCGTATACGCCATGTATCAACAGGTGATGGTCAGGCAGTCGTAACTCGTATCCCAGCAGGTGCATTACCGAGTGATGTTGTTATCGATGGGGGCAGCGAAGGAGGTGAGTAACTTAATCTTTCCAGAGATGTTACACATGTCTTTCAACAGGTTAGGGATTTATTTTAGAATATCACACAGGAAGAAATATGTCATGGTGTCTTGTTGAACTAAGTACTTGCAGTACATGTAACAATTCAGGAGACATCATTTAGCGGTGAAAATGTATGCTAAAACTTACATTTTTCTCATGCGACAAATGACTGAAATTGACCAAGCTGATAACACACACTCTCTTTTCCTCTTTCAAAGACAAAATGAAAATACACTCTTCAGACATAAAACCAACAAACATGCAAGATGGGCATGAAGAAAGAAAAGTTCATTCATATACAGCGCCCTCTAACATGGACGACTTGTATACTTTTGTCTTTACTAACAATGCGTGTCCTCTCTTCTCTTCTTTCTGTGCTTCTAATTACGTGGATTTAATCAGTTGATTCTAATCGGTATTATTACATAATTGAAGGTTTAAAACCTGGGCTTATACTGATCCCAGCCGAAGGTGAGAAATTGTCACCAAAAAAAAAAGATTTTTAATATGTTTCATAATTTTTTGAAAAATCATTGATGTTGTACTCTGTTATTTTTTTGGCATGTATTTCGATATTTTGCAACTTGTGTAGTTCACAGTGATGTAATAATGTTTGATGTGGTCAAATACTTGTGTTAAATATTTTGTGTTATTAGTGTTGAGAATCTGTCTACTGTTTTCTGTTTTCTTTCTTATAATTACCTTGGATCCCTGTTTGTTTAATTAATTCACAACATCAGTTGCATACCTGTTCCAAATAGTTTTTTTGTATTTTGTGTACATGTTGGTGTTTTTGTAAAGGGTTGTATTAAAGTGGCCATATGGATGAGGATTGGGTATTTATTTTGGATTTTTAATTTATTAAACAATTCTATCATGGCTTCCTCCTTGAAAAATCAATGTGAAACAACATTGACAAAGTCTGTGTTTGTAAATCAATACATTTCAAAAAAGCTAAAAAAAAGTGTGTAAAAAGTTTGTTATTGTATGTACAATAACAAATATTTTACATGTTTATTTTCTGCAATTTATGAAGTTACAAACAATGACTTTGTATATGTTATTTCACATTGATTTTTCAAGTAGGAAGCCATGATAAAATTGTTTTATAAATTAAAAATCCAAAATAAATACCCAATCCCCATCCATATGGCCACTTTAAAGAAGGCAAAAGCTGTCTTGAGTTCCCCATGTATTTTACCATGAGATCCCAATGAAAATATCAATTTACATACTGGCCTTAAGAAAAATACTGTCGGTGATTTTTGCTAAGCTTTGTTTGAGAACCCAATGTAATTCTATTTTTACCATGCCACTGGGTATAAGTTTGTACACAAAAAGTTACAATTTGAGAAAAACAGGATCAGGAGGTATAACATGTAAGAGATGTGGTAAAATTACATCGATAGCACTCATGTACCAGTGCTTTTGTTAATACCAGTATGTAGGTAAAACAATATTACCCACCCCCCACCCCCCCATCTAGAAAAAATCACAAAAAAATTTGTCATCATTTTCACTTTAACCACACCTCCTGTAATCAGGGTCCACGACCCAAGCAGAAACACTGCATGCATAAGTGGAAATAGTTTTTTTACTCACGTTAATGTTCTAGCTTTATTCGTTTTGATGAAACAATCTCTGAACAATATATAATGTATTTATTAACAGACATCAGCAGTGAAGAAGAATATAAACCATTCACAGAGAGAACTGCAGCGGAAAAAGATCAACTTTATGAAAAGATTGCGAAAACATTGGCACGGATCGGTGACACAATCGCTGTTGATCATGAACTTGGTGAATCAACAGATTTGATTGGTGCTGTTGGTGGTGGAGGGATGTCACCAGACAAGAAAGGTAAGAATTTTAAATCCATTTATACCTATAAAAACAATGGTTTCTGCTAAGCTGAATAGATGGGTTGTACTATTATTGATTTACGGGGACACTCAACAAGCATAACTGTTCTCAAAATATCAATGTGAAAATGGTAGGACCTGAGATAATCACATATATGTTAGGGGGTCTAATGCAAAACTTAAACCTAAGCGTAACTCCCTAGCTTTGTATAAATGTGTATCTGCTGTACACTCAGTCCACTCTTCTACATTCTTATCTGTCTTAGGGAGTCATACACTTCCATCTCAAACCACTTTAACTCCCTAGCTTTGTATAAATGTATCTATTTTACACTCAGTCCACTGTTCTACATTCTTATCTGTCTTAGAGAGTCACACTCTTCCATCTCAAACCATTCTAACTCCCTAGCTTTGTATAAATGTGTATCTATTTTACAATCAGTCCACTGTTCTGCACTCAGTATCAACATTATGTAACCCACATTTTGATATAACTGTGATATTTTGTTATAACATGTTTCTCTCTTTTCTCTTTTTTTAAAAGAAATTGAAAAAGAAGAAGAGGAAATAAGAAAAGTTGAGGAAAATTTCACAGAGACGGATGCCCGCAACCTTGGAATTAGACTACGAGAACATGGCGACAGACGGTCAAGTTCAGAAATTGTAAGTTTTAAATTTTACTTAATATAAATAAGTATTACAAGATTCCTCAATTCCAGTTTTTAAAAAAATTTCCAGTTAAAAATAAATAAATAAAGAGTTTCTTTCTCCAGTGAACATTGCTTTGTATTACAGTATATCCTAATCTACTGAAAAGTAAGCAATATTGGGTGTCCTGATACATGGGTCTAAAATCAGTTTTTTGAGAACAGAAATGGCAAAATATTACTCTGTAGATCTAAGTAGACTGAAATCCTTACTTTACAACAAGCGAAGATTATTTGTTTTTCACAAATGTAACTTTTCTGGGAGAGCTCCCAGTATGCTGTATTCTAGTTACTGAGGTTTTACATGTAAGGATCGGATCGTAAGAGGGCACCCCCAGATTGGCAAAGTGAGGGCTAGAATTTCGTCATGGCTGCTGAACGTATAGCAATACATAAATCCGAACAAAATGTGCATTAAAGAAATCTGTGTGTTCTGAAAAGAGTATTATGGTAGTGGTTAGGTGTGTTTTGATTACTGGCAGTCACTAATATAATAGTGAGAACAACATAGACAATTGTACATGTCTGCTGTCTGTAACCTACAATACTCAACTACATTTGTATTGTGGCTTACATGTCTGGCCTCAAAATAACTTATGAACAGCACTCCTAGTGGCCAAAGTATGAAATCTTTTATGTCTCGATCATCACAATATGGCATATTCCAGAGTCTTTTACGAACAGCACTCCTAGTGGCCAAAGTAGGAAATCTTTTATGTCTCTGATCATCACAATATGGCATATGCCAGAGTCTTTTACGAACAGCACTCCTAGTGGCCAATGTATGAAATCTTTTATATCACTAATCACAATATGACGTATTCCAGTCTCTTAAAGATTGTGAAATACAACATTTTCATATATTTTAATATCTTCTTCTACTTGTCACTTTCAGCTTCAAATTCCACTCAACGTGCTGATTTCACTTGCAAAGAATACGACATATGATTCATTCAAGGGCGTCGCCCAAACCATGATTGGTGAGGACACCAGTGTGAGGGAGTTGGCATTGGTGTTTAAACTGACGAAAGATGTGCTCAAAGTGGCGGGTAAAACGCCGGCTGTCGTCAGAAAAGTTAGAGACAATGCCTTGACGTTTCTCAATGATAGGTTTGCAGAATGGATTAGCCAACAAGGTGGCTGGGTAAGTGTGATGCAGCGACTTTCGTTTAAAAACCCAGACACTAGCAGTAATGTGTGTGTGTCTGTGTCTGTATGTACATGTGTGTATATGCATGTGAGTGCGCGTGTGTGTGTGTGTGTGTGTGTGTGTGTGTGTGTGTGTGTGTGTCTGTATCTACATGTGTGTATATGCATGTGAGTGCATGTATGTACGTGTGTGTGTGTGTGTGTGTGTGTTGTGTACATGTATGTTACATATGTTGTACATGTATGTTACATATGTATGTATGCATGTGTGTATGGGTATGTATGTATGTATGTATGTATGTATGTATGTATGTATGTATGTATGTATGTATGTATGTATGTCTATGTATGTATGTCTGTCTGTCTGTCTCTGTCTGTCTGTCTGCATGCATGCATGCATGTATGTATGGATGTATGTATGTATGTATGTATGTATGTATGTATTTATTTATTTCATGTAAAACTTACTACTGTTTCTGTATGTTTCACTTTCAGGGCTCTGTTGTAGATGTAGATGTGTTGAAGAGCAGCTCAGAAGAAGAATCCGAAGTGGACTGAACCTGACCTTTGACTCTCAAGTCAATCTTTCTGAGTGCGAGAATCAAAGGAAACTTAGTCTTTCATTTTCACAAGAGACCATCCATGAGATGACATCATTCTCACATCCACGGCTGAAGTAATGAACAATTCCAACGTGTGTTTGTTTTTGTGAAAAATGAGTCCAGTTTCAATATTTTTGCATCTGTTTTTTCAATTGGCCCTAGTTAATTGGAACATTACAAAGATGATTACCCAGTAATTAAGAATTACTTAAATATGTTTATATGCAGAAAGTGTCAACAAGTCCATCAGATGGGATTCCTTTTTGATATGCCAAGCCCTTAACTTAGGATTACATTTTTGAACCATGAGATGCTATTTGTGAGTGTATACATCTTCATCGCGGTGACACAAGCGACATTGTCTTTTTATGCATCTAATGTGTCAGATATGATGAAGCGTGTGGGTTTTTTTTGTATTTTATCACTAAGTGATTAAAAGTATCAGAGAGTGACACAGTTACAATGTACACTTCATGCAAGCCAAGCATAGTTCATGAAATATCAAGAAAATCATAGAAACTTTGAAATTTATAGTGTGGCACAACCAATGCATAATAATTAACCCTTGAAAGCCTGTTATCATATATCTAGGGTGTAATTACATAGAGTTACAGAAACCAAGTCATTAAAGCCTGACACCCTATATATAGGGTGTAATTACATAGAGTTACAGAAACCAAGTCATTAAAGCCTGATACCTTATATATAGGGTGTAATTACATAGAGTTACAGAAACCAAGTCATTAAAGCCTGATACCTTATATATAGGGTGTAATTACATAGAGTTACAGAAACCAAGTCATTAAAGCCTGACACCCTATATATCTAGGGTGTAATTACATAGAGTTACAGAAACCAAGTCATTAAAGCCTGACACCCTATATATCTAGGGTGTAATTACATAGAGTTATAGAAACCAAGTCATTAAAGCCTGATACCCTGTATTTACGGTGTAATTACATAGAGTTACAGAAACCAAGTCATTAAAGCCTGACACCCTATATTTAGGGTGTAATTACATAGAGTTACAAAAACCAAGTCATTAAAGCCTGACACCCTATATTTAGGGTGTAATTACATAGAGTTACAGAAACCAAGTCATTAAAGCCTGATACCCTATATATAGGGTGTAATTACATAGAGTTACAGAAACCAAGTCATTAAAGCCTGATACCCTATATTTAGGGTGTAATTACATAGAGTTACAGAAACCAAGTCATTAAAGCCTGACACCCTATATATAGGGTGGAATTACATAGAGTTACAGAAACCAAGTCATTAAAGCCTGATACCCTATATATAGGGTGTAATTACATAGAGTTACAGAAACCAAGTCATTAAAGCCTGATACCCTATATAGGGTGTAATTACATAGAGTTAGAGAAACCAAGTCATTAAAGCCTGACACCCTATATATAGGGTGTAATTACATAGAGTTAGAGAAACCAAGTCATTAAAGCCTGATACCCTATATATAGGGTGTAATTACATAGAGTTACAGAAACCAAGTCATTAAAGCCTGATACCCTATATATAGGGTGTAATTACATAGAGTTACAGAAACCAAGTCATATCTGGGAGATTTAGATGAGTAGCTAAAAACAACTCCTGTGTTTTTGGTTGTAATAGTATAACTTGGCTTGTGTCTAGTATATTTATTACCTTTCCAGTAAACAGCGCCCCCTCTCACAGGGGAAAATAAACATAAAGTCCCAAGAAAGCTGATTCACTGAATACATTGGCGAATCAAAGTAGAAAAACTTATCAAAAAACATCAAGTCATATGATTTCAGTCAAACGGCAGATAGCGAATACTGCCTCTAGAAGTCAGAATATTCAAATTTCACCTTCAAATAATCTTTTTTTGTCACTAGAGGGCGTTGTACACAGGAAAGGTGTACTTCTTCATTTCTTTAAACACACTAGAGGTGCTATTTATAACATATTTTTCTTAAAATATATTATTTTTGCAAGTGGACATTTATTAACAGGTTACAAACTTAAACTTAATATTGACCTTGCAGTAAAAAAACGCTTGACTTTTCTACATCTTTTGACGAAGTCATCAGTGAACTGATGTAAATTTCTCAAAATGTTTATTTATCAGGTGCAATATACAAATGTGTTGGGTTTCTAATATTTGCTTTAATTTATTTATTGATGGATTGAATTTTTTTGCTGTAATTTTCATTTCAGTGTGTTTCAGATTTAATAAATACTTTTTCAGTTTACATATTGGTTAAGATTTCACGGTGAGTTTGTTGAAAATATATTCAATTTTGATTCTATCACAATTTAATGTAAAATAGTTAGTCTTGTCCAAAATGATTATTAGGAGATGAAGTAAGCAATTCTTGGTACCCGTAATATCATTTTCCCTCATGCTAGAGGGTCAAAATAGAACAAGAAGGGTGACTTATTGTCATTACCTGTAATAGCATTTTACCTCATGCTAGAGGGTCAAAATAGAACAAGAAGGTTGACTTATTCTCAGTACCTGTAATAGCATTTTACCTCATGCTAGAGGGTCAAAATAGAACAAGAAGGGTGACTTATTGTCAGTACCTGTAATAGCATTTTACCTCATGCTATAGGGTCAAATTAGAACAAGAACGTTGACTTATTCTCAGTACCTGTAATAGCATTTTATCTCATGCTAGAGGGTCAAAATAGAACAAGACGCTTGACTTATTCTCAGTACCTGTAATAACATTAAGTATGATTCGTCAAATAGTACAGTCGATTCCCAAACTTGCATTAGAGAGCCATTTTAGTGAACAGACATGTTCACAGCAATATATGCTGCTAGAGGGCGCTTTTCAATATTGCCTGGTGGTCAAATAAAAACCCTCAACATGCAAGAGGTTAACCCAGATGATGTGAACTGCAACCTATTTAATCCAAGGAAATTTCTTCATCAAATTGTACATACAAGCATCCTGTAGACAGTAAAAGTACTTTGTAAATTGGTTTTAATGTCTTCAATTTACTAGTATTTTAACCTCTTTCTTAAAGAAACAGTGTTCTTGTGCCTTTTCCACAAATGTAGACTATACCTTTATGATAGACCTTTTCAATGTAGTGCGCCCTCATGTGACAAAGTGGAGAATACAATATGAGTTATGCTAGCGCCCTACAGAGGAGAAATTGAGAAATGTGTAAAATTGTTAAGTCTTACCTTGATTGAAAGATCCATCGCTGTTTACACTGTTGGCGCTTTGGTTACATAAGCAAAAACCAGCTACAGATCTATCAGTCCATAGTCATGCAGGAATATTAAGTGATAACTCTTGGGGGCGCACATTACATTTGATAGGTCTATTGAATTGTAAACTTTTAAGATTCTGTGCATCATGTAAACATGTAAAGAATTGGCTTTTCTACCTGCTGATATTTGGCAGGTCAAAGGTCGTGAAAATACTTATTGTAAAATTCATATTTGGATGGATGTTACTATTAAATGTGTATTACAACTATATTGTCAGTGTAGATCACAGTTTTAGAGTACTCAAGAATTTTAACACCCAAAAAATATTGTAGGTTAAAGCATGTATCTGCATTAAATGCAGCCAGTTTTATATAGAAGTTAAGTCAACAATATAACCATGGTAACAGGGACAGTTACAGATCACAATAGATTGGACAATTAGTTGTTATGGCAACAGGGTTAAACTACTTTGTGAGTTATTTTGTTAATACTTGTCAAAGTGGTACAAAAATGTTAAAGGTCTCAAAAGAGATGTCGGAAATTTGGAATTCACTTTCAAGAAAGTTTCGACTCTGTGAGTAGAAATTTTTACTAAGTCTCAAAAAGTAGATTTGCCTTACACAAAAGTGTGCTGAGTACTAGTGCCTTGCAGTTATAGTACATACACTGAAATACTACCAAACTAAAGAGAGTATAGCATTTCAAGCAAGTGGTACGATGTCGTTGACATCTTGCGCAATGTTTTTGTCGCAGATAACACAAACAAAATACAGGCAGTAATAGCACACACGCACATGAAATGTTACATTTTATATCACTGTGACCACAAAATAAAGTTTTTTGGTTTGAATCTTCAATGTCTCATCTGACAGTGTTGATTTGTGCTCACATCACAGGGAGATAAAATGTATCATCTTGTATGTGTGTGTGCACTGTGATAGAAATTTTCAAACACCAGCCACTTGTAAACTGTTATCAGATAGAAGCAAATGATAGATGTACCCAGAAATGGTTGTACTTTTTCAGTGGATGTGTATTTCACTGTATAAAAGAGATATCATCATATACCCATTCAGTGGGTGACAGCGCCCTCACATTGATGCAATAATTGCTATATCATGCCCATGCACACTTTGTCCAAATAAGGTCAGTTGCATAAATTACCGAACCATTATTTCTCCAAAATTAGGCTGTGATATTTTTTAATGTATTTTATCAGAGGGTATAGGATAAAACCTTTACAAACCGAATATGGGGTTTTGCGGACTTTAGTAATGCAACTTGCAGGCCCTCTTAAGGTCGGGCCCTAACGCTGTAGAATCTCGACCTGCAAAACCCATATCTGGTCGGTAAGATATTGCCAACCTTTCATTCTAGTCATAGAAAGATTTCATTTAGAAGTATCTCCACTAAACAGAGACCAGTCAACGAGTCAATAAAATTATTATTGAGAGTTTTTGCATTTTCACAAGCCAGAATATATTTTTCTGTGATGCAACGTAAACTAATAGTGTAGGAGGCTGTCATATAAATAACTGTGGTTTACAAAAATGAGTTTTAAAATTTGTGTCCTCGACATTTGATGCCAAACAATACTAGAGATGATAAGATTTTCATTTGTAGTCGTAATATGTTTTATGAATTCATAATTGATCTTACTGTACAGTACTATGGATTTTGGATTAATTGATAAATTCACTGAGTGATTAATGATTGATCAGACAATCGATCAATCAATTGATCAACAATCGATAACCTAGTTTTGATTGGTTGATCAATTAAATGATGAGTAATTGATTAGTCTATTTGATGACAATTAATCAATTGCATGATTGAATGATAATTTGCATTATTATTGAGTGATTGATTATCTGATCAATTTAATGATTGATTGATTTGTCATTCAAATGATATTGATCAATGGAATGAATTCTCATATGATGCATTAATTGATCTACCAAGTGAATGATCGATTGAATAACTGATTGATTGATTGATTGATTGATTGATTGATTGATTGATTGATTGATTGATTGATTTGGAAATTGATGACTGATTGATCAATATATCCTGACCTTTTATAGTTTCATTCGTTACTTGACTTGTCATGTTCATTGATGTCTTTTTCCCAAGTTAGACCTAAAAAAAAATTGTTTGGTTCCGATTACCCGACCCCACCTAGATTTTCGCTGCCAACCCTAAACTATTTTTTACGTATTCGAGAAAAAAATAATAAAATCGCAAAAATTGTGAAGTCGCATGAGAAATATTGGATGTTGATATTGAGATCAACTTAAAAAGACAATATAAAACTGTTCTTCCAATCTGTAATGGCTGTACATCTGATAGGAAGAAATAAACAACACAGAGACCATTTGGAAAACAATGGAAAACCTGAACTAGACACTCACACAGAAAAATAAAATAAAATAAAAAATCTACCTACCCCACCTATTCTAAAATTGAGCATAATCGGAACCACACAATTTTTTTGTATTAGGCCTTGTCAAAATGTACAGAAAATACTTTTTAGTAAGGCTTTCCCTCTCTATCTTCCTGAGTCCATGAAACCAATCCAAGTACAATAACCCACCATGCAAAAGAATAAATGAATAAAAGAATAAATAAATAAAAAATTAACGCACTGTTTTAATATTTTTTAACACATTCCAGAAGATTGGTAAAGGAAAAGAATACATCTGTTTGGCCTATGTTTTATCAATCAAGAGCACAGCAAACTTAGTGAAAGTTTATTGAAAAAAAAATCCCACCCTGCATATTGTTTGTGTGTGGTAGTCTGAACGTGCCCAAATTATATATATTTATCAGTGCTTCCATAGTCTGGATTCCAACTGTGGTCTACTAACCACAGTCTGGTCAAACTCCCTCCATTAGCACAGAAAGTGAACCCCAGCTGCTATAGTGATGTAAACAGTGTATAAGTAGCATCCTTAGCTGACAAATATACCATATTTGGACATTACATAACTGCCCCAATAAACACTAACTTTATGCATGGATGTATCGCCCTAATACATCCATGCTTTATGAGAGGCTGTGTTATTGGTTAGAATTTTGTTTTTAACAAAGACATGATGTTAATGACTGCATCTCAGGACTCTGACCAGACTGTGGTATGTAGACAACAATTGGAATCCAGATTAATGTTTCTACATGTAGGTTCTATTATGTAGCCTTTATGAATGATTCACTTTGTTCAGAAACAGTGGAAAATTGTATAATGTAGTCTAGTTGTAGCCCACAACAAGCACATTCTCTCTCCACCCCCACCCCCATCCCGGGCTATGGCCTAGGAATGACCTGAGTCCATCCTTCTGTGTCTCTGTATATCAGTCCATTGGCAATCCTATTTTGGGGCAGCCACTAAGGTACCCTCCAAGCCAACTTGATGCACCACTGACACACAGCAATTTATTGTGACCCACCAAACATTTTGGTGTTCACCTGTCCCTTACCGTCCTGTGCAGTGACTCACAAGAAAAGACAGCTTTCTTAATATTTGGACCCGTGACAATTAAGCAATAAACCATCCCCTGGTATACCAAGAGGTTTTGATTAGTGAACGAATATTGAAAAAATCGGAAACATGTTAAGAACTGACAATTTATGGTTTCGTTTGCATCGAATAAACCTGCATCAGGACGCTTGAAATCGACCATGTGATCCCCAAATTTTCTCTCGAAGCTCGTTACCTCCTACTGCCCTCTTGTGGTGAGATATGTGTTCAGCATGTTGCAGTACATTGTGGAGTTTTAATACGGGACGTTAAAACAGATTGTCGAAATAACTGAACACTTATTGTTATCTTTATTGCCATAAGTATAAAAATATACAATGGAAGTCGCTTTGGTTTATATATGTAGCTAGCTCAGTTAAAACACAAAGAGTGTGGATATAAGTAACATTATTTGAAATGGCACATTATTTGAAATGAATTCTGAAATATTACATCTTTTGCAAGGGAAATGAACAAAAACAAAATGGATAACATCTTGCTTAAATCCTCAAAATATACATGTGAATGAAGAATTAAACGTAGTAGCCTTATTGACTGGCTTTACAAATACTCGTAAGTTTGCTTGTAACATATATTGCGCCCTCGAACGAGGGCGATGTGGTATCACGCAAGGAGAAAAAGAAGACCAGAGTGTCCTACCCCTTCTTTTTTCTTTTTTTAGCAAATGAGCAAATTTATGTTGAGCACGCGCGCGCGCACAACTAATTTTACTCATTATATGTTCCAATGTTCCAATATTAGCCAAACCAAGATTCGAATCCTAAGTCCGCGCGGTCGCGAAGGAAGGCCGTGAAAAACGGCAGCAGTCAAGCATATGACCGTGTACGCTAATCAATCTGCTTTCAACCACAGACAAGATTCAAGAATCTTGTCTGTGTTTCAACGTGCGTGATACGCTAACAGACAATTGGACACTGTGCGAGTCAAGCTGGCAAGCCAAATCGTAGTATTATTCTAACGCGTATCATATTTCTTTGTCCATTGAAATTATATATATTTAGTATTGTGTTATAAAACACTAAACAAATTGTAGTTCTCCATATGTCGTTGATCTAAAAGTCATGATATCGAAGTCTCCTTATACCTGTCTTGGTACCTGGAGTCATTCTACAGATATTTTATCATGTATTACGGTACCATGGCAGAATTTATGATATCTTTAGGAATTACTTGTATTGTCTTCATGTTGTTTTTTGTCTTTATTAAAACTTTATTTAAATGTTATTTCACTGTTGGTATACACAAGCCCTTGATCTGATGCGCGTATCAGCTCTGATGAACGTCGAACATGCCGCGACTCGTGATCGTGGGGAGATAGACATGACAGCCGATTGATTACATCATAATACATGTATATACGGGAGTTACGCCTTTACCAGAGGTTCAGGTTTGGGGATTTCCCACTCGGATTGATGACGGATACCCTAGGACAGGATCCCAGACAAATTTCTTATTTGAATAATTGTAAGTCGGTCAGTGTAGACTCAACTTACACTTGCTTCTGTTTATGACATAATTACACTACGTACCTATTTCCGCTTCATCGGCTGCCTATTTCCGCTTCAGCGGCTGCTGAGTCAACCGTGCATGCCTTGACCTTAGTAGGCGAAGATTTGTACAAATACGCGAGGTAACTCGGCTGCTATCGAAATTGCCTTCATAATTTCCCGTAAACTATTCTGTCTCACTGAGAAAATCTTCCTCTGACAATCCGCAGAGTTTACTATCACTACAGACTGAGCAGACTGCAACGTTCGGAGCAGACGACAAACTTTGACTTTGAACGCAAAGGCAGTGTGTAAACACCAAAACTTGGACGTGTGCCAACTGCTCATTATCATTCATTTTAGACATGCTAGCTTGATGTGTAGACCAATCAGATCTCTTGATTTTCGCCATCAATATACAGGTATAATAAACAGGTGATCGATGTACAGATTATCCCTAGAACCAAGTAGCAGATGAAATAAATCCAGTCTAACTGCAGGACACACATCTTCCAAGCATGGTGGACATTCAGAATCAGAGGTGATATAATATGAGCGTCAGATCGACTGTCTTTAAAGTATTATTGTTATGCAAATTATTCATGGGTGGGGTCAAACAAAACCATAAATTGTTAGTTCTTATCTTGTCTCAGTTTTTTTCAATATACTGATAAATTATAATAGCGATAAACCACCCCCTGGGGATGGTATACCAGACGGTTTTGACCATATATTTCGATGACTAATCCAAACCTCTTGGTATACCATCACCAGGGTTGGTTTATTGCTTAAGTATTTCATAGGGCACACTTCGCTCCTCGATTTCAACCAAACCAGGCACAAATGTCATAATGTAGGGTACATTATGCACGTCACTTAATCTTGTGACATTTACCATTTTACACATTAACATCACTTCATGTTGCAAGTAGCCATTCCTATTAACTATCATATGGTGATTAGATCGTTGGACCGTACAACCTATTCAATACATGACATAATACGTCCTTGGTCATACAGTATTGGTGAAACTGTGTTGTATTATTGGAAGGGGGGGGGGGGGTAAACGTTGCTAGGTGCGACCAGTTGCCTCCGTTCGCATTCATTAATCTCTTAACTCACAATGCATCGTATCCTGCTTTAAATCAGGGTATTTCAATTCACACCTCCTACACTGTAACAAATTAAAGTTCTGATTCTCACCAAATATTTATTTTCTTAGCTCGCTGTACAAGGAACTAAATTTACGTTTTAAAACTTGATACTATAAATACTAATAAATATAATCTTAAAATGTAATCTTAGCTGATTTTTCCCGCTCTTATAGTTATTAATGCTAAAGTGGCCAACAGTTTGGCTTCTAGGAATTACACATCTCAGTATATGATTACGGAAAAGAAAGTTTGTTATCGGAGATTTAAGTAATGAATATAAACAAAGTGTCACACAGAGTCATTGAATAATTTGACTTTTAGCCCAAACTACGCATTGGTATATCAGTATCGTCCACGGGGGGGGGGGGGGGGGGGCATAATTTGCCCTTTGGACGGAGATACAAGCAATTTAACATAAAAACAAACACGAGTTATAACCTATACCCTCGGATCGGGGGGGGGGGGGTACTCCCATAGAAAAGTATACGGGTATCTGCCTTTCAAATGGATAACTTTTTCACGAAAACAAAATGTTAACGTGTGTCTGCTTTTCGTCTGAAAATCCCCTTTACTGTCCCGAAAGAAACTTGGCTTGCGGGCATTTGTGTCGTTATCATAGAAACACTTCCGTGTATCATAATGAGATGACGTGTCTAATTCACCATATTCCAACAGAGTACTTTTCGTTGATTCAATAAAGTAGGTGACTACGAAAAACTAAATTTTTCTATCTTGGATTTTGGATGAAATGATTAAAGATCACTGCCATTGGAATTTATCTCATAGTTAGAATAGACTAGTATAAACATCTTATGTTTTGACCGAAGGTTAACACGTTGAAAAATCTCCATATTAGGGCACACGATTACTTCGAATAAGATTGTATGTCGTCAACCCATGGGTCTATATTTTTACGATTTCATCTTTAATTCTAAGAATGGATCTTCAGATAACTTTTGATGACCAGGTTTATTTTTCACTAACCAGGAAGTTTTTAAAACATTAATAATTATGATTTATTAATCAGATGTGTAGTTGTATGGAGCTATCACAATTTTTGTTTTACCCACCATACTCTGCTTCCCTACCGGCCTCCTCTGTTCAAGACCTAGTTTTCTCAAGTTTCTGTGTTGGCAAACGTGGCTAAATATGATATTTATAGGTTTTCATGTGATTTGTTCACATTATGAAATTACATCAGAAACGTGGCCTGACCACAAATTTCTGTATAAGTAAGATGCAAGCCATGGCGTTTACAAATTCATTCCATTTCTTTGCATCAATCTTCACTACCCTAACACGTGTAGTGTTTTATCGAAGCACAACCGTCGAAGACATTCCGTGAGAATAAAGATAAGTTCTTAAATTCGCACTGCCACTTCACAAGTTTCTATTAGGTGCGTGCGAATTTAAGAACTTATCCCACGTACAACCGTTTATTTATATCACGCGCGGTTTTGTTCCATTATATTTAGAAATGTTCGGGTTGTCACCTGGCATTTCTCTGTCTCGCCAATTTTTCCTTTGAAAAAGAATATTCATTCGAAACGTCGGATTTAACAGCTATATATACGGACTGGTTTATTAGTTCCTTGTGCATTTCTATGTATGTATGTATGTATGTATGTATGTATGTATGTATGTATGTATGTATGTATGTATGTATTGTATTGTAGTGTATGCATATGTATGTATTGACTCCACCACCAAAAATGAAGAAAACTAGACCCCCCCCCCCACCGAAATTTCAGCCCTCATGCATTGAACTGCCACTTCACAAGTTTCTAATACAAATCAGGATTTATTGAGAGGTGGAAGGCTTTTTTCATTCCCAAGACATACAAGCAGACAGACAGAAGAATTAACATGCCTATAACACTACTGCAACTCGGTTCAGTTGTGCTAAAACAGCTGCACCTTCTCATGATGGAAACTGAAAATAACTCACATATACAATTCAAATAAATGCGCAATATGCAAATAGAAATGAACATATACAACTATTTATTCAAGATCATCAACTTAATCATTAGCTGTCATTATAAGTACAGCTACAGTGCACCGAATCGCTATGAACATTGAAACTCACTCAGTCTCTTTCAATCATTCTTTATCATTATCTTTCTCATTATCATTAAATAACGATTCACTGTTAATTGGATCATTATTTCTTTCCTCCATATCCCCCGTACCATTACCTGTGACCTCAGCATTTCCAATGTCTAATTTCTTAAAGACAACAGTGTACTCCAAATGAGGTTTCGATTTAGCAGGGCCAATAAGTGATAACAAAACTGGTAAGAACAAGAGCGCATGCGCCATACCAAAAACTATAGTCAGGAACATGACTCTGAAGAATGAAAGGAAAACATAAGAATTTGCATTTGATAAAAAAATTATGCCAAGCAAGGATGATATGCCCCCATTCATTATTGGAACAGCTACACGAGAAAGGGCGATCTCAACTCGATGATTTCGATCCGCCCCATCGGCTTTCATAAAGGCGTGACAGACATGCGCACTGAAGTCGACGGAAAAACCGACACTCAGTACAACATGGATCATAGTTATAGAACTTAGGGAAAGACCCCAGAAATGCATGAAACCAAACAACCCAACAAGAATCATTACCATGGTAAGTGTTACATAAATCACACACAGAGGATGGGGTATAAAGAAAAAGCAAACTACAAAGATGGCCGCAACAGCGATGCCAACTGTTTGTAAAGTACTCGGTAACACTTGTACAAACTGTTCAAAGAAAATAAAAGCACCTGTATAAGCGAAAGCTGGTAAATCACTACTATCTGTGATTTCTCTTACTTCTAGCATCATGTTGCCCTGAACGGTAGAACTAGCAAGGCGTTCTGATTGAACATAGAAACGTGATGATTTTATGACGCCATCTTTAGAAATATTTAAATCACCGACAAACTGTGGATTCTTAGGAAGAAAATCGAATTGTAAAGATTGTGAGAAAGAAGTATGGCTTGTTGGAAGTGACTGGTTATGAAAATTGAAAAAGCTATCAAGCCAAGAAATGCGAAAGTTATCATTTATGTATTTACTATTTCCTAGTGTCTTTAGAAGATTGTCAAGTTCATTTTGGACACCATCTTCCCAGTATGGTATTGGTTCTTGGATAACAATTGCAATTACTGGACCATTTCCATTGTAATACTCACGTTCTAATTTAAAATACGAATGTAGGTACGAGTCCGACGGTACAAGGTTGTTCAAAACGAGTCCCTGTTCTAAATTCAGAACACCCCAAATGGAAACTGCCAGATAGCCGACAAAGACTACAAGAATTGTGACTTTGACTGGAACCAACATTATGAACTTGGAGAGATATAAAGGTGCACGTTCAAAAATACTTCTATCTTCTTGGTCGTTGTCGTCAGAAATGTCTGATGGTTTGCCACGACAGAAAAAGGCACACAGACACTTCCGTACTTTACCACCGGAATTGATTTCATCGTCTGATGGAACTGGTGTGCAGGTTAAGCAATGGCGGGAACTCTTCACACGACGTGTATGGAAAACCATAGCACTACCAAAAACAGTCAGCTGCATGAAGTAACACCAGATAACTGCAAATC
Organism: Glandiceps talaboti; assembly: GCF_964340395.1. Classification (NCBI taxonomy): domain Eukaryota; kingdom Metazoa; phylum Hemichordata; class Enteropneusta; family Spengelidae; genus Glandiceps; species Glandiceps talaboti. The sequence goes on from NC_135571.1 coordinate 7,383,534, forward strand.
CTACCAAAACACATAAAAAATTACCTTATCAATAAAATGTTTTTCTCCCAGAGGCTCTATAATCATGCTATGTTTTTAGAAAACGTCACGAATTATCAATTTTCATCTGTTGCATAATAAAACTCTCCGTAACAAAAACGGTCAGTACACTGACTTGAGACATCTTGAATAATCAAGGCATTGTGACTAATATCTATTTCTCCATCAACTGCCTTGAAGGAAATTCAATTCACCATGACTGGCCTCAATATTTCAAAATGAAACAATTCACTGGAATTTTAATATTGTAAACATAAATAATATGTACCTGTATAGATACAGAAATTTCGTAGACTTGGGAACACGTTGGTTGCGCCAATACAGAAAGCCAGCACGTCAGTGATAGAAGTGATAGTTATTGACACTGCAACTGCACTGAAAGCCCCAGATATTCTGCCTTCAACGGTGTCTGAAGGTTTGGTTTGAAGCCAACCCGACATCAAAAGGAACATGTCGTCAATACCGATTCCTGGTGAAATGAGAATAAGAAATGTTACATTCACTGCAAATTTAATCGATGGTAAATTGTGATGCTTCAAACAACAATCCATTATACACGTTCAGAGACTGAATTTATTCCTTGATACCATTACCTTATAGATTGTGTCATTATTTGCATATCACTGATGCGGATCATCATGGCATGAACAATTCTTCATCTATACATCCCTAAGAATCATTCTTGCAAACCAGAGGTGATATTTCTTCCGCGACATTGTGAAATATCGTCTCTTCACGGTACCGTAAAAGAAGCTGTGGCTTACGAGGATAGTTATAATGGGTATATGTTAGATCAGATATATTAATATACATGCACTGAACTGTTTGCTGATCTGGTCAGTAGACCGAGCTTTTTTTTTGGGGGGGGGGAGCGAACTTCAGTATAATAATGACCTTATAATTACTTTGGGTCAGCACTGTTAACAAATCAATTCATTCAAAGCACTATGTGTCCTGAAAACATGTTTAGTATATAATTTCAATCAATTCAAAAACCCCATCACCAATAACAGAAAGAAATTGCAATAACATTATATCACCAAATGATTATTCTACCACTACAGAATTACTGTGAATTTAAAGAATTCTCTTACCTATTATCAGAAATGGCATTACACCTACAATGTTGACATTTTTCACACCAATGAAGGAACAGAATCCATAGGAAGCAAGAATTGCAAGCGCTGCTGAAACGACACCAATGTTGGCAAGAAATCCTCTTGACGTCACACAGTTACCAGTCCCACATACAAGTCCAGAATAGAAACTCATAACAGCTATGGTGATGGCAAAATAGGTAATATCCCCCGATGTACCTTCATTCAGTTCATAGTTAAGACTTTCTGAAACTGAATATACAGTTTGAGATACGTTTCCTTTCCATTCCAACATCTTTTCCAGGAACGCTTTCTCCCATGCCAGACTTATTTTCTTCATTTTGTCATCAGATCTTAAGTGATAACGTACACGTAGGGCTTCAGCGCTTGTCACTATAGACCGTCCATCTACCCCTACACCTCCCATTATGTTCGCTACATAGACAGGTGCCTTGCCATCAACCTTGACAACTGGGAATGTTAAGTTCATTTGAAGAAACCCAGCAATGTCTGATCCATTTATGAGAGTTTGTACTCCACTAATAACACAATTGTGGAATCGTCTGACACAAACATTGAAATACCCATAGTCTTCATTGTCAACAGTTACAGTTATTTTTTTGACATAGTCATCAAGTTCTAATAATTCAGTTAAAACTACTACCGATAACACATTGTCTCCAGTGTTTTCTGCGACAATGATGACGTCACCATACAGTCCAAGAGTAGCGATCTGATGTTGGTAAAAATCCTGACCACTTCTGTCTTGGAATAACTGTTTGACTGTACGTCTGTCTTTATCAGCACGACTGTTTTCAGGAGTGTACAGATACTCTAAGTCTGTTTCATTTTCTAGTTTTATAAAACCAACACCAAGAATTCCAGTTGCAATAAGTGCTATTGCAAGGATTATTACCGGATGTCGGGACAGAAATTTTCCATATTTGCTGAAAAGTCCACTGATGCGTTTCTCAACTATTTCAAATAATGCCATGCTCCATCTATATATCTATATATCTCAGTGGTCTGAGCGTCTATGTAAGGTCAATGTTGAAGGTAACAGGCAGAAAGTGTCTGTTCAGGGCATCTGTAAAGAAAATAGTCGTATCAAAGAGCGGTAATTTGAAACGGGTAATGTACATTCCAGGCCGTGCTACTCTTGCCAACATTGTGGTAACTAAGTGTCACTTAGTAACACCATGTTGGCAAGGGTATTCAGGTCGCGAATTGACAAATATTTCTATTAGATATGTTCTCACCCACTGAAGATGGGGATATAGTGGCTAGAACATGTAGAAGGACAACACACATGTACAGAAGTGAAAGTATATCAATCATTCGTTATCATTGTCAAATTTAGACAATGACGTAAGAGTTAATTCGTAGAATAATGTAATTATAGAATGATTACTCATCTCATCAATCTGAACTTAGTCTATTTCCTTAACGACTAAAGTTTCACTTTCAAACAATCCACACATACTTTTGGCATGATTGTACATACATACATACATACATACATACATACATACATACATACATACATACATACATACATACATACATATCAACATACATATCAACATTTCAAGAATACAAAAAAACAAACAATTTATTTGTCTGGAGGGAAAGACTCATGAACTGGTTTGAGATATCAAAATGAGAGAGCCTACTTGTTTTCGGAAATAGGAATTAGGACTGTTTTCTATTTTCAAATGTATTTTCTGATATAAAAAGAAGGAAAATACATTAAAAGCTTACATCCTGGATTCAATGATATTATAAAGTCAAGACGTAAAATGCCCACCCCCGTTGAAGAATGGAACCTTCCGTCTAGTTTTGTAGGGCAGACGATATCCTTGACCTGATAGCGCCACTGCGCAGAGCAGAAATTAACTAGTACGCCCGTAAAACTGTGCCGTCATCAATATAAATATTGGTCAGAGTATATCCTCATTCCCTGCCATCATTCGATGCTTCATTTAATGACATACTTTAAAGCACCTATTTTAATATGATATGTACCAAGAATATTAACTATCCATACAAAATGCAAGCGTTCCCATCATGATTATAAAATTATAATTTCCAATACGTTTACTTTGCTTAACCATAAACAATATCGATGCATATGCACTACTAAATTAGCATATCCTCACATTATTTCCAGGCGGGAAATGTTATAAAGACAAAACTGCGATCATTTTTGTCCATTTTTAACCAAAATGTCACCATGCAAATAGTACTCATGCAGTGCTACAATAAACTGATAAAGGATATTCTGAAAATGAACGGGAGATGTCAGATCATGTCAGCTCGCGAAAATGTCTGAATATATGTTTACGAAATGATTAATTAGCCACACGCGACCGATTGAATTTCACATCGCCAGACGAGTAATGTTTCATTGTCGACAATCCACGAAAAAGGGCAAATTTAGCTTACCTCTTGTTCCAGGAATTCGCGCTCCGTCTTTCAAGAACTAAACAGACATGGAAGGGAATATATCGCACGAATACCTTTATGTAGAAATGAAAGTGTTTGCCTTATGACTCATCCACCGTGGAAGTGAATATGGAAGCCTGTAATAAATGTGTGTGGTTATGGGCATTACCTGGTAGGGGTGATAAGCTCGAGCTCATTCTTGCGTTTTATATACACGATGAAGCGTGCAAATACTTTCTGCCCATAAAGCCGGCAATTGCCAGGTCTTGTTTCATTATTTCTATCTAACTCATAGTTGGATAGTTGCAAGTATTAGTAGTAGATACGTGACATAATGCATTGTTGTGTTGTGTTGTGTTGTGTTGTGTTGTGTTGTGTTGTGTTGGTCGGCGAGTAGATATTACGTATATAGCCATAACATTGGAATAAGTTAATGAACTCAGAACACGCATACCAACACTAAATTTATAGTATTAGGACCATACTATTCGCTGATGCAATATAATACTGACTCACCATTCCTGAATGTTAAAAACTCACGTACTTGAAATAAGGAAATAGGCAGATATCCGGGATGTGAATTTTAAATGTTTTTTTCTGAGACCATCGTAATTTCATTATAGATGTTGTGAAGCCTAATAAAATGATGTTTGCATCTTTACACCACGTACTTTTTCCTAAAACGAGAGATTACGTCAGTTTTTTTAGCTGTTGACATTTCCTTGATCTCGTGGGGCTCTCCGTGGACGTGAATTGAACCATGGAGAATATGAGAACAGTGGTCGTCCTACTGTCTACGTCACCGTAGAATGCACATTGAGATCTATTTTTCTGGAAAGCAAAGTTATTTAAACCTAAGCAAACGTTCAATTTGAAAAATGAAAATAAATGGAAGGTTCATAAACTGTTCAGGGAATTTGTTTAATCTTTCACTTTCACATAAAGTTAACACAGTATTCAAAGACCATTCTAAAATGTCTCAATGTGACTCGGTAACAAAAAGGGAGAAAGGGGTAAAATGGCAGAGTGTCCCCATGGAGACTAAGTTAATAAGGTAAAATGACATGGGAACCCTGGTAGATTTTACCTACTTACCGCCCTTAGAAAAAACACTGTTGGGTTTATACTGTCTTGAACAAATTAACAACAAAAGTCTAAACAAAAATACTAGTTGAAATAAAAACAATATACCAAGCCCATTGAATATTATTGCTTCTGTATTACACGTAGAGACATCAAAGCTGACATTTTGCACTTTATTTTGACAAATCCATGAGTTGAAATCTCTGCAATCTGTTAATGTTTGTTAGTTAAAATAAAGAAGTGAAATATTATTGAATTAACATGTCTCATTATTTTTTTCAGACTCAATTAATGCTTGGTGGGGGTCCTTTTCATATATAATATATAATTTATGATTTCCTGATTTCTATTTAACTTTTTAACATATCTTTTTGAAAATTATCCCGATGGTTCCCCGCTGTAACTTATACGCTCGTATATTAATTATATTCAACTTTCCATTTAAGTTTAGACAGCCCCCTGTGTGGTTAAATTGTTCTCACCCACCCCCACTTGACCAGGAAATTCCTGTTCAATATTTTGAGGAATAAACATCAAAAGTATGTCAAATTAATTCTCCCTACAGGGGTGCCTACCCAAGGAGGAAAAAAGATAATTAATTCGTGTAAGATGCATTGGTAACGGTATACTTGATGCAGAATGTACCATATGATATGCAAAGGTCGTGTTGATACAGAAGTCAAACCCAACGAACTGTGACACCCCTTCACATTCAAAACGACTTGACGTGAACTTCCCATTGCCAATCGTACCGTTAGTATACACGGCGAGTACTATACAGCCGAACGTTACCAAGGCGATCACGGTCATGTTGGCTGAATTCCTTCACAAGTAAAAGATCAACTTTGGTGAGTACTCGGTACATAGATACAAACTTCATTGTTAGGAAAGTTATATTAACTTTCGGCTCGCATCAAACGTAGTGCCAAGGTTTCTTGCTTCAGTTGCAGGTATGGTTTCATTTTCGTTGACCTTCATTAGTGGCAAATTCAGTTTATATAGATTTTGACGAGACCCAAGTACTGCATTAGTAAAATATTTATGTTCATTTAGTGTCAGTCTTGAACTTTCTGGCGTATTTTTTTTATCGAAGTTGCTTGTAGAGCACTCACCTTTGGTAACTGCTGGAGAGGAAACTTGTCCCGACACGAAAAAAATGGTCGAGTAAAATTATCAAAATGTTAAGGGTAAATTATCGGTAAAGAAAGTGAAAGAAGTTGCCTCTGCAACGCACAAATTACTTCAGAGGCTCACAAATAATCTAGAAGATCCGTACATCCATATCCCTCTGTGCAACAAAAAGGGAAGTACCAGGCGTGATAAATCCCGTAGAACGTCAGCAAAAATAACCCCAATCACTTTCAATTTTCCCTTGTCCTATCTACTATCTACACTCGCTGTTTGCAACAGTACCACTGCCGTTCTGTGTACTAGGGTTTTATTTTTAATTATCTAATTTTTTAATTTTTAAAACCAGTTTGTTAGTGAATCATTTTAGTGTGCATAGTTTTTCAATTATATATTTTTGTTGTATTTTTTGTATGAAATGTCAGTTTAATTTCCTCTATTGAGATGAATAACGTGGTTTTGATTCTGACTCCTAATGGTATATCGAGGTGATAATATCATTTTTAACTGAACCTTCATTTCACCTCTATTGTTTAGTTCTCACACTGGTCCATCGTTGCATTATGGGACTTAACATTCATGATAGCACAAAATATCATGTGGGGAGCAAATTTCAACAGGTTCCATTTGGAGAACAGTGTTTAAACATTGAAGTAGAATCTGTATTTGAAAGATGAATAGATAAATATATGTCACGGTTGTTGGCAATAACTTAATAAATCAATAACTTGATTTCCGTTAACGTTGTTATTTCTTTCCTCCAGGACATGGACTTGAAAGATGCCATAGCAGTGGTAGGAATAGCGTGTAAATTCCCAGGTGCAAACGATATTGATGAATTCTGGGAAGTCTTGGTGAATGGTGAAAATCATGTACGGGAAGTTCCCAATGAGCGATGGAGCAGAGATGCCTTCTTCAGTAAAGACCACGATGAACCTGGTAAAACCTATGTTAACCGAGCTGCTCTTATTGATAGGTTGGTGTTCTTCATAATAGTACGTTTATTGCTTTACAAGGCCTCCGGCCAATATACAACGTAAGAGATTTACAACAAACTCAAAGTCAAAGTCACATATCAATGGTTCGAATAAATACTAGTATTACATTATTTCACTTGTAAGCATCTCACTTTGTTTAAGCATTGTATACAAATTTACATAATAATGTTAGAAGTTCAGGTTTGTTTGTTCTCATCAGTCTTATCAACTTATTAAAATTTGGCTCGGCTATGAATTCTATTGGGATGTCCTTTTTTTCATCACATCGGTGTTCTTTATGTATTCACATAATGAAAGATATATAGAAAAAACTTACTGATACAAACATATGACAACCCATTAGTGTTGGGCCTAAGGGACAAAATATACAAACTACATACTGGGAATTAATTTCATGTATGAGAGAGCATGTGTACTTACTGACTCATCATGTGTCCTTAACCATCACTGGCAATAGGGAACTTGCAAACCCACCATGTTGAATGTAGAATCATGGAAAATGTGATAATAAATACTAATCAATTAGTATTGTAAACAATATTTTTACATTGTTTGTAACCACAAATAATCAATTCATAGTTACCTTGACAATTGTGCGAGGTTAATTTTATCAGTAGCTCCACATTAGGTATTACAATGTAACGTAATGATAATCCCATAGTCCTTTGAGTCTGAGCATTCTCAGTGTGGATTGCAAGTTCCCTATTGCATGAACTCAAACCTGGTATTTAGAGATAATACATAAGCGATCCGATGACGTAATTTATCATACGTATCAAAAATGTCCAGGAAATCCATAATATGCAATCAAGTGTTCTGACAATGCCAGAAGACAATCGTAATGTCATAGAAGGCATACATCGACATCTACATTATACGGGGATGTAGTGTTATTGAGGTATTTTCACTTGAGTAAAAAGTTTATAAACTCAGCGCAGATTAAGATTCATATTTCCCATTGCAAGGCGCAGACTGCGTGAAGTATTTTGTGTATCGGCTAATTTCAGGTTCAATGAGTGGGATAATCGATTTTTTGGTATCAACGATGACGAGGCTGCTCGTATGGACCCACAACATTATTTACTTCTAGAATGTGCGTACAAAGCTCTGGAAAACGGTGGGTTCCCGATAGATAAACTTGAGAAAAGGGATGTTGGATGTTTTGTCGGTAAGTCTTGTCTCCAATTATTACATTTCTCATGTAAAATAAACATACATTTAGAGATGATAGGTTTTTGTTTCTTTCCGTTGCACATACTGTTGTATAGGTACATTTGCATAGGTTGTTAGGAATATTGATTTTGTACTTTTTTGGAAGGAACATTCACATGTACGTGGCAACGCTTCAGTATTGTGATGTTTGTGAAAGGTACATTTCGTCGTCGTCGTCGTCGTCGTCGTCGTCGTCGTCGTCGTTGTTGTTGTAGTTGTTGTTGTTGTTTGCGAAAGTGAGTGTTTGTTGTTGTTGTTGTTGTTGTTGTTGTTGTTGTTGTTGGCCTCCAAGGCTCTGACATATATATTGTTGATACTATTCAAAACAACCATTTACCGGCTATCATACCTTACACTATTTCAGTACCATTTGAATAAATCCATAGAGCAAGGCCCAAAAAAAGAGAAAAGATGTTGTTTTTCTCGTCTGCGCGCGCCTCACTTGAAAACGTGCGCGTTTGACATTTTCCCCTTTTCAAACCAGTGACTTGTGCCACACACACAAGGAAAATTATCGCAGGAGTATAAAGTTGAAGCTGGCCCAGCATCCTAGGGCATATAAAAAAGTACAAACATATACACGTATGGACCTAAGATTTCGGGAAAACCAGCCGTTTTTAGCTATGTAGCCGGGTCTGACGTCTGACATCAATACAGTATGTATGACATGCCATGACCTTAGCACGCGTTCATTACCCATGACCTAGTTATGCTTTCGTTTTTTTTTTACTGCGCATGTGCGGTTAATCCTAGTAATGAAATCCGCGAACTGTATGTTGTCGATCATGAACAGATTCATGGGTGTTTACAAGATTTACTCAGAAAGAATTCAAGGGACAGTGACATCTTATCCCTTAAAATACAATGATTTGATAAAGGATGGACAATTTGTGTCAAAACTGTTTACAGTACTACGTATAGTCGGCCATGGAGGTAGAAAGAGCATGCATAGGACACTGTAGCCAGCATGCAGCCTGCAGGGACCCTACAAGTTCAAGGAAGGTCAAAATCGTAAATTTAGTATGCTTTTAGTGTACAGGAAGTCTCTGTGGAGTACTGTGAGTTTTGGTTATGTTTACAGCTTGTAAGTGTTCTCAGTTTTAGTTTATCAAGTTCATTTCTGGAATGTTATGTAGCTTTGTCTCAAAAAGTTAGACTTGTTACTCAACGGATTTCATTCCGAGACAAACATTTGTTTACATTTACAAGAACCTCTAAAAATATACCAAAGCTGTCAGTGTTCATGATGTTAGTATTTTTTTGCACTCGTTAGAGATGCTAGTCCTCCTGACATGGGTATAATAGTCAATACTAGAGAATATATGTAATATTATATAATCATAATTCATTGCATCTTCAGATGATGTAATTTGTGAGAACTGCATCAATAAGATAATATTTATGAAATAATTAAAAATTTGAATAATAATGATAAACAAGTTGATGAAAACATGTTACACATTTTGTTATCCATTTCTTGAACATTTGATTGTAAATTAGTTATGACAGATTTGGTAAAAGTAATACTATTGCTCTAATAATAGAATTCTCCAAAGATTGTATGTTATAGCTTTGGCCATATTATATATGCATGAAGTGAATAACCATTGTACCAATGGTATTATTTTTACATTTGTTTTTGATCATGTTGAATTGCATCTACAATATCAGGTGTTTGTGTACATTATGTATACATGTACATAATATCAGAACTTTGAATATGACAATTTTTTCTCAGTCTATAATCATAATAATCAGTGTAATGGAACCTTAAAAAAAGACAAGGGAAAAAAGAAATACTGCATTGCCACATCACTTTTGAATTTTCCCTTGGACGAGAGACAGATTTCTTTTTGCCCAACAGAATCTCAGTACTTTTCTCATTAACTACCGGTCAGAGGTTGTACTCTGGGTCATGCTACCAACGACACTTGTGAATATGATACCCATGAATACTTGCCAAGATGTAAAAAGTTAACCAATGTTTTCATTTTCTAACTTTTATTACAGGTATCATGGTGGATGACTACAGGTCTTGTATGGTTGGTGACAAAAATGGTCAGAACAATTACACTGTAACAAGCTTCTCTAGAGCAATCGCTGCCAACAGAATATCGTACACCTTCAATTTTACTGGGCCATCAGTCTGCCTGGATACAGCATGTTCATCATCACTTGTCGCAATACATATGGCATCCCAGGCTATCCGAGCAGGTATGGAATATTACTGTTCACCTTGTGCTTCAGGCAGGCACACTTGAAACATTCTGGCACATCAACTCTAGGGTTTTCAGTATAAGAATGGTTTCAATCAACTTGTCTCATACTGCTATAGAGAGTGGGCAGGCTATGAACCCTAGTATGGGTTTGGTTACACATTTTCCATGTTAAGAGTAAAAAAAGTGTCTTTCAATTTGACCCCACTGAACAATGCAAGTACCCCCCTCCCCCCCTTCCGGCACTCGTATTTCCTCCTGCATTACACAGGGTCTATGTTTATAGCCACCTGTTGTGTGTGGTCTTCTTGTTTGATGTCGAAGTTTAATTCAGAGATCATGTAGATAAATAATGATATGGGATTATTTCGAAATTTCGTTTCTGAAAGTCTCTTGTTACAACAGGAAACACTAGTCTCTTATTTCTGATATTAATCCCTAAATATACTGCCATGAATTTAATGAAATTATTTTATTTCGTTGTAATTTTATTTAATCATTTTACATACTGACCTGATGGTCTATTAACATGACGAAAGTTAGTCAGAACTTTTAGAAACCCTTTGAGTTGAATTTTGTCGAGACCATCTGGTTCTCATTTGTTTTTATATTAGGCCACATATAAAGTGTAATTTTGGTTTGTATTAATCACGGGCTATATTTCTCTAACAAAAGTTGCTCCATACATTTGTATTTCATTTTCACATATTGAGAAATCATGTCTTGTGTTTTTTTCTAATCAGGTGATTGTGAAATGGCTGTTTGCGGTGGAGTAAATGTCATACTGGACCCAACTGTATTCATTACTCTGTGTAAAGCGAAGATGCTGTCACCTACTGGTCAATGCCAGCCATTTTCTTCAACTGCAGATGGTTACGCCAGAGGGGAGGGCTGTGGTATAGTTGTCTTGAAGTCATTAGGACAGGTAGGAACATTGTCTTATGGTAATTAATTTGGGTGAATTGTGGTATCTTTCATTTTTATTCGTTTGGTAGATTTTATTCAGATGTTTGGTTAAAATGATATTTTCAGGCTTTTCTCTCAAATTACTGAAAGGTGTCCTTGGATATTTGATATGCATGTTCCCAGTGTTCAGTTTTCAACTTCAAACATGTGCATTGGAAGGTGATTTATATAAATTTGGAGTGATTGCTCTATAATATGTAAAACTAATATTTGACTTCTTTCAAGAATGCATTTGTTATTCATGATGGTAACTACGTACATGTATCTAGGACTCACCATAGCATTCAGTTAACCCAATTAGTGATATGCTTTGAGAAATGGAATGTTAATGGCAACGAACACAGTAAGGAGTTAAACTTAGCTAAACTTTGAAAGTGTGATCGAAAATAAAGTACTATGCTTGCTCGATGTGACATAAAAAAACAGTTGGTTAGCCTTGCATCGGACTAATATGATTAAAAACACAAAACCTGAAATAAAACGTTGTCTGAAGTGATGCAAAGCTGACTAACACTACTACATTTTATTGTCTGGCTCAGCAAAGTTCTCCCCAACACTGCTACATTTTATCGTCATGCTTCATTTTATTGTCTGGCTCAGCAAAGTTCTCACCAACACTGCTACATTTTATCATCAGGCTCAACAAATTTCTTACGAAATTGCTACTTTTTATTGTCTGGCTCAGCAAAGTTCTCACCAACACTGCTACATTTTATCATCAGACTCAACAAATTTCTAAACCAAATTGCTTCATTTTATTGTCTGGCTCAGCAAAGTTCTCACCAACACTGCTACATTTTAGTTAGTAATTGTTTTTTGAGCCAGACGATAAAATGTAGCACTGTTAGTGAGATATTTATCGAGCAAGACTATAACATATAGCAGCATTAGTTAAAATATGTCTCTAGCCAGAGGACGTTTTGTTTCAGGTTTCATGACTTTAATTGTAATCCGCACTGGAAGTGAATATGTGTCTCCTGTCACTGATCATTAGACAAAGCATAGATAACAAATGATCAAAACTTAATGTTCTCTCTTAAAAACAACTCAGTACACATGTCTGGTTCAACAATGTATTTAGTACACAGTAAAACAGAAACCTACAGCTACCATAAATCAGATCCGAAATGAAACTGCTCCTGTATGTTAGTCTGCCAACTATGCTCTCATAAATGTTTCACAATCTCTAAATGTAATAACAAAGAAGAAATTATGTTGACCACTACACAAATCTATCTAATTAGTATTCAAAAACTTCCTGCAGAAGCATTTGAGACAATTTAAAGACATCATTAATTAATGCTAATTATGTAAATCAGTCAGTAGTATGCATGTCACTACGTTAACCATAATCTATTTATGATGTATGTGTCAAGATGTCGCAAGAAATTGTTTTCATTGAATCTTACTATCTGTATTTGTAACATGCATTTTTGTATTCTTTTCTGTGTGGTTGTATGAAAGAGGGCCAGTGAACACTAACATGAAAGGGGCTGTAATATACTAGTATCTCCAATTTTAGATGAGATTCTATTCTAAGAAGCTATTGAAATTTTATATCATCAAATATATGTAAACATGATAAATTATGCAAATCAGTCATGTAATAGAAACAGAACGCCTATCGTACCTGTAAGGCATTTACTCACTAAATTTATGGAAATTAAGGGTAACCATTGAATACATTACTTTAATAATAGATTAATTGCAAATTATTCAAGTGGGATAATATCTATAGAGGGTGTGTGTCATGTCAGGAATACATCAACTAAATTTATTTCAGTTCTAGAAAAACATTTGCCCATGCAACAAATACGCTTGACTGTAAAACTAACTCAGTGATATGGAAAGCTAGTATATGTTCATAATAGCACTCGCGTAATTTATTGTCATCAATGTAACTACAAAGTTACATGAAATGTAAATTATTAATTCTCAAAATATTCCTAAATATTATTTGTAATTGATATCCAAATTAAAAAACTAGTTTTCATTTTAACATTGTTCAGTATTTTATCTGAAACTGTCATTCAATTCTGATTAGATGGTCATCTTTGGTAAACCAATATATCAAAGGGAGTTTATTATTTGGCAAAGTCTACACCAAATAACTCTTAAAGTTTGTAGATGTAACACATGGTCAAGTAGTGTCCATTGTAATAACCCCATTGTCCATAAAATACACTGCCATCCTTATATGACATCTCACTTCACACTACCACATGCACATTTAGTGTAGATTCTGAGTACCCTGGTATTTGACCCAAATTGATGTTTGGGCGTTTTTAGGAAATTCACTTGCTACCCTGTGTTGTTGACTGAGCGCTAGAAGAGTATCATGTTCATGCAGTACTGTGTCAACTTACAAGTGTGGTGCTGGAATTCTGTTTTTTCCATCTATCAGTATTGAGTCCAAAACTTTTCATTCTTGATGCCTGATACCTTTATTGCCTGATCCTCAGGAACCGTCACTTTTTCCTGAGGTGAATGATTCATTTGGCTGATTGTGACAAATGAAACTTCTTTGACTATGAAAGTGTAGGTGCTTTCATCAAGCATGGATTGTGGCTTGCAGGGTGGGGTGTGCTGGTTTGGGGTGGGGGTGTTGGTGGGGCAGAAGGGAATGTTTTCTTGTTGTTTTTTCCTAAGACGAGCATTGTCAAAACACAGTTTCAAATCATTTTGTGACTGCAATGGTGATGATATTCGTTTAACTTCATTTTAACGTCATGTTAGATGGTATGAATTGGTGAAGTCTGTTAGTGTAAGTGTCTGTCATAACTTTCTCTGAAGCGGCTGGTTCAGTTCCAATGAAATTCTGATGTTTCTGGTGGTAGGTTTTATCTGTCGCAGTTAGTGTCATAGAGTGATTTCTGATTGATTTATCTATCCAAAATGTTTACAGGTAACCAAAATTGCAAATGCTATGTGTTACAATGTTAATGCAGGAGGAAACTGGAATACTTGGGGTAACCTACATTGTGTTCAGTTTAATAGACCTGAACTAACTCTTATCATGTGTGGTGTGACAAATTTAGTCCAAACTGGACTTGTGCTTGAACTCCAACCACAGTGGTAAAAGGCAGGTTCTTTGACCCCTTCACAACTGACAACCAAATACAACTTCGACACCAGGTTTATGCTCACAGTCACCGTAAAAATTACAGTCACATTCAAAATGTGAATTCATAACATAGTATTAGAGTAATCAACAATTAAAGCAAGCACACCATGTGGTGTTTAAAAAAGAATTGATTCTGGTCAGGACAGGTTGTCTAAAATGGTTCAATGACGTGTGATTTCTTTTAAAATTCTCAACAAACCTGTCACACTCAATCTTTTTATGGCAATATCTGTCATGATTGGCTCTGCAGTCGTCTTGACTGAAGTAGAGAGGGTTATTTTTGTGTCCCCCCCCCCTCCCGATCTGCAGACTGCAGGCGCATGGGCTGGCGACAAACATGGAAAAAGAAGACCGGGTATTTAAGTGAAGCACGCACTGACCAGAAAAATCTTTTTCTGGGCCTAACTCATGACAAGTACACTCTTTAAAAACTAAACAAGCTCATTTCTGAAATCCTCCATCAGGCAATCAATGACAAAGACAGAATTTGGGGAGTCATCGGTACTGGATCAAATCAAGATGGTCACTTTGCAACGCCAATAACAGCGCCCTCAGCACAACAGCAAGAGGAATTAATGAGAAAGGTATATACACGATACCACGTTGATCCATCTGAAATCTCGTACATCGAAGCACATGGCACAGGGACACCAGTAGGGGATCCTATCGAGGCATCAGCACTAGGAAAGGTTATAGGTCAGGCAAAAAATCGTGTTGACCAACCATGCTATATGGGATCAGTCAAGAGCAATATTGCACATCTTGAATCTGCTGCAGGTGTTGCAGGTCTCATCAAAGTGCTTTTGATGATGAAGAACAAACAAATTGTACCATCCCTTCATTTCAATGAAGCAAATGAACGAATAGATCTGAAGGACCTTGTGTTAGAAGTACCAACTCAAGAACAAAAATGGAAAGCTTTGGATGGTAAAGCACGACTGGCGTGTGTCAATTCCTTTGGATTTGGTGGGACAAATGCACATGCAATTGTCATGGAATACAAAGAAGAAGATCAAAAGCATCACCTACCAAATGAGCCTGTACTTTTGCTTTCAGCAAAGTCAAAACCATCCTTACAACTGTCTATTCAACACTTACAGAAAGCCTTGAGAAACAAATCACAGATGTTTATAGATGACCTTTCATACACATCAACAGTTAAAAGGTCTCATTACAATTACCGAGTTGCAGTACATGCAAAGAGTCTTGAAGAGCTGAATAATGGTTTACAAAAGGCATACGACAAGGTTCCATTGCAGAAACCGCCGAGTACTGAGACAAAGAAGCGAATCATATTCACCTTTTCTGGAATGGGTACTCACTGGCGTGGAATGGGGATTGATTTTATAGATAGTGAGCCAGTCTTCAGAGAAACCCTGCAGGAGATTGATGACTACTTAACACAATATACAAAAGAATCTGTAACTGAAGCACTACGAAACATGGAAGACACAAAAGGTCCAATTACACAAATCACGCTTTTCGCAGTTCAAGTTGCACTTTCACGCCTCTTGTCATCCTGGGGTATAACACCAGATGCAGTGGTTGGTC
This sequence comes from Glandiceps talaboti, assembly GCF_964340395.1. Classification (NCBI taxonomy): domain Eukaryota; kingdom Metazoa; phylum Hemichordata; class Enteropneusta; family Spengelidae; genus Glandiceps; species Glandiceps talaboti. The sequence goes on from NC_135571.1 coordinate 7,399,393, forward strand.
ATTCAGTTGGTGAGGTGGCAGCAATGGTTGCAGCTGGTAAATTTTCACTATCAACTGGGGTGAAAGTAATTTTTCACCGAAGTCAGCTGCTTTGGAATGTTCCTGATGGAAAGATGATTGCAATTGGAAATCTATCTCGAGAGAAAGCAGAAAAGTATTGCGAAATAACAAACCAGGAAGTAGAGATAGCTGCCATCAATTCCGCAACTTCGTTTACCTTATCTGGCAATGGAGATGCAATATTGAAAATTCAGAAATTCATAAAGGATGAAAACGAGCAATATGATAGTGGAATATTTCACCGTATACTGGGAGTGAAAACGGCATTCCATTCTCAACATACCGAGTGCATTTGTGAAGACCTCCAAATGCACTTACAATGTCTTGATGCAATTGACGAAGGTCATGACAGAATAGAACTCTATTCAACAGTTATGGGAGCGTTGGTATCAAAAGATGATGTCAGCAAAGCCGAATACTGGAAACATAATGTAAGACAAACAGTTCTTTTCATGCCTGCTCTAAGCTCAAGCCTGAAGCAAGACAAGATGAATTTGATCATAGAAATCAGCCCAAAGCCAGTGTTGCAAGGGTATATAAAGGATGTCGCTAAAGATGTTGACTTTAAAGTGTTTCCAACAATGAAGGAGGGTAAAGGTAAACTAACACTGATACAAACACTGTGTCAACTGGTCGAAACTGGTATTGACATAGATTGGAGAGCATACTACCAATATGGTGACAGAGTGCCCATTGAACTACCAAGGCATCAATTCAACAGAAGGCGACATTGGTATGAACCTGAAAGTTACTATGACCTTCGGATGGGTATTGAAGGGAATAGTAGTACAAAGTATCCATTAGTCACAAGACTTGCAACAAGAGAATCAACATACAAATGTGTTGTTACTCAAGAAGATTTCCCATATGTCTACGATCATATTGTTGATGGTGCTGTTGTCTTACCAGGTGCTGTGTATGCTGAGTTAGCTATGGAATCGTGGTTGTCATTTGTACCACATGCCACAGCAGAAGGGTTTAGAATGGCCATTGAGTTCCTTTCTCCTCTCCAAATAACACAAGACAATGAAATTTGCATTCATTTCAAAGAAGGTGGTAGCAGCAAGAATGATGAGTCCTGCACATTTAGTGTAACCTGTGGCCCTAAACCCAATGCCATCGGGAAAATATCAATGGAAACTACCAATACAAGTACTCCACGGTATGTTAACATTCAAGCTATGAAAGATAGGTGTGATAAAGAAATTGATGTTGCAAAAATGTATGACGATTTGGCCAAAGTCGGTTATACATATGGTACCACAATCAGATGTGTATCTCAAGGATGGAAAGGAAATGATGAAGCCTTGTCAATTTTGACAATACCTGAAATGATTAAACAGCAGCTTCCTAAGACAGTCATTCATCCAGTTATCCTTGATGGAATGCTTCAAACAATTTCAGTGCCATTTACTACCACAGAAGACAATGGTGATGCCATACAATACTTTCCGGTGTCTATTGGTAGTATTGAAATCATGGGAGTACCAGAACACCAAGTGTATGTCTACTTGAGAATCATACACCATACTGAATATCTGGTGAACCTTAATGCAGTTATTGTTAATCCTTCCGGCCAGGTGGTCGTAGAATGTACAGACATCTTAACAAAATCAGTGAATGACAATGAAGGAAGAGTGGTTGGCCAACTGGCATATGAAGTGAATTGGCACGAAGTCTCAAATCCTGTATTGAAAGATGCATCAGCTGAAAATATTAACAATGGAGATGTCTGGAAACCAAGATGTGTGGTATATGCTGATAACTGTGGTGTTGCCACAGAGTTGAAAGATTTGATCAGTGAAGAGTCTATTTTTGTCAATCGTACAGCTTCAACTATCTCACCCAATGGTATACTATCAGCATTGAAGTCATTTGATAACCGTCTTGAGCATGTTTTCTATTTTTGGGGTATCACAGAAAACTTGGACAAGGCCAGTGAAAAAGCTCTATACGATCACATTCTGTCCACCTGCATATCACTTCAAACCATCATCACCTACCTGGCTAAAAGTGGAGCTATTTGTCCACTAACTGTTGTCACAATGGGTGTGCAAACAGTCTTGATGGAAAGTCTGTCTTCTTGCACCAATGACCACAGTGATTTTGGTTTGGGTGGTGCTGCGCTATGGGGAATGATTCGTTGCCTGTTAAGAGAATCTACCTATGACAGCACAATTCTTGTTGATTTGGAGAACAGGATGGAAAACGTCGTGCATAAAATGGGTTCTGTTCTTTTTGATGGACAACAATCTAAACACAATGAATTTATCATCATTGATAATACAGTGTATGTCAACAAGTTGGCAAGAATAAAACCAGACAAATCGTATTTTGAAAAACGAGTGAATGGCCCTCAACAAGGGCTACAGATTAAAGTGATGTCAAGACAGCCATCATCCTTGGACTCAGTTGCACTTATGTACAAATCATCAAACAATGAAGACCCTCGCTCGGAATCTGCTGTTACTGTCAGAGTACAAAGAGCCAGACTGCATCATCCAACACTATTCCCTGTAACAAAAGAGGCATTGCTATCAAAGGGGGTCGCATTGTGGCCTGAAGTCCATGGTGCTCAACACAGTGTTTTTGTTCTAGACTGTGTTGGGGAAGTATTGAAATCTGATTCTGGAATCATGCCAGGAACTACAGTACAGTTGTGCTGTCCAGTAGAACTAGAATCTGAAATCAATGTACCTAAGTCTACTGTGGTGGATTCAACCAATCTACCAAACTGCATCAGTAACATTCCATGTCTGTCACTGCTTCTTCTGGTGTGGGAAGTTCTTGTCAAGCACGCAAACACATACCCCTCAAAAGACATCATCATAAGAGGAAATCAGGAACATGCCTTTCTCTGCCAACTCTTGTCACAGTTTGGAAGCATTGATTATTGCCTTAAGACATCCAAAATTAGGGATGCTGGTATGAGAGATCAGGGCGCTGTGGTGTTTGTCTATTGTGGAAGTATACCAAACACAGTGGAGAAAGAGATAATGGAAACTCTTCCATATGGTTCGACAGTGTTGAATGTTGTAAACAAGACTGATTCATCATCAAATGGTATATGCATGGTTAGAACAGACATAGAGCTTAAGACTGTACGGATCTGCGATTTGTTTCAACCAAACAATCTTGCTAATACCATTCCTAAAGTCATTAAATGGCTTGATGCAGTACCACAAGAGATGTATGCTGAAGCATTTAAGCTGAAAGAATATACATTTGACTGTGTTAATGAATACACACAAATACAGGACATGGATGACAGTTCTATTAAGGTTCTAAACATGGATCAACTGGGCCCAGTTCATTCAAGTAAAGACAACCTTTTCCATCACAATGCTTGTTATCTAGTTATTGGAGGAACCAGAGGTTTAGGACTTGAGGTAGTTAAATACCTTTCCAACAAAGGTGCAGGATATATTGCAGTATTATCCAGACGTCCCCCAGAAATCTCAATGCAACACACATTTACTGATATAGAGAAAAGTGGTACCAAGATTATGTTTCTTCAGGCAGATGTCTGTGAAACATCAAACTTGGCAGATACTCTGCAAGAACTCAGGAAAAGCTTGAATGGTATTCCTCTGAAGGGTGTCTTCCATGGAGCGGTGTCATTGGCTGATCACTTGTTAATCAACATGACCAACAGTGAGTTCAATAAAGCCATTGAACCAAAGATACTTGGTACCTGGAATCTCCATCAGCTGACCATCAATGATCCACTTGACTACTTTGTTTTACATTCTTCTGTCGTATCAATTTTTGGCAATCAGGGTCAAACGAATTATGGTGCTGGAAATGCCTTTCTTGATTATCTAGCCTATTTCAGAAGAAAGAAGGGGTTGCCTGGTCAAGTCATCAACTGGAGCGTTTTGAGTATTGGTGTGATAGAGACAGTTGGGGAAGTAGAAGGGAATTTGAAATCACTTGGATATCTTCCCTTGAGTACTCCTGACATACAAATGTGTTTTGAATATGCAATGGCCCACAATACAACACAGACACTATTTGGGAATTTCCAATGGTCACGAATATCACATACACTGAAGGATCGAGATGTCCCACAAGTCAGAACACGTTTTGAAAACTTCATTGGAGAGACACAAAATGGTGAATCAACTTCGGCAGCAACAATTTTGACAATTACTACCACACATGAATACATCAGAGGTATTGCTGCTAGTGTTCTTGCATTGGAGAATGAGCAGGTACTTAATGAAACACCTCTTGTTAGTTTGGGCCTTGATTCTATACAGGCGATGACTCTACAAAGGAATCTAAAAGAGAAAACAAGTGTCGTTATTTCGATGTTTAACCTTCTTGACCCAGCAGCTACTGTATCTACAATAGCAAACTACATAAATGGCAAAAGCAGAAGAGCTGTTCCTCTTAATGAGGTATCTCAAACTTATATTGGTAACATCACGTCTGGTATAGTTACTGAAGATCAAGCAATGCGATATCACTCCTCGAAGATAAGTTCATTGGGTGCGGCACAAAACCTCCATTTGATATTCAAAATACATGAATTAGACATCAAGGTTGAACAATGGCAGATCATTCTTAGTCATCTCATGGAAAAGCATCCCATGCTTCGAGCGAGTTACAAAGAGGAGCCTGAATCAAGTGATTATTTCAAAGTAACATATGAAATACAGGAAGATTTTAAACCAGATGTCCGAGAGCTTCCTGGTGCTAAGGATAATGATGACGTTATGGCATTGCTAAAACTGGCCTCAAAGAAGATATTTGACCTCCAATATGAATATCCTATTCGCATCTTCCTTGCTAAGATGGATACTCGTATTACACATGTGTCACTGGTTGTGAACCACACAGCCTGTGATTTCCTGTCTTTGACAACTTTGACCAGAGATTTCAGACATGTGGTAGGTCAAGTTCTGAGAGGAGAAAAGTTAACCAAAGACGAAAATGTGCTTTCATTTGGTGAATTCTTACTGAAGAGAAAACAGTTACTTGAAGCTGAAGAAAAGAATTTGAGATCATTCTGGAAGAAGGAGTTTGAAGATCCACTTGACTTCACACCAAATAAATACTCCATGATGTTGGGTACACTGCCATCAGTAGAATGTGGGGAAGTTATTTTGGAAACAACACCATCGGAAGCCACTGCAATGTATGACTTTGCAAAGAAGCTTGGAATTACCCCATTTGATGCTTTGATTGGAATGTATTCGATACTACTTCATGCATATTCTCATTCCAAAGATGTGGTGGTGTCCTTTCCAGTTGATGGAGATGTACATGTACCTAAGGATGAGAGAGTAATTGGTTGTTACGTCAGTAGAGTTCTGCTGAGACAAACGTTCACTGACCAAAGCCAATCAGTCCTTACTTTTCTCAGGAACACCGGTAAGAAAGTGAAACAATTGGTAGAAAACAGTCTCCTTCCCCAACCTAAGATATCTGAGTATGCCACCAGTGTAGTCACTGAGAAACCATCCTCTTTGAGTCAGCACGACGTCACTTGGGAAGAATATACTGCATTTCAAGATCTTGGAACAAGAGATGTTGTGGGTGGTTTTCAATATATTGATGGAGGAGTCATAGGCATAAACGAGAACACAGTGCTTCATATAGTGAGGGACAGAAATAGGAAAATACTGACCTTTCACGGCAATTTTAATTTATCTTACTTCAACCCTACTGAAGGCCACAGGTTTTTCAAAGACTACAAGAAGCTTGTACTTGCGTGTATTTCAAACCCACATCTCAGTCTTACACACCTCGATGTCAGTATTCCGGATTCTGGTACTGCGACATGTAATGGACATAACCTATTGAATACTAAATTGGAAGCAACTGAAGGAAACCTTCAATTGGTGCCTGGACAATGCCCTGTGATGGACAACACACCACTTACAACAGATGTTTACAAAGGTGAGTATAGTAAAATGATTTTTAGCTTTCACAAGTTGGCTGAATCTATAAGTAATATGATCTTGGTCTACTTGGGGGTGTTCAGCATGATGCTAATTTCCATGAAAGCGTTCTTTGTCATGCGCTTGCATCTTTTGAGTACTATAAATTTATACTATGGCTCAACTAATGTTTTGCCGGTAAACATGGATATCTGTAGACGTATGGCAAATCTCGAATATGTTACAACCAGTGACAAGCTAGCAGTAACAAGCACAACTGTTACAAACAGGGCAGATTAAATACATGAATTGAATGTAATAACACTAGGCACTGCATGTTGGAACTAGAAATCTTGTTTTACATTTCATGGTTTGATGTGAACAGCGCCATGAACACTACGTTTAATCTGAAAGAGTAGAATCATTTGACATTCTTTTTTTGAATATGAGATATTATGTAAAAAGGCCATAAATGTGTTTTTGAATTTATAAAATGACTGAATGCAATACATGTGTCTGTATTGGCAACATGCTTTGCCAAGTGTTATTAGATCCAGTCCATTGTTTACTTTCCCTGTTTCTAACAAGTTAAACGCTCCGTATTTCGCTAGTGGTATATCAAGGCTAACTACATAAACTAATACCACCATAATATTTATTAATAAAACTGCTACTCAAAATAAGATTCATCAGGAAAAATCACCAATAACGTCATTAACAGTAAATGTTCCATGATGTTTTTAATAAACAATTGTTAATTGTCTTCCTCCCTAGGCATCCCGTTGAAGAAAAAAACGAAGCATGGTCTAACTCATGAAATAATTCTGAGTGTTGAAGGAGAAACAGGAAGTGACAACAAATACCTTACATGGCATTCCAAAAGGGGAAATAGACGGATACATGTTAGAGACGTTGGTGCTATGAAATGTTACCATGACAATGGTACGTATAGTATACAAGCACCAAAATAATACACCTGATGTTTGATGGAATTCTTAGAAACTATTGAACATCCAAATAAGTAACATTGAGTTAGTGAGACAAATTAGTCATTGAGATGCAATCGATAACTATGATAGAATATGTTCGTGGTGTTTTTATTTATTAAGCTTACTATAGCTAGCAGATATGATAAAGGATATCTGCTTATTCTTATATCTCTTCATGCGTGTCTGGTAGTTTGAGATAATTACTTCACAGACAGATAGATGGACAGACAGACATTCACATAAAAATACACATACATACACACAGAGACAGACAGACAGACAGACATAGTCACATACACACACAGACAAAAACAGATGGACAACAGACTGACTGATATGCACCCATTACTGTGATAAATGCTACTAAGACTTAATTAGACTGTAAACAAAAAGGTTTGATTATGCATTTTTTTTTCAATAGGTAAGAGTGTCCTTGAAGTGAAAACGAAGACTAGAAGCTACATATTTGAGAGTCGCGATAAAAAGAAGCTTGATAACTGGGGTAAAGCCTTGAAGGAACTTTTGGAATAAACCCACATATTAAATGACAGAGGAATATCAGCTGAACACTTGCTTTATTTTTGTAGGGTTACCTTAGGTGATACAGCACGAACATTCAGTCATCTTTTATTAAATTCTGTGCAGCATCACTGATGTAACAGCATAAATTGAAAGTGCCTCTGCTTTTCTGGAATTTATTTGACAAGAGTATTTTGTATGGTGTATGATGCAGAATATAAGGAACATCAACAACAATGAAAATTGATAGCTATAAAATAATGAATCGATAAGTTACTTATGAAGTTGTTTTAACCGTGAAATGATATATTTTCTTTCGGATAATGACTACTTTTTGTTTTAACTTATAACCTAGGTAAGCAATATTGTTACTGCTAAGACGCAAAGTATAGCTAAATGAAGACACATTGATAGATATAGGCATTATTGGTTTCTATTCCTAAGTTGGTAGGCGTCTACATTATTACTAGTCAGTGAATAGTGTGAGTATTTATTTTTACCCATTGTAACTTTAATCAAGTCCTCAACTACTAGCTTTAAGGTAGAATTTATTACAGGTTTTCTTGAACAAAGTATAACCAAAAGTTTAACAAGTTTCTTTCTGAGGCTTACTTTACGGTAAGGAGAATGCTACTGCAGGCAATATTCATGATTCCTAAGTGCGTATTATATTCAATTAAAACAATCATGAATATTTATGTTCTGTTATTACATTTGCATATCTGCTGATTCCCATGAGAATACGCATGTTCATGGCAAGGACTTGTACTGAGCAATGAATGGTGACCAGATATCAACTTTGTATTTCTTGGTGGTTAATTTAGGTAATATAATACCAGGAAATGATTTTCCAGAACCGAAAGATTCCGGCAGTGGCATTCCCATATTGGGGAAAATGAAAACCCCAAAATGATACTTAACATCTAAGTTGTTCGAATCATATCTCTGAAGCAAAAAAAATCAAAGCTTTACATTGTCGAACTTATAGCAAGGCAAGCTGTATAACATATTTTAAGATATGCAATCCAGTTTTCATAAACGTGGACTGGTTATAAAGTAGTTTTGTGTTATTATTTTTAGCACAACTGAACTGAAGGTTCAGTAGTGCTATAGGCATGGCAAAGTAAAGTGTCTGTCTGTGTGTGTGTGTGTGTAAACAACTTATAGTCAAATACCGCTGGACCGATTGCCATGATATTTGGTGGGTGTATTACCTTGGGTGTCTAGTTGGGAAATTGTTCAAATCAAAATGATTTTACCACTGGTATGTGATTTGTGTAGAAAAATGTCATTTTTGGTTAAAAAACTTAAACTCCAAAACTACTGAGCAGATCGGTCTGAAATTTGGTTGGACGTTTTTACAGGTGTTTAGATTAGGAATTGTTCATGAGATGATGATCCCATTTGTGATATGCAAATTAGGTATGAAAATGTGTCTTTTTGTTCAAAAATGTTTAATTCCAAAACTACCAAGTAGATTGGGCAGAAATTTAGTTGGAACGTGCTTCAGGGTGTTTATAATAATTGTTCACGACATGATGATCCAATCAATGATATGCAAATTAGGGCTAAAATGTGACTCTTTTGGTGAAAAATCTATAATTCCAGAATAATTGAGTAGATTGCGTTGAAATTTGACGAGAACATTCTTAGTGGTGTTTAGATTAAGAATTGTTCATAATATGATTGACCCTAGCAACCATGACCACGCCCTTAGCAACAGTAAAATAACGATGCATATTACAAAGATAACAACAGGGATGGGTAGATAAGTGAATACAGATTCAGAAATTGTATGCAAATATGCCTAGCAACAAGACCACGCCCATAGCCACAACTAAATGATGGTTTATATTGCAAAAATGAAAAGAGGGAAGAGCAAACAAGTTAATAAAGATTCCAAAAATGTATGCAAATATGCCTAGCAACAAGGTAACGCCCATAACAACAGCTAAATACAGTTGTGCTACAATGTCATTGGTGCTATTTTTACATGCTGAAGTGTTCGCACTTAGACTTCAAGCTACACTAGCTGCAGCAGGAACATTTTTTAAAACTGTTTTGCTAGATGTAATAGTGACTTACCTGTAATATAGAACACCCTAAACAGTAGTAAATCACCTATGAGTGAGTATACATAATATGATGCAATACATCCAATTAAATTGATTTTGGGGTCCGCATCCAAAATCAGCGGCCCAATGTGATCATGGTTTCAATCTTTGGCTGTACTACTTAAGGATAAAACTGACCCCTAATTAATATACACAATCATGTCTAATTTTCAGTAAATATTATGTAGGTTGTTTTTTGTCGAAAAAAACCCCAATATACTCCAGTTATGGCTAGTGAGGCTTTAACAACTTTTAAAACTTAAGATTGAATTTTTGTTTGCAAAATATACATCATGCGATTATTGTCCTGGTGATTTCAGTCTTGATTTTTGATATCAGTAAAAAAATGAAGTAATAATTTTCTGTCATATCAGATTGTTCACAATAATAGTGTTTTTCCTCTATCTGCAATACTTATATAAACAAGTTTTAGAAATAGTTCAAGGGTCGTTACTACAAATCAAAGAATGTAATATACGTTCTTGGGCAATCCATTACATGTTCATCCAAATGTAAAAATACACTGATTAATATTTACTTTTTCCGATTTCTCATTTTTTTGGAAATATGCCACATCATTTCAGAATTATACAATAAAGACTGTATGCAAGAATATTATAAAATCAGTTTGTCTCCTTTCATTGTTTATGCATAGTTTATTTATGCAATAATTGCAAATGGTTGTTTTTGTTATCAACGTAAATTGAACGAAGTGTGTGTGTGTGTGTGTGTGTATTTTTTATGTATGTATGTATGTATGTATGTATGTATGTATGTATGTATGTATGTATGTATGTGTGTGTATGTGTGTATGTGTATGTATGCATGTATGTATGTATGTATGTATGTATGCATGTATATATATATGTGTATGTGTGTGTGTATGTATGTATGTATGTATGTATGTATGTGTGTGTATGTATGTGTGTGTGTGCATGTATGTATGTATGTAATGTATGTAATGTATGTATGTATGTATGTATGTATGTATGTATGTATGTATGTATGTATGTATGTATGTATGTATGTATGTATGCTTGCCTGTGTCTGTGCCTATAAATCTGTGTGTATAAATATGGTACCTCTTGCACATATTCCATCCAACCACTCACGGGTAAAGAAAAATGGTGCCAATGATATGTAGCACAACTGTACAGTTTTAAAAACGTTTATCCACATGCTGATCCATGTTAGATATAGGTGAATGATTATCAAGTTGCCTATCCAGTCCTGTTGTTATCTTTGCAATATAGGCGACCATTTGGCTTGTGCTACGGGCATGGTAATGTTGCTAGACATATTTGCGTACACATTTTTGAATGTTTATTCACTTATCTATTAATCCGTTATCTTTGCAATATGCGAACATTTGGTTGTTGCTATGGTGGTAGTGGTCTTGTAGTGGTGTTGTTGATAGACATATTTGCACAAACTTTTTGAATGTTTGTTCACTTGTCAAAGAATCCCAGTTATTATCTTTGTGAACTTCACCGTCGTTTGGCTGTTTCTATAGTCGTGGTCATGGTCATGGTCATGGTTACTAGGGATATTTGCATACTTTTTTTGAATGTTTACTCATTTGCTTACCAGATGATGATATGTTAGCAAAATATACTGACATTTGTTTGTTGCTAAGGGCGTGGTCTGGGAAATTTTAGTACATCTTACTCCATATTTTTTATGCAGAAAAAATATTTTTAAAAAGTCTAGAAAGAACTACCTCTATACAAACAAACAAACAAACAAACAAACAAACAAACAAACAAACAAACACAAAAATAATCAAATAAATAAACAAACAATAAAAAAATAAACATTCAAGTAGGGAAAACAATGCAAGTAAAATGACTATTGACACGTCAAAGGGTGAGAAATTGGCTTGTACAATCTTTTGGTCACTAAAATTCTCTGCTTTGCTACAGAGTGTTAATGGATGTATTTTCTGGTAATATGGTGGGATATTCCCATTCCTTGATTAGAGAAAGGTCATGCAGTATGCCGACGAAATTAACATGTTTAATATACTATCGTCATATGCAGTACATTCTTCAGGGGTAAAATAACTTTAACACAGATGACACGTCTGTCAAGTGGTGTTGATCCTATGTATGAAATCATGTAAAGGGGAATGTAAAATATGAATGGAATTGAAAATTACTGATCATCACGTGAGAATATTTTTAGATGACTGTGACGTAATCTTTATATTCTACGAACTCTTCCTTAAAGATAACGTCAGTAAAATAAATAACACTCAATATCACCCCACACATTAATCAGTTCGACTGGACAGGACATACATCTTGTTACATCATAACAAACCCATGGGTTCCCCTGCCGTTTAAAGCTGTAGTGGGGGGGGGGGATAGGGTTCCGCTAAGGCCTAATAAAATAATTGTGTGGTTCCGATTACGCTCAGTTTTAGAATAGATGGGTTGGTAGATTTTTAAATTTGTTTTATTTTTAAAAAAATTCTTGTGTGTCTAGTTATGTATTCCGTTGTTTTCCAAATGGTCTCTGTGTTATTGATTTCTTCCAATCAAATGTACAGCCATTACAGATTAGAAGAACAGTTTTATTTTGTCGTTTTAAGTTGATGTCAGTTTCCGCATCCACTATTTTTCATTATTTGCGATTTCATTTTTTTTCTCGAATTAGTAAAAAAAGGTTAAGAGTCGGCAGTGAAAGACTAGGTGGGGTCGGGTAACCGGAACCAGACAATTATTTTTAGGCCTAATCGGAAATCGCCCTACTACGTTTTTACTGTGCTTATTAGATTTACCCACAAATAATTCAATACTGTTCAAGATGTTGAACATTAGGTGTAAGTCGTTAGATCTTTAAAATAAAAAAGATTCAAGAATCGTTCGAGTTGCAGCTAGTGCTGCTTTAAGACGCTAAACTTGGCATCATCTGATTGGTTTTCTGCCACATTTATCACTGTCGGTGTTCATTACATTAAATTATATTTAAGAGATGGTCGAAAACTATAGATCTATTTTAGACTGTGACATCTTTCGAACTTTAAGTAGGGTAGACACTACGTCACCTGACTTTTACTGAACTTCCGTATGTTGAACCAGGAACGTAATGTGAAATCTGGCTTCATGCCAAAGGTTATAGTTTCGTCGAATATATTTTGCTGTGTTTTTCTCCGAAATGCATATGTAGGCCACCCGGAACATGATAAGTATTTCATTCTGCATAGTGATTTGACCTGCATTATTGAGGCTATAGGTAGTTTACAATATACATATCTGTTAATTAACTTTTGCGCATGTAAGTTTGAATAATAAGCATTTTTTGATAATTTTCTCATAAAAGATTCACTTTTCTAGTAAACTTGGATATACATAATTAGGAAGAATAACAAGTGGTTCAATTTGACATGAATATATGACCACTTTTTAGCATTTCATTTTGTGTAAAGTGTCGATTCCAACTGAAGATTTTTTTTCACTTTGATTTCAATCTGGTAACATATATGGGAGTGTGTTTTCAATAGCATGTTATGGTTGTGCCCTCTTTTTGAACTTTAAGATATGTAGACACTAGTCACGCCACTATTACTGACAGCTTGCAAGGCCTCCCGGATTGTTGAATCAATCAGGAAGACAACTTGATAGTTTGGATTTATGCCAAAGTGGGTCAGCCCAAACCATCTAATTCGACAGTGTTTTCTAGGAATTTATATCTCGGTCACCATTTTCACTTACACGTACCTCAAACTATGATCAGCATTATATTCTATGTCGTGTTATATAAAGTAATTTGATCTGGATTGAGGCTATACGGGTTTTATGAGAGCATGTGAGCATTTTAAATTGCGCAAGTGACGGCTTTAACTCAATTTGCGAACAGTGGTGATACTCAGGAGATCGGAGCAGACATTAATGGTAAGTTTCGTGTTGTTCCATATGTATATACTTGTAGATCGTATATAAATCTTTACGGTCCTGTATAGGATTTGTGGATTTCGATTGTATAGCTTATGGACACTCTTAAAATGGCCATATGGATGAAAATTTGTATTTATTTTCCTTTTTTAATTTTCAAAACAATTTTATCATGGTATCCTACTTGAAAAATCAATGTGAAACAACATCAAGTAAGTCTGTGTTTGTAACTCAATACGTGCAAAAAGCTTTGAAATGTGTAAAATAGTTTGTTATTGTTATTGTACGTATAATAACAAACAATGAACACATTCATTAGTCTTTTGCAATGTATTGAGTTACAAACAAGGACTTGGCATATGTTGCCTCACATTGATTTTTCAAGTAAGCCATGATAAAATTATTTTGTAAATTTGAAATCCAAAATAAATACCCAATCCTCATCCATATATGAGCCCGTATAAAGCTTTACTACCGAGGTCCAAGAAGCCCATATCAGTGTAGGATTTTCTTCGTGGAATGTTAAAATATGTTTGATGGCAATACATTGGTCATTTTGTGAAGACAATATGGGATAGGACAATGAAATCAAATCGCCATATGTTGTATTCCATCATTGATTGATATGAGGTTATTTTGTACTGTCATTCATCTAGCTCAGTTTGTCACAAACACATCATTCGAGTAGCACCATAGACGTGTAGCGCTAGCTATCAATGCTCGACAAATGTAGATATAAAAATAAGTGTTCTTGGGTTGCATTTAATATAATTCATGATAATTTGACTATGCATAGTTCAATCAGCTTCGCTATCTGTACACATGCACCGTTATATTAGTCCTGCTTACAGACGGTGAACATCGTCGTAAACCACACCACCTCTTTTACGGCACCGTCCAATGGGCGTTATTTCGCAGTGTCGCCGAAGAAATAACAGCTCTGGTGTTCGAGAATGACGGTGCACGGGCCTAGATTACTGACAATTGTCAGAATCGAGTCCCGAATTACTCCGTATGCAAGCAGGACTAATGCACGGTATACTGTATCCAAATCTCCCTTACATATACTTGCACAAAAAATACTTTTAAAATTTACAGAAGGAATTTCCTTGGGGCCACTGTATAATATAGTCGGCGTACGCCATGATGAGGTCGCAGCGGACACGTTTAGAGCTTAGCGCTCATTTGTTTACAAATAGCAACGCGCATAGCAACGGGAAAGAATGTAGTTCAGAAATTCGTAAACCTGACCTCTATTAGGGCCAGCTGGAACTTGGATATAATACACTAGTAGTCCTTGAGAACTTGCTGAAGACTGTAAAATCGCAAAATGTTCAAGTAGCAAAAATTTCTAGGTTTATAACTAAGTATACAAAATAATGTAATAATAAGGGTTTATTGCTTTACTAGGCCACCGGCCCATATGCAAAAAGAGTACATAACACGAAACAAAAATAACATGCACTTATTGCACGGGTATTCACGTTCCTTGTACAGAATTTATAAATGAAGTTCTCAATTTCATTGCTTGGAAAATTAATCAGCAAATCATCATCAGATGTACACATTAATCTTTTGAATTGTTGAAGTTTGGTTCTAAATATACAGAAGGTAGTAAATACTGAAAATAATGTATATAGGAGAATGTATACATACATGTTTGATTAATGGTCAAGACAACATAACGATACTGCCTGTATCAACAGTCAAATAGTGGTGTATATTCCATAGGTAACAACAGGCCTGAATCGACATGTGGATAAAAAATGTAAACACATAAATAATACAACGCCATTGGCGCTATTTTTCATATATAAGTTCGGACAATTGACTTGTCAGGACGATATCATTGATTTAATGTCTGCTTAGATAATTTTACAGCTAAAATGATGTTGGCTTGGGGTTTACTCATGGAACATTACAGCTAAAATGATGTTGGCTTGGTGTTTCACTCAAGGGACAATACGTTTTTGATACAAAGATAGACATATTTCAACTCTAGACTAACAATAACAGAGACACAATAAACACAACAGGATCCATTACCCAATCACATTGAACACTGATAAACATTACTATTCTTTCTCAGTGCAATAAAAACAGGCTTCTAATGAAAACATTACACCTGGACATGATGATTTCAGTGGCTGCAATTGTTTATTTTCTAACTGATAATCAACATTTCAACTTGACTACTTCTACATCCCCACTGTGCACAGCACCCATGTAATTGTTTCTTTTGAATTAGAAGTCGTCTGAGGGTGTGTATTAAATGTATGTTATATGTCGTGAAACAACAAGCCTACATCATTTAAACATATGTATATACAGTCATGCCAAAAGTATGTGTGGGTTGTTTGAAAGTGAAACTTTAGTCGTTAAGGAAATAGTACAGATTCATGAGATGAGTAATCATTCTATAATTACATTATTCTACGAATTAACTCTCAAAGATGACGTCATTGTCTAAATTTGACAGTGATAAAAAACGATGTACTTTCACTGTACATGTGTGTTGTCCTTATAGCCACTGGACCCATATTCAGTGGGTGAGAACATATATTATAGAAATATTTGTCCATTCGCGACCTGACTACCCCTACTAACATGGTGTTACTAAGTGACACTTAGTTACCACAATGTTGGCAAGAATAGCACGGCCTCGAATGGACTGTACACTACCCGTTTCAAATTACTGTTCACTGGCTGTGTGTGATACAACAACATTTTCTTTTACAGATACCCTGTACAGACACGTTCGCGTCCGTTACCCTCAACATTGACGTTACATAGACGCTCAAAACACTGAGATATATAGACGGCAATAAGATATGGCATTATTTGAAATAGTTGAGAAACGCATCAGTGGACTTTTCAGCAAATATGGAAAACTTCTGTCCCGACATCCAGTGATAATCCTTGCAATAGCACTTATTGCAACTGGAATTCTTGGTGCTGGTTTAATAAAACTAGAAAATGAAACAGATTTAGAGTATCTGTACACTCCTGAAAACAGTCGTGCTGATAAAGACAGACGTACAGTCACAAAGTTATTCCCAGACAGAAGTGGTCAGGATTTTTACCAACATCAGATCGCTACTCTTGGACTGTATGGTGACGTCATCATTGTCGCAGAAAACACTGGAGACAATGTGTTATCAGTAGAAGTGTTAACTGAATTATTAGAACTTGATGACTTTGTCAAAAACATAACTGTAACTGTTGACAATGAAGACTATGGGTATTTCAATGTTTGTGTCAGACGATTCCACAATTGTGTCATTAGTGGAGTACAAACTCTCATAAATGGATCAGACATTGCTGGGTTTCTCCAAATGAACTTAACATTTCCAGTTGTCAAGGTTGGTGGCAAGGCACCCGTTTTTTTAGCCAACGTAATTGGAGGTGTGGAGGTAGATGGACGGTCTATAGTGACAAGTGCTGAAGCCCTACGTGTACGTTATCACTTAAGATCTGATGACAAAATGAAGAAAATAAGTCTGGCATGGGAGAAGGTGTTCCTGGAGAAGATATTGGAATGGAAAGGAAATGTATCTCAAACTGTGTATGCAGTTTCAGAAAGTCTTAACTATGAACTAAATGAAGGTACATCGGGGGATATTACGTATTTTGCCATCACCATAGCTGTTATGAGTTTCTATTCTGGACTTGTATGTGGGACTGGTAACTGTGTGACGTCAAGGGGATTTCTTGCCAACGTTGGTGTCGCTTCAGCAGCTCTTGCAATTCTTGCTTCCTATGGATTCTGTTCCTTCATTGGTGTGAAAAATGTCAACATTGTAGGTGTAATGCCATTTCTGATAATAGGTAAGAGAATTCTTTAAATCCACAGACAATCCGTAGTGGTAGAATAATCATTTGGTGATATATTGCAATTATCGTCGGTTATCTTGCTTACAGTTCTTGATTGTTCAATTGAAAATCCCAGAACATATTTTCTTCAAATCTGATCTGCCGAACCTTTAGTACTTTGAAATAATTGCTTGTCTTTAGCGTCATTGACCTGATGTGATCTTTTGTTTTAAATCCAAATTCTAAATTATCGGTAAATAATCATTATATTTTACAGCAGAAGAAACTATTGTTGCAAAACATTTACCATTGATTAAATTCGCAGTGAACATAACATAGTTTGTTTCTATTCTCATTTCACCAGGAATCGGTATTGACGACATGTTCCTTTTGATGTCTGGTTGGCTTCAAACCAAACCTTCAGACACCGTTGAAGGCAGGATATCTGGGGCTTTCAGTGCAGTTGCAGTGTCAATAACTATCACCTCTATCACTGACGTGCTGGCTTTCTGTATTGGCGCAACCAACGTCTTCCCAAGTCTCCGAAATTTCTGCATCTATACAGGTATGTATATGTTTAGCGGACCCTTCTTAAAGTTTTTAATTGATCCCAACTTGTCAAGACACAGAGAAATGAACGTCCTAATCTAGTGATACTCATATGGTGGTTATATGGATGAGGGTTGTATATTTATTTTAGATTTATTTTTAATTTATAAAACAATTTTATCATGGCTTCCTGCTTGAAAAATCAATGTAAACAGCATATGCAAAGTCCTTGTTTGTAACTCAATCAATTGCAAAAAAATTATAATTGTGTAAAATGTTTGTTATTGTACTTACAATAACACACTTTTTACACATTGTTTAGCTTTTTGCACTATATTGAGTTTCAACAAAGACTTAGTCCATGCAATATCACATTGATTTTTCAATTAGGAAGCTATGATAAAATTGTTTTAGAAATTAAAAATCCAAAATAAACAGCGAATCACCAGCCATATGACCACTTTAAGAAGGTGTTTATTCTATTTCCCTGTGTTTACATGTAAAGGTCTCACACGAGTGGAACTTCCGCAGGGTGTGTGAGTTTTTACACTGTTTGCAAACATTGACAGGGATTACCATGGTTTGCCAAAGTTCAATTGTTTATCTCACTAACCAGGTAGATTGTGAATATTTATAGCCTGTGTTTGTATTATTTCACATTCTGTCAAACAATCTGTATTTAGATAAAAGTCATTAAACAAGTTGATTTTCATTGTACACATACGTCATTTTCAGTGAAATGTTTTATTTTGTTAGTCAGATAATTTGTTTTATAAAATTAATTTGCTGTAACAAGTGTAAATTGCACAAGAACCATTTACTGTCTAACTCTACTTTGTTTAACATCGTTAAGTAACAGTTTATTTACAGCCTAGAGATTCGAAATCATTACCATCTGTTACTTCGTACTGTTCTTCCATTTGGACAGTATGTTGTGTTTTCATCCATGCAGTAATAGCAGTCTCTGTTTCCATATACCACATGTCTCGATTCCACATTTTGAGTGGTTCATGCTCAAATCTGTATTTATGTTGCAAAGATTAGATATTAATTATGCAACAGATGAAAATGATGACGTGTTACACTTTTAATTTGCATAATAATAAATACAGAAGCTTTGGGGGAAAATGAACTTTCCTGATATCCGAAATTTTTTGTTTTGAATTGTTTGTAGGATTTGCAGTTATTTGGTGTTACTTGATGCAGTTGACTGTTTTTGGTAGTGCTATGGTTTTCCATACACGTCGTGTGAAGAGTTCCCGCCATTGCTTAACCTGCACACCAGTTCCATCAGACGATGAAATCAATTCCGGTGGTAAAGTACGGAAGTGTCTGTGTGCCTTTTTCTGTCGTGGCAAACCATCAGACATTTCTGACGACAACGACCAAGAAGATAGAAGTATTTTTGAACGTGCACCTTTGTATCTCTCCAAGTTCATAATGTTGGTTCCAGTCAAAGTCACAATTCTTGTAGTCTTTGTCGGCTATTTGGCAGTTTCCATTTGGGGTGTTGTGGAGTTAGAACAGGGACTCATTTTGAACAATCTTGTGCCGTCGGATTCTTACCTCAATTCGTATTTGAAATTAGAACGTGAGTATTACAATGGAAATGGTCCAGTAATTGCAATTGTTATCCAAGAACCAATACCATACTGGGAAGATGGTGTCCAAAATGAACTTGACAATCTTCTAAAGACACTAGGAAATAGTAAATACATAAATGATAACTTTCGCATTTCTTGGCTTGATAGCTTTTTGAATTTTCATAACCAGTCACTTCCAACAAGCCATACTTCTTTCTCAAAATCTTTACAATTCGATTTTCTTCGTAAGAATCCACAGTTTGTCGGTGATTTAAATATTTCTAAAGATGGCGTCATAAAATCATCACGTTTCTATGTTCAATCAGAACGTCTTACTAGTTCTACCGTTGAGGGAAATATGATGCTAGAAGTAAGAAAAATCACAGATAATAGTGATTTACCAGCTTTCGCTTATACAGGTGCTTTTATTTTCTTTGAACAGTATGTACAAGTGTTGCCGAGTACTTTACAAACCGTTGGCATCGCTGTTGCGGCCATCTTTGTTGTTTGCTTTTTCTTCATTCCCCATCCTCTGTGTGTGATTTATGTAACAGTTACCATGGTAATGATTCTTGTTGGGCTGTTTGGTTTTATGCATTTCTGGGGTCTTTCCCTAAGTTCTATAACTATGATCCATGTTGTACTGAGTGTCGGTTTTTCGGTCGACTTCAGTGCGCATGTCTGTCACGCCTTTATGAAAGCTGATGGGACGGATCGAAACCATCGAGTTGAGGTCGCCCTTTCTCGTGTAGCTGTTCCAATATTGAATGGGGGCATATCATCCTTGCTTGGCATAATTTTTCTATCAAAAGCAAATTCATATGTTTTTCTTTCATTTTTTAGAGTAATGTTCCTGACTATAGTTTTTGGCATTGCACATGCGCTCTTGTTCTTACCAGTTTTGTTATCACTTATCGGTCCTTCTAAATCCAAACCTAGCGTTGAGGTTGCCAATGTCCCTGAAAACTTAGACACAGCGCCCTCTCCTGACATAGGTCTTGATAAAATAGAGACAAACGACAACTTGCATATCAGAGAATCTGAAACTAAGGACTGAGAAACGATTGAAAATGAATTAATCAGAAAGGAATTCGTGAGCACTAGTACATGTACTAGTAAATGTCATTCTACCCCTCGTGCTGTTATGTAGCAACTAGTTTCCTCAGAGTTCAGCCTCGGGAAATATTGCTACTGAACATACTTCAGGGTAATATACATCAACCAGTGCCCTCATATCCAGGCAATAAGTGTATTGTACTGAAATTTGATGAAGAGAGTATAACTTTCTCTTCCCCCTTTTCATGTATATAGTTTCAGGAATTTACCTGTAGTATCAGGCACTATTATCTAGAAATCTAAGAGTAATGTTTGTACAAAAGTTAAACAAATCTTTTCACTTTTTAACCATGTAACTACAGCGCAACAGATAGAATTAAGTTTTGATGGTGCTATTGCCATGATGCCAAATGCGTGTATGTATGTATGTATGTATGTATGTATGTATGTATGTATGTATGTATGTCTGTGTGTGTGTATGTATGCATGCATGCATGCATGTCTGTCTGTCTGTCTGTCTGTCTGTCTGTCTGTCTGTCTGTCTCTCTGTCTGTCTGTCTGTATGCCTGCCTGCCTGCCTGCCTGCCTGCCTGTCTGTCTGTCTGTCTGTCTGTCTGTCTGTCTGTCTGTCTGTCTGTCTGTCTGTCTGTCTGTCTGTCTGTCTGTCTGTATGTATGTATGTATGTATGTATGTATGTATGTATGTCTTTCTGTCTGTCTGTCTGTCTGTCTGTCTGTCTGTGTCTATCAGTCTGTCTGTCTGTCTGTCTGTCTGTCTGTCTGTCTCTGTCTGTCTGTCTGTCTGTCTGTCTGTCTGTCTGTCTGACTGTCTGTCTGTCTGTCTGTCTGTCCATCCTTTCATTCAATCCATCCATCCATCCATTCTGTTTCTTTGTGGGAAGCTCCGGAGCACCCTATACTACAGGCGAGGGGAGGGGGGTGGGGTGTGTGTAAAAACAGCTCAAATCCAGCTTCCATTGATTTTTTTTTCTCATACCGGGTAGTACGTACGGTTTTGAGTGACTTAACTACATTAATTATTTTATTTTGTCGCATACCCAGTAGCAGCCAAGTAAAAACTAACAAATATTTAACATTGTTATTTCTTCAGTCAAAGGCAGCGAATAAAAACACAGTTCGACCTACGAAGAAAGACATGATATACAGCAAATGTTAAGGTGCATTGTACAGATATTTAATTCGGTGATTTTGATGGATAAAATACATTTATAACAGTTCACATCCCTCTGTGCATTGCAAAGGTACATAGCTATTGTTTTTGTTACCTCTTTCATAATAGTGTTTACTGCCCTCTCTCGGTCATGTTCATTTTACATTCTATCGCATGATATTAAATGTGAACATTTTTCAGTGTTTAATTAGATATTTTCAACAATTTTCATAAGATTTAACATTTTGACAATAAAACAATGAAATATGCACGTTAATTCAGTGTTATATATTTGTGTCCCATCACTGTAACGTGTGTGTGTGTGTGTGTGTGTGTGTGTGTGTGTACGTACGTATGCATGCATGTATGTACTTATGTACGTACGTATGTATGTATGTATGTATGTATGTATGTATGTATGTATGTATGTATGTATGTATGTATGTATGTATGTATGTACGTACGTACGTACATACATACATACATACTATTTATTAATAATAATAATAATAATAATAATAATAATAACAATAATTTATTTCCTACGAAAAACAAACAAAACAAAATAACAACAGCAACGACAGTGACAATTTCGTCCACTTCAATTGGACGTGTGACGACAATTGTAGGAAATGTAGCTAGAAATAGTCATGCATAGACTAATCGAGTCTAGCTATTCGAAATATACTTAATCTGAAAATTACTATTTATACATATTTGCTGTTGTCATAACTTCGGGGGAAAAACAACTACAACAACAAGAATGGTGCAAGGGAAAACTTGTATAAATTAAAATACACAGGGCTCGTCAAGAAGAAATTGTTTAAACTTCTTTTTAAAAAGACTTTTGGAAGAAATACTATGGATATCGTGTGTAAACTATTCCAGATTTTGGCGCCAGCAAACTTAATTGATGATTGTCCAAAACCACTTCTATACTTAGGTGTGTGGAGATCTTTGTTCAGTTTTTGTCTTGTTTCACGGTTATGGATAATGTAAGATAAATAGTTATCAAAGTGTGTTGGGAGCATATTATACAGAGCATCGTGAACAAATCTGCCGACTTGACTTCATACTGTTTAAAAATGTAAAGAATGCCTGGTGTGCGGAAAAGTGGAGCAGTCTGTGCATCATACTTCATACGTGTTATGATACGTACAATTTTCTTTTGTATCAGCTAAATATCACGTAAATATGTTTTGTACGTACTGCCCCAGATTTCAAGTCAAAACGTTATATGTGGTAATATGAAAGTGTTGTATCGCATAACAAGAACTGAAATTGACACGGTTTCATTTAACTTATATAAAATACCAACATATTTGCAAATTTTCTTCTTAACTTCAGTGGTATGTTGCCTCCACGTCAAGTTGCTAGCAAGACAAACGCCAATAAAAGAAGTATTGTCAGTTTCTGTTACCACTTGCCTATTCAAAGTTATACAATCTTGGATATCTCTAATACTATATCTACTTTTTATGATCATGTATTCTGTTTTATTACAGTTGATGGTCAGTTTATTGGCATTAGACCATTTGTACACCTTTTGAAATTCTAAATTTACTTGCCCAAGAGATACTATGTTTTGATTTGAGTCTACATACCGAAACAAGTTTGAATCGTCTGCATAAAGTCTGAAATTATAAAAATGAGTGAAATTTGGGATATCATTTATATATAAAGAACAAAACTGGTCCTAGTATAGAACCTTCTGGAACACCACATTTAATGTTCAGTGTTTGCGAAACAGTGTTTTTGATACCAACAAACTGACTCCTTGACTGTAAATAACTTCTGAACCAACTTAAGTCTATTCCTCTAATTCCATAGTGTTCTAATTTTGAAAGTAGTATGTCATGATCACCTGTTTCGAATGCCTTAGAGAATTAAATCAATAAATATACCAAGTGTTGGGTTTTCTTTGTCCAGCTCCTCCAGTAACGATTGAGTTAGACTGATTAAGGAAAGTTTACAACTGTAGTTTTTTCTAAAACCATACTGGTGATCGATCAAAATGTGATATTTCTCTAAAAATGTTAAAAGATTATTATTTACAATTCGTTCAAATACTTTACTAATAACGGGCAAAATGGATATGGGTCTGTAATTTCTAGGGTCTTCAGTGCTGCCTTTTTTGTAAATTGGGTGAACTTTTGCAACTTTGAGATGGTCCGGGAACTGTCCACACAAAAATGATAAATTGATAATGTAGAGAGAGGGGTTGAAATTTCACCTCAGATTTACTTTCTTTAAGTAATCTAGCAGAAACATTGTCCCACCCTGTCTGTAGCTTTTCGTATATCCAACCTTGAAATAACTGTTTCAACATCCCAGTTTATAACTGGCTTTAAAAAGAATGAATGGGGACTCTCTCACCGAGAAAATCAGTAAAATTGAAGTCAGTATCAACTTCTATTTTCCTTGCTAGTTTACAAAAAAACTCATTTAGATCTTCAATGATATCATTTTGTTCGTTGTGAACAATTTCATGACCATCTTTTTCAATTTTTACTCGACTGGGAATGGTGAATTCTTTCTCTTTACTTCTGCCAATAAGAGAGTTAATGACATTCCAGGTTTCTCTCATTTTGCCCGCATTAGAAGACAAAAGGTACTCATAATGGCGACGTTTGGATTTCCTGAGAATTTTGGTCAGAATATTTCTGTATTTTTTATAGTGGTTAAGTATTTGCAAATCAAAATTACTTTTTACCACTTGTTTATACATCTTGTATTTTGTTTTAATCGATTTACGGATTCCATATGTCAACCATGGTTTTTCCTTTTGTCTTTTCTTACTCAAACATTTACATTTCATTGCCATACCAAACGATGATTGACAGTGTCAGGACACTTTCCGCTCGGTAGAACATGACCAACAATCCCTTGCTGACACGGAAGCCTCTCAATCGTCTTAAGAAAAACAATCTTTGCTGTGCTTTCATAACAATATGATAAGAATGTTACTTCATGACAGCTTAGAAATCACTGTGACCTCGTGTCATAGCAAAACCTTGTGAATTAAGTTATCTTTATAAATTACTTCTAAATGTAATCAATAACAGGACTTGTGCATTAAATTTCAATTATATTTCAATTAGTAGATCAATGTTTTTGATGCATAGATCATTCTATAAGTATACTCAAAGGAAACTCCCCTTCTGTCAGACTTCTTAAAGGTGATGACTCTGATGACAGATGTTGCAAATATAGCACACAAACTTTTTACCACCATATTACGTAGTAAACGCTGGCTATTCTTGTCGAATAATACCCCGTAACATTCCAAACGTTGTCAGATGATTACAGAGACAAAGTGTGTACTCTGAACAGGATTCTGGTGACACCTATTATGATATAAGGAAAAGCATTACCATTACTCGTACACACACACACACACACACACACACACACACACACACACACACACACACACACACACACACACACACACACACACACACTCGGCCAAAAATAATGAAACATTTGCTAAACTTATAATGCGCCCCAAGAAGACAATGGTACAAGTTAATTTATAGTGTTTTAATCATCTTTATATTAAAAAAAGTTATTGTGTGAATTTAATGTATAGTGAAACACTATTATACTTTCTCCGACAATACAATACAATACAATACAATACAATACAATACAATACAATACAATACAATACAATACAATACAATACAATACAATACAATACAATACAATACATACAATATAATACAATACAATACAATACAATACAATACAGTAAAATTGGAATCTATTTTGTTCAGATATGCAGACTGTGAGTGGGACTTAGTTTTCTCAGTGGAACGTGCACACATAAACCCATTACACCACTTGTATACCGTACTGTACTGTCAATATTACCTGTTTAAGACAACAATGACAATAAGTAACATAATACTGTCTGTTTACTTCGGCTAAAATTATTAGACATCCTGTTTCAGATGCACAAAGACATAAAGACAAAGATGTACTCACTGGGAAACAAGTGCTCATAGTCGAGTAGATACATGTTCATTTATTACTTTACCTTTCCAATTAGTTTCATTTGAAAATGATAGAATTTACATGTAAAACTGAAGGAGTGGTTGTAGCGTATAGTCTACCCTCGAGAACAGTCGCTAAGCAAGTGTAGCGTTGGACGTCTCATGGTCTTTACTTTGAAGAATGTAGGCATGTGATGTACATGCGCATGCGCTTTGCTCTACTAACTCCCTAGCTTCATAGAAAAAAAGTTTAGTACGGCAGCCATGTTGAACGCATCGTGCGCGTGAAAGATGATAGAAATGCTTGATTGAAAGAAATTTTCCCTCACAGTGTGAGCAGAATCAACTACATGATGTGTTTGTGAAGTGAATTGAAACTGGTGGCCTCAACATTTGTACGAACAAACGTTGTCTACGCGAAAAACGGGACTGTTGGTATGTATGATCATGATCATATTGTATGTCACTGCATCTGTACGAAAGACAACACATCTGAATAGAGTTTATCTGAACTACTAACTTTTGAAACAAATATTCCTTGGAATGAAGGTATGAGGCTTGTACATTGTGGCTTACTTGCTCAAGGGTTAGAGTGCTGTACATGTTATGTCTGATATAAGACCCTCGATTGTAACAGCACATCTCTGTCTTGAAATGGGCAAATATTCTGTGACAGAGACAACAGCAATCAATGTTGAATTCGTCTATGCGTATTATGGTGATTTTCTTTACCATGGCAACAGATGTTTATAAAAGGACAACCTTTTTGAACTCGGCATAACAAATTACACCATGTAGGATGGTTAATATACAAATTAACTATATTATTATTATTATTATTGACATTATTTAATCTTGATAACTTGTTGAGCCAAAGGATCTCCTTAAACCAAGTCAAGGAAAAATATGCAATATTTACATATATTATGTGCATTTTTATATAATATGTGGTTTGTTGAACAAAGATGATGTCATTGAGGCATGTGTGCACCTTTCCAATCAAGAGAAACATTTTGTCCCAGAAGGGGAGCATTTTTCTCACCAGAAACACACTTGTTGCAAATTGTGAAAACACCAGTAGCAATTTTCAAACAACAGAATACTCTATAGCATGAACCTGTCTGTTCTAAATAGAATCACATCCCCAAAAATTACTCTTACCAGGCATCCATCTTGTTTCCATTCCACAGAGCCTTCGTCAAGATATTTACAAATGTGCTGGGTCAAATGGATATTTAATTTTGCATTAACACCTAAATGAGATAAGTAAGATTGGAAAAGATTACATTGTCATATGTGTCAACATAAATATACCAAAATGAAATGAAATTTAACAGTTCAAAGACTTTTACCTGGAGGCAGATGAAAGGTGACAGTGTAATTCCCTGTAAACCTAATCTGGTGTTCAGGGACAAATGCTGTCGACTCTGTGCCATTTATTTCCAGTTTAGTTGAATATATGGATATATTCTTTGTCTCAGCTCCTTGTCCATACTTTAAAGACACTGCAGTTTTAGTAGAGATCTTTCCGCTGCCCTCCTGAATCACGTGCAGTTTTAAAGCAGAATAAGCGTGAAGGATCTGTGAATGAAATTGTATCATTATTTATACTTTTGGCTGTCATTCAATCAGACACTTGTGCCTCTCTCTCTCCTTGTAGGGTTATATTTTGCTTTGAAGAAATTTGAACACCATATCAGCTTGCAATACAAACACAAACAAACAGACAGACAAACACATACATACAAACACATACATAATACATACATAATGTACATACATACATACATACATACATACATACATACATACATACATACATAAATACATACAATATACATTCAAACAAACAGACAAACACATACATACATACATACATACAAACATACATAATACATACATAATGTACATACATACATACATACATACATACATACATACATACATACATACATACATACATACATAAATACATACAATATACATTCATACATACATACATACATAGATACAAACACACTCAAGCAAACAAACAAACAAACAAAAATACACACAAATACACACGGATAGATGAATAAATAAATTTATGTGCATACATAGCTGAACAAGCGTATAATCCCATAAATACATACAATATACATTCAAACAAACAGACAAACACATACATACATACATACATACAAACATACATAATACATACATAATGTACATACATACATACATACATACATACATACATACATACATACATACATACATAAATACATACAATATACATTCATACATACATACATACATAGATACAAACACACTCAAGCAAACAAACAAACAAACAAAAATACACACAAATACACACGGATAGATGAATAAATAAATTTATGTGCATACATAGCTGAACAAGCGTATAATCCCAGGTTGTGCAACTTTATAATTACCTCTGCATTCAAATTATATGTTGTCCCGTTTTCTGATGTGTATGGTTCGATAGTAGTAATGTTATACTCGACAGATGAGAGTTTGCCAAGCCGAATACCAATCAACTCCGATGTGTTTGCAACTATCAAGTAGAAATGTTTTATATTAGTACAAAAAGCACCATTCGCTGACTTTCCAAAATGTCATTATGAATATTGGTATCAAAATACCATGTGAACCATCTTCTTTTCTTTTAGAGTCAATGATCATTAAGTTAGTCCATGAGTACGTCAAATAAGATTTTAAGATTGTACATGTTATCATTGGGCAATTGATAATTTCTTTAGGCTTTATAATTATTAATCTAATGGCACTTGAAATGAAGTTTCCTTAATTTGGTAAATCACGTTTTTGTGTTAGAATGCAGAAAAACTATGGATACTTGCATTTCATCTGTGCCATCTATGGATAGTTTGGTGGGGTGAATTTGGAGAACATGTTAGGTGTCTGTTATAAAAATCTAAGAATGTAATGTGTTTTTGATTTTTTTAATGTTAACTTGTATATCTGACCAACTGCTTGATATAAAATAAACAACAACATATAAATGGAAAGTCAGTTGATATATTCATACTGCCTGCCCATTAATGGTGCATTTGTGAATGAAGCAAATGTATAATACAACGTACCCTCAATATTGCTTCTGTTGGCATCAGAGAATGATAAACCAAGAACTGCATATGCACTTCCTTGCCCATGGCCGTGAAAAGGTTTAATATTAATGCTGTATGACTGGAATTTTAAACAGACCGAAGCATAGTCAGAATTGAATTGAACTGAACTGAACTGAACTGAACTGAACTGCACTGCACTGCACTGTACTATACTGTACTGTACTGTACTGTATTGTACTTTACTGTACTGTACTGAACTGAACAGAGCTGAGCTCTACTGTACTGAACTGTACTGTACTGAACTGTACTGTACTGTACTGAGCTGAGCTCTACTGCACTGTACTGAACTGAACTGTACTGTACTGTACTGTACATTACTGAACTGAACTGAACTGAACTGAATTGAATTGAAACTTGTTCCACCATAAAGAGAAACCAAAATATACAAACTTTGATAGTAACTGAAAAAGAAAAATCTGATGAGTGCCATGGAAATAGTTCCATAGGAACTAATCAATATTCATGGGCCAGACATACATGTATAAGTTAAAGCAAATACACTGCATGAATTATAACAACAAATTAATAAAACACATCTAATGTAATTAATTAATTAATTAATTAATTAATTATGAAGATTATGTCGGTGGAAGATTATTCATCGTGCAACCATGAATATATTATTTCTACTGACTCATAAGATGCAATTATCCTTAGCAACGATACCCTGTGATAATAAAGGCACAGTGTCAATTTGATGTTTCTCTGAAATCAATAGCAAGTAATTGTAGATGATATACAATCAAGAAGTGTCTCTCCAGAACCCATAGTTTATGGAAATATAGTATGAAAAAGCACAATGGAGACACGTTGTTTTCTAATGTCTAGATTGTATTAGCGAACTCACCGTCGTATATATTGTAGCATTTCTTTCTAGCATGGGGAACAGTTTCTCAGCCCGTGGAATATCAAATCCATTGTGATTACCCAGATCTACTGTCTTTTTACCAATACTTGAGTAGGTTCCTGACTCTAGATGCATTACGACCGAAGAGGAGTTTATGATTAGAGGGTCGATACCAGGGTCCATCTTGCCCTCCACAAAAGTAGATAACGCCTGCACAGTTTCCATGGCTGTTACAGTGAAGGATTTTAAAGTGCCTGGCATAAGTTGCTCTGGTTTCGCGCCTGTGATGACAGTGGTGAGACCATCGATGGCAAATGCCACTTCTGCAAGAAACCATGTAACATGGAAAATAAACGTGTGTGCTATTATTTTCCAACATGTAAGAGTATTTCGATAAACTTTCAAATCACGGGAATTCTACTATACTTTCAATTTTCAGGTTCAAGTTATAGTTATCTGTTCACTCTGTTGAGAGGAATATTATGCTTACACACACACACACACACATACACACACATACACACACGCGCAGGCTCATACACCACACATACACACGCATATATATATATATATATATATATATATATATATATATATATATATATATATATATATATGAGTGTCTGATGATCGCAATATGCGTGAAACTCCGAGTTACACCCAAGAAAGAGTTCCAGTACTACCAAAACTATTACGCTCTGCCACTGCGGTATAGAGCACTGTCTTATAGCAGATTGATACTCACCGAGTTATATATATATATATATATATATATATATATATATATATATATATATATATATATATATATATATATATATATATAACTCGGTGAGTATCAATCTGGGTGTGCTGTATATATAGAGTGTAGACAATAGAAATACCATCACTATTGTCTGTGTCGGTGGGTAGGTGTTGTATGTGTGGAGGTGTTAGTTGTTATTGTGTGAGTTATTGGGTGCGGAAAAGTAAGTGTTGGCGGGTTGTTACATGTTGGGCCAATATATGCCCTATATCGCAGTGGCAGAGCGCAATAGTTTTGATAGTTCTGGAACTCTTTCTTGGTTGTAACGCTGTTGATCTGATCTGATGATCGCACCATGCGTGAAACTCCGAGTTCCAGAACTATCTGAACTATACATACATACATATATATATATATATATATATATATATATATATATATATATATATATATATATATATATATATATATATATATATATATATATATATATATATATATATATATATATATATATATAACTCGGTGAGTATCAATCTGCTAAGACAGTGCTCTATACCGCAGTGGCAGAGCGTAATAGTTTATACAAAACTATATATATATATATATATATATATATATACACCCACACATCCTACCGTACACATACCCAATTAGGGTTAAGACTATAAAATTGACTGCCTTACCTTCAGCGATAGTTTTCCTTTCTTCTAAAGTGGTTTTATAGGTCGTTAAACTGTTCGTAAAATTTAGCAATGTCCTGGCAGTTTCGATGATCTATAAGAGAACATACCGAGACATAATTATCAATTCTTTATGTTGCCATTTGCTTTGTAAAGGTAGGCAACATAGTGATTTTATGGTGACCTACTCTACGATAAGACTCCGATAACATTAAAGGCAGATAAGAAACATTTTCATAATGTGGTCATTCATACTTAAAATGTGTTGTTGACCTAAACGATAATTTAAAGCAAGGCTGTGTTTCACCTGTTGAGGGATTATTTCTGATAGAAACATTCAATGCATATTCAAATTAAAGCTAAATATTAGGAGAAACATTAATATCAAACCTGGGTCTCTGAAATTTCCGAACTTGAATTCGGAGCCAATGAGTTTGCGATTAAATGTATGGCAGTCACAATGTCTAATGTGTTCTCCCCTGTACGCTGTAACGTTGCCGTTGCCGCTGCTGTTACTGTTGTTGTTAGTTCAAATAGCGTTGTTATCTTTGTTGATGGAACCATTGCTGTTGTCGTCTGTGCAGGTGTTGGTATTGATGTTGTTGTTTGTGCAGGTGTTGATGATGTTGTTATTGGTGTTGTAGTTTGTGCAGGTGTTGGTGTTGTTGTGAATGTTGTTGATAGCGTTGTTGTTGCATCTGTTGTTGTTGTAAATGGTACTGTTGAGAAAACAGCAAAATATACATAAAATAAAAGACGTACTTTTATAAGAAGTTGAGCAGTTATTAAGATTTCGAAACAAACAGATACCCGAACTATTTTTCCTAATGTCTCCTTTAGCTGAAAAAGAGACGATCCATTTGATAAATTTGTCATCATATGTTTATCTTTATTTTTGTTTTTTACGAAGGTCAAAGATATCAATTTATATTTCTTCTCTAGCTGGTAGAGAAACCACCCATAATAGGGAAATTGCAAAGCCACCATGTTGAATGTTGCATCATGGGAAATGTGATAATAAATACTAATCGATGAGTATTGTAAACAATGTTGATACATTGTTTGTAACCACAAATAATCAATTCATAGTTACCCTAACAATTGTGGGTGGTTGTTTTTTTCAGTAGCTCCAGATTAGGTACTACAATAACCACAGATAATCCCATAGTCCTTTGTGTCTGGCATGATCAGTCTGTATTGCAAGTTCCCTATTGGGTAAATTTGTTATCTTATGTTTATCTCTTTTTTTTTACAAAGGTCACCCAGATAAGAGGAGTGAAGGCACAGTAAGGATCTGACAATGTTATTTTGTCGGTGCAGTTGATACGAATGATAAGAAGCTAAAGTATTCATATATCAAGTTTACAAGCATGCAAATCAAGAGGTATTCTAGAACTGGACGATAGATTGTTGTATTTCTTCATCCCCATGTTATGACACTCATGGATATCGTTGAAACATATTACCAACTTTTTACAAAGGTTAGCATACTTACTTTTATCAACGAATGCAGTAGATATCACACATCGGCTATTTGGTATTTCACCTTGCCAAGGTGAATTATATGTATCTCTTATCCAAAAACCACATGTACGACCAATACCAACTAATGTGCCATCTTGATCAATAGATATGTCAGAGACGCTGCTAGTTGCGTCAGTTTTTGTCCATACTCCCTCCACGCCAGGACGAATGTACAAGTTACCACCGTCTTCTGATCCAACGCCAATAAAACCACCATTGTAGGGCAATGCTGACACAGACTTTATATTACAACTTTGAGCGACTGGACTAGACCAGAGTCCTTGCACACCTTGACGTGTCAACATACAATTGTCAGTGCTTATACCTATCAATGTACCGTCTTGCAGGGCAGTAATATCTTTTACACAGCAGCTATTCGGTATTGGTCCCTCCCACGCTGCAGCGATACGAGTCTTCGTCATGAGTTGGTTATCCGTACCAACACCTACAATAATTCCATCGAACATAACAGTTATTGATATCACACAGCAGCAACCAGGAATAGGAGTTTTCCATAATCCCTCGATGCCACTTCTTATGTAGATATTATTGTCACCACCAACACCATACAGCTTTGCTAAAAAAAGATTGCACGGAGGTGAGTAAAAAAATATTGTATTTGCGTTTGGCACATGCTGGGCGGCGTTGTATTCTTTCTACTGAAGATTTGTTTAGATGGAATAGTAGGTAGGGATATGATCCCAGATGTTTGCACAACATTCTAGTTTTCATCGGACCAGGCGTTTGTAGACATTTTATGTGATGGCTTTGTCATTAATCCCAAACGAATATACAATTGTAGTAAATGTACGTCGTAGATATTATACGGCGTTAAACGATAAACTTTGTGCGTTATACTGAATGTGTCCATGACAAACTTAACTTACAACCCCCCCCCCCCCCATGATGAATGTGGCATCATGGGAAATGTGACAATAAATACTAATCAATTAATTAGTATTGTAAACAGATAATCAATTCATAGTTCAGGGCCGTAGCCTGACCAAATTGCCAAGGGGGGGGGGGGGCAGAACTTTGTCTTGGTGCAATCATGTATTTAAAATTTAGAAAAGTGCTAATTTACATAACTTTACATACAATTTACATAATATATATTTTAGCATACGCAATGAAATATCATATGTAAGGTCAGAAAAAATAAAAAAATGCTTGTCAATGGGTAACCTAACCCATCACATTGGGTAAGTAGGTCGATTTCATTTTTTCACAATGCTTGACAAGGTTAAACAAACCATATATAAAGATAGCAAAATATTGCAGGTCGAGTTTAGATAGAACTTATTCATTCATCTTGATACTATCTCATGCAATTTGTCTGCATAGCTACAGTTAGGAAATGTACACAATTTACGGTTAAACAAATGGTGTAGTTCCTCTCACCCTCTCTTCTAAAAAAATGGTAAGCCCCGCCAATTGAAACTCAAGCATTATTTTAGCCACCCCTTCTGTCACCTACACTACAGTGGAGATATAAAATCATATGGTACAACGATGCATTGGAAGGAGTCAACTCCAAAAGTGAAAAAAATGAAAATAAGTGTATGAGACCATTTAGAGATATAAAATATCAAACCATAGACATAATAAAATACCAGAATTGGAACAATTATGCTATGCATTATCTGGAAGTGCATTTGTTGTGGCAAAGCTGAAAGATATTATGCGAATGTGCACATGGTAAATGACTTCTCCTGAAGTTTAATTTCGTTCCAAAAATCACGAATAAAGAGCAAAACATTTCAAGACTTTAAGACTTTTAATAATAATAATAATAATAATAATAATAATAATAATAATAATAATTTATTCTCAAATTAATGATAATAATACATAGCAGTTTTTTTTATATACATTGTACTGTAGAGAAAAAGACTGAAAAATAGTTGGTCAAGCAACTAATCGAGTTCAGCCTCGTTACAATATTTATATATATTTTTTTTTTTACAAAATCAGTTATTTGACGTGTTCCTATTTTAAACGCAGTTCATGAAAAACACACTGAGTAAGAAAAATGAAAACAAAAACACAGCGAAAGAAAGAAACGCATACAAAAGTATAAATCCAATACACCAACAGAATATATACATATACATAGTGATCAATGTAAAGACAAATTATGAATTTAACAACAAGTAGTCCTTGAAATCGAGTTTAAACTTGTTTCTTGAATGGATATCTTAAATGTGTTCTGGAATACTGTTCCACACCATGGGAACAACAAATTTGATGGATGTTTGGCCTAATCTACTCTTGAATTTAGGGGGGGGGGGGTGAAGTATATTTCGATCTTTTGAACGAGTTCCATAAACATGTTCTAAATGGGTAAAATACGATTTAAAATGCGATGGGAGTCTGTCGTGAAGTGCGTCATGTACGAAAATTGCGACCTGTAGCTTGAATTGATTGTATATATTGAGAATCTTGAGTTTTTTTAATAAAGGGGCACTGTGGGAATTATATTTGTTGACTGAAATAATGCGTACAATCCGTTTTTGAATAACAAAAATATCATTTAGAAATGATTTAAACGTACTTCCCCATACCTCTAAGCCAAATGAAATGTGAGGTAAAATGTGAAACAATATATCTTAATTTGTAGAAGATTCCAGTCAACCTACAAATTTTCTTTTTTACACCTATAATGTGACTTTTCCATTTTAACTGATTGTCCATTAGAACCCCAATAAAAGATGTACAATCAACTTCATTCAGTTTAACACCCTTACGATAAACACTGCCCTCATCGTTCCTGACTATTTGTTTTCCCCCAATGAGCATGTAAACTGTCTTTGCTGCATTGATGGTCAATTTATTCACATCACACCACTGAATCACTTTTGAAAATTCTGAATTAATGGTATCAAGGTAATGTAAATTTAATATACGCGTAGCATGAAATAGGTTAGAGTCATCGGCATACAGCCTAAAATTGAAAATGTCTGAAGAATTTGGAATGTCATTTATATAGATTAGAAAGAAAAAACTTTTGTTCAATTCTTTTTAGTGCACATTGGGTATTTAATCTCAATTCAAGCTTGTATGCAACATCAGAGCCAAGTAAACCACTGTATAATATATTATATAATTTGGAATAGACTCAAATGTATATTGTTACATGTACTATTCAGAAAATATAAAGAAATATCCTTAATTTTGAAAAAAAATGCGAAGCTCGCATGAGGATATATTGCCCATCACCAGAAAAAAAATATATGGGTAGGTTGAACAGCTTTTTCATTTTTTTCTGGCCGAATGTCGTATCTTTCAAAGTAGTTGCCGAAAAGATGTCACTTTCAAAGTAAGCAAAGTAAAAAAATTGATGGTGCTTTCTCAAATAAGTAACACAACAAAATAATCATTTTCTTTGCCCAACTCCCAAAACTGTTATGGCCTCGTTTCTGGCGGAACCCAAGGTGAACTCAGTGAATTCTCCTTGTCATTATCATTATAATGGAAATTGAACTTTGGATTTTGATGTCGAAGGTACAACTCTGTTTACAAATTCAGGGCCATTCCTTCCATATCAAATTGTCGCTTCAAAATGAATTGCGGAATAACTCTAGTGTCAGTGTGCAATGAGATAGTTATCAAACAACGTTTTAACCAAAGACAACGTCGAACACAATTATTGAAAGAAATATCTTCAAATAGTGGATCTTAAAATGCGTACCTAGTTTAATAGTTTTTCAGGGCCACCAAATATTCCAAAAAGAGATCTGCCGTTTTATCAGTATGACATGTTTTAATATAAGGAACAAGATGTCAATGAGATCGAGTGCATCTTTGGAGTCACTGCATGCAGCATAACAGGCAACCTCACGTTGAACGACTTTTTCCGCCTTTTACTTTTTTAGTTTCACTCACTGACATATTAATTGCGACTTGCTTTCTACTAATGAAAGAGATTTCCAAGACTACTGTTACTCGCAGAAAATGCACAGTGCATGTGCGCACTTCTTTTGAACTTTCCCGCCCAAAGAATTTTTAATTTGCTGCAAAAAGTTACAATTTTTAACTGGACACATTTTAATTCGAAGTTAAGCCAGTGTACAATAGCGATATAAAATACTACATATAAGCCATGAGTCAGTGTACAGTCACTTTAGTGAACTATCCATTGAAATCGCGCATTCTAGGAATCGTCACGTAAGTAACGATTTTAATAGCATCGCTATGTATTCAAATAGTACCTTACCTTCCTTTTCGCAAAGATAATTACGTTGATAAGAACAATCTGCGTCATCCCAGGCATTGTAGTATTTCCTGTGTAAAGGGGAATACATAGTAAAAGTTACCAATCGTACTTTTCAGAAAATAGAGTTCTTTATCCGCCCAAGTATATCCACTACTGCCATTCTACATGAATGCTTATCATTGTTGTCATGGTTACTCCTTTCATAATTAGCTGGTGGTCGTAATGTGCGCCTATATGTTTTAATCGTGTAAACCACAGTCAAGTAACAAATTACGTGTGTGTGTGTGTGTGTGTGTGTGTGTGTGTGTGTGTGTGTGTGTGTGTGTGTGTAAACAGAAAAGAAAACCCTTCACAGTTTTCCTTGTATTGTTCAACAGTTATGGCTCCTAAAGCCTGGTCCTTAAATCTTGTAATACTTCATTGTAAGCTCATACTATAGGGTAAAGTACAAATAATGAATTTTGTTCTCGCGATTTTCCGGATTTCAAATATTATTTTCTCTACATTTCAAATAAAGTTTAAAATATTGTTTTTTCTGACACCCCCCCCCCTATTTTCTGCTGTTACCACTGTCCTATCAGAGTTTACCAACTCTGCATTAATCCCAGAACCAAGCAC
The DNA here is from genome assembly GCF_964340395.1 of Glandiceps talaboti. Lineage (NCBI taxonomy): Eukaryota > Metazoa > Hemichordata > Enteropneusta > Spengelidae > Glandiceps > Glandiceps talaboti. The sequence continues at coordinate 7,436,811 of NC_135571.1, forward strand.
AGGCTAATTGCTCAATTGATGCATGAGTGTAAACATCTACTGATTCGACTATAGGCAGTATGCGTAAGTGTGATTGAGAGACAAAATACATTTAAAAAAAACAATTGTTAAATGGATCACATGAACGAAACAAAAACAACAATGCAGGACATGTTAGAACCTCATAACAAAGGAGACCCAACCACTTTCACAATAACAATGACGAAAACATGTATATATGGTAACCCAATATTTGAAGTTGCCAATTTCATGAATTGGATGAATTACATTGAATAGTACATGAAATGCCCAGGTCATGAAATGGTTAAATGAATATTGGTCAGTGTGTGAAATGGCCGTTTGGATACCTGCTATTCGTGGTATGCTATGAAAAGGTCTAAGTCCAAGTTCTACTGGCCCGGCATGAAAATGTGATTTCTTTGAGATGCAATAATCCCCTTTTCTAAGGTATATATGAGTGGACGATTTCCATAAAAATGACTAGTGCCTCTTAAACATACAGATAACTCAAAGTACTGAAGTCATATTTTTAATTTGGTAGTATTAAAATTATACTTTCTTATTAGCATAACCTATATCATAGAAAAATGATGGCAATTTCGACGTTTTAACTTCTATTTCGAGCACATCATAACCAGTGACGTAGACGTGGGTTGTCATGACGTAGAGCAATAGGTGTACTTAATCCACAGTTTCTGTTCAAAGACAATATCTTAGCTTGTGCGTGGTATAATGTGAATTACACAAAGTTAAACCAAATGTAATCTGAAGTCTGTGTAACAACCTACCAAATTTGCAAACATCCATCACCTGTTGGTTGGTTAGGAGCCCAGTGGTGATATGCTGTCAATGTATCCCCTTCAGTTGTAACGACTGTACCGTTCGCTTGCATTATCCCATTAATCCAAGTATTTGGCAAACCATAGTCATCCAACACTTGTATTATTTCAGCATGTTTTTCTGAGTCTGTATCTATGGCCAACACCATTCCGATATCACTGCAAGCTACCCTTGCCATGTCGAATGTTTTTAGGCTGTTACCAGGAATCAAGTCAACTAAAATTTAAAGAACATTAAAGGGTTTTGAAGAACGTGTTTTTATTTGCCTATACGTTAGTTTTTGAGTGTTTTATATATGATGTTCTATCAGAGTATTGACGTCACTTCGTTTGTGCAATTGTACATGAAGAAGAATACCCGACAACAACGAGTTTCATGTTAAAAATGATGTAAACGATTGTCTTTACATAGAATGATGTATTAGCGATCATCCATAGACTTGGGTACATGTTTTCTCTGAGGCAGTGAAGTCTGTGCACAAAATAGCTTCATCCCTCAAGAAACGCAGAAAGCTACTCATGTTAACGTAAATATTGCTTTGAATAGCGTCCATTCTAAGCAAATAGATAATACATGCATTAATGAAGTAAACATGCATTTAAATTCAAATTTGTTTAAACACTTACCTTCGTGTTTTTTGTTTCTTAAAAATAATCTTCGAGAATCTAGCTGCTTCCCATTGATTTTCATATGTGGTTATATATAACCGATATATAAAATGTTAGCTTATACTAAAAAAATAGAAAATGTAAAAATGTATATTTACCTCTGGCTGTAACACTACCCAAAAGTAAGCAAATACAAAAAGGAAAAGAAAAGGTGGCCTTGGAAATTGCGCATCCGTTCATCTTCCACGGAAACAGGTCTTGTTATGCTCATCTGCAAATAGGTCCATGCTACAATGATTATAGTCTTTTGCGGGCATGCGTTGTGAAAACTAATTATCTCTTGTACAGGTACATTAACTTCTGTTATTAGATGATGGTTATGACTGATTGGTTGGTTGAAGCCGGAAGTGACGTGCTGTAATAACCTTCTTAGATTAAACTGTGAGGATCAAATGTACAATTAATGAGGTCCATCTACTCTCTCATCATTAAAGATAATTATGTGTTTAAAGCCGTGATTAATTGGTCTCTTTTGCAGTATTACCAAATTACTTGTTTGCATGGGTGAATTTATCACAAACCAATTTTGCCAGTAAAATTAAAAAAGCAATTAAGTGGGTTTCCATTTTTACATTTATTTTATCATAGAACTCAAACAATAGCTTGAAGTTGATTAACATAAAGTCGTAATTACACATAATTACTTTGGACCATTTTATCATACCTTGAGGTCTTTCATGTATGACAGGGGTTGATTAGATATATTTAAATGTTACTCCCAAAGATATTCCTTCGTTCAGCCAAGGACAATACGAGTGACCTTAGTGCCCTTGTCAAAGAAAAATCGGGAAAGTAATGGTAATTTTGAACGTTTTGACTCATATTTCGAAGACAGCAGAACTCGTGACTTACACACGCGCTGTCGTGACATAAACGCGCATTGTCATGACGTAGAACGATCAGTTTGTTTATTTGTTTGTTTGTTTGTTCAACTTGGCTTGAGCATGGTATAATAAACATTGACCCATACTTTCGTCAAACAAACAAACAAACAAACAAACAACCAAACAAGGTATATTAATTATATAGCTATACAGAAGTTTCAACCTACTGGACTAGCTGCAACTGGGATGTTTTGTTTTTAAAAAATGTTTTTGATGTTTTGACATCAAAATCAAAGATATTATTTGCTAAAAAAGGTCAGTTACTTATAAAAAGACATTTTATCTGTTAATTTGTAGTCAATATTATCTGTACGTAGTGTAGGGACACGTTTAAATCTTGAGCTAAAGCTCGGTTTTGAATCTGTCACCCATGTCAAAACTGTACTGGTTGTAACAAGAATCAATTGTTCGATCAGAAAACCATAATATATATTCATTGACAATTGTTATAATAATACTAATTAGACAATGTACATGTTAAATCAGTGGCTGGTATTACCCATAAGCACTCCAGAACAGGTTGAAATCGTGATCGTCGTTGAGGGCGCTGATTTTGGGTGCGTACCCAAACTGTTAGTGGACAACCAAGTAAAATGACTAAAATGCATCTTAAACTAATGTTCTCGCCACATTTGCCAGATAACAGTATGTACCACGTTTACAATGAATGAAATTACTTAGAAGATGTATGTATGTACTGGATGTCAGTGGCCGAGTAGTTAAACATATTGCCTCTTACCACCGTGGTTGAGGCTTGAACCAATTCAGGGTTTGATTAAATTTACCAAGCAGTAAGTATGATGAGTTTCGTTCAGTTTGACTCTACTTAACAATTCAGGTTTCACCGGGTACTCCGGTTTCCTCCAGTATTAACACAGAACATCTAGGGGGCTAAGTGTTTATACTTACACAATTATCCAGTATAAATAAAAGATTATAATTAATTAGTTATATTTTGTATGAATTCATATCCTTACATCAGTGTGTAAAAGATGTAAACACATCAGGTTTACCGACGCCCCTGTTTTATTTCATTGTATGCACTTAGAGTAAAAGTATCTCTGCTGCATATCTCTACAATTACACTGTATCTTTGTTTCTCTGAAAAATATGACTGGAAACAACACACACAAAAAATTTTTTTAGACCGCATCACTTCACACTTCAATCAGTTCACTTTCGAAATTCAAGGGATCCAATCAGAATGCATGTAATTGCATACAATTATTTAATAACATGAATAATAATTAAAACATAACAGGTGTTATATAAACTGACTCACTATTAGTATCATAATAACACATTACACATAAAATACACTGCTTCGGGCAGTTTCTAACAACACAACAATGTGTAAAAAACATCATGAAGTTAATTTTGCCATCCTTGAATGTCCACCCATTCAACTTCCATAATATGTTGCCAAAGTGTCTGAAAAATTAGATTCCACCTATAAGGACATATAAAGACTGTCTGAGGTGGTTCTCTTCTTAATGAGGTATTCGTATGCACATTTATTTTCACAAGGGTAATCTCCACAGCAATATTGACACATTCAATAGATTATGTAGACTTTTATCAGATATTTTCATTGCAGCTATACATTTATGTGACCCTATTTGCATAACTATATATTTCCATATACTTAGGCTCGTCTATCTAGGATTAATTTAACAGATAAAAAACAATTATACAATGATCGCAACATGTACGTTTTGACAAAATATTATTTCGAATTAGCTATAACAGAATAAATATTGTGAGCGCTACTTTAATTATCAAAAAAAAAATTGTCGGGAGATAGACGAGGGTATACCTGAAGATTGTCATAAGGTGAATGAAACGGATTTACCATCCTGTAAAACATACATTATAGCAGATAATTTGTAAAAAGTATTCTTCCAATCTGTAATGGCTGTACATCTGATAGGAAGAAATAAACAACACATAGACCATTTGGAACACAGTGGAAAACCTGGCCTAGACACTCACACATGAAAAAAATAAAATAAAATAAAAATTCTACCTACCACCTATTTTAAAATTCAATGTAGTCGTAACCACACAATTTGTTTTTCACGTCTCATCACATATGGCTGAGAAAAATAGATTGAGATCTGGAGACACGGTCCCTTTTATTATGGGCTTGAATGATATCGACATCTGTAATAGCGTACTTGATGGGGGAGTTTTTGAAACATGGTAGTATTATCCGAAATAGATTCATTAAACCCATAAATATACGAGGGAAACTAACCAGAGCATAACAAGATATGGCCTATTATTATGTCGAAAGCCACTTTGTATATTTATAGACAACCATAACAAACCCATTAGCTCTGATTAAAACAGGTAAAATGTGGTACATGATATGTTTTGACGTAGGTGAGTAGACAATTTACTCACCCACGCATACACCTGATGATCCTTTTGGTGAAACGGACCGTAGTGTAAATACATAATGTAATAACATACTCGTCTTCTTTCATGTTTATGTATGTATGTATGTTATGTATGTATGTATGTATGTATGTATGTATGTATGTATGTATGTATGTATGTATGTATGTATGTATGTATGTATGTATGTATACACAAATATTTCATCGAGCACTGTCCTCTTCAGTGAGACATTTGTATGATTATATGTATATATATATATATATATATATATATATATATATATATATATATATATATATATATATATATATATATATATATATATATATATACCATATAACCTCACGAGGTCAACTTGGTGTTATTCTGAAATTGCTGTAGGTGATGTAAAATAAGATAATGACTCTTTGTAACCAATAATTTATAAATTTCAATTGTCTCTATTTCCTGGAGTGATGTTCCTCTTAAATATAGTTTATATGTTTGTTAATGTTCACTACAAAACCAGTGTTGCTGTTAGTGATCGTGGTTTGTCGGCTGTTAAGCGGTTAGGTCGTGGGTTTCCTACCACTGCAGTCAGGACCGTGCTCGCTTGGTAAGATAAAACTGTCTTGATATATAAGTAAGACGGGTGATGCGCTGTTTGACCCAACCAAACAACGTAGGTTGTCATCGGGTATTCCAGGTTCCTCCTGACACTAGGGCAAAAGTGTCGACACCATTTGAATATCCAAATCTGATTTGAATAGATAAAGACTTATGGTTACAACATGGGGAAATAATAAGGAATTGAGTACCAATCTAATGGTGAGAAACTGAACGTTATATCAAGTAATGCAGATATCAAATAATTTTAAAATACTAAATATGTAACATCAATACATTTAATGGCACATTTTCCAAGAATATATTCCTATACATTACAAAATTCTATCCCCCCTCCCCCCCCCCCCAAAAAAAAAAAAAAAAAATTGATCTATGGGTTTCTCTTTGTAATATTTAAAATCTGGTCCATGGATCTTGATTAGTTCCTGAAGAACTATTTCCATTGCCCACACCAGAAATGTTATTTATGTTGTTTTCAAAGATTGTGTTCATATTTTTCGTCTCTGGCGGAATGAATTTCATTTTAATCCAATAGTCCTTGCTTACCGTACATTTGCCTATTGTTATGGTATTAGGACTCTTGAAATTCCAAACGTTATCAGATGATTACACAAACAAAGAGTGTAAGCAGATGTAGACTCGGGTGAAACCTGAAAAAGGGGAAAGAGTATGGTTTGGATAAATGAAAAGACCATTATAAAAATATACTATGTAGTATAACATGATTACAAGTGATTCTTA